>NC_046291.1:74098750-74466875 GCF_004115265.2 Rhinolophus ferrumequinum
ACTTACTTTACAGAGTAAAGCAAACATTTATCCACATAAACTTTCCTATATGACAAAGTTTGGTAAATATAATATATATCAAATTTCTCAATGTTATATTATGTTTAAAAGGCCATTAAGATTAAAACATAATTCTAATATATATCAAATATGCAAGAAAATAATGAAGGCTCAGTCTTGCCTTTAGCTGATATACAATTACTTACCATTCCTTAAGTCAATATTTTAAAATGATCTATTATATTCCACATGATGCACTGGCATATATGAGAAGATTTACATTTCTTTACTTATCAGTATTACCCTGCTATTTCTTTCATTTCACAGATTATGAAATTGAAATTTAAGTAATTTACCAAAGTTTTCATAGTTAATGAGATTTGAACAAAGACACTTCTAATCCAAATTCGGTTATCTTCCCTTCAATAAGTGTTAACCCTAACTAAAGCAACTACTACAACACTTATTGTACTTCTGATTCAAAATATTTAGCCAATTAGTTGTAAATATGGCAGGTAAGGGGCAGTTCAGTGTTCAGTTTGTACTGTGTTCTATACACTTACTGATCAGTAATTCCTGGTTGCCATAACTCCCTTCAAACTAGAGAACCTCACAGAATCCACAGAAGCAATTCCTCAGTGAAAATAAGATTGGTTGCAGTCTCATACCCTAATGTTGTGCTGACTGCTTTGTCATACATACTAATTAGGTTGTAAACAAATGGCATCAAAATGAAAATAAAAGAAGTGAATGAGTTGAAGATTAAAGACAGTGTGGAATTAATACAATTCAGAATGATATCTACCTTAAAATACTGTTGCAATAATTAAATAAACATAAAATTAAGCATTCAGTACATATTAGCTATCATTACAGTTTTTATTATTTATGAAATGTGTAGGCAGATACATATGAGGCATTTCATGCTTATCAGTTTGTTAAATTAGACATAAAAAACTTGCCTTTTTCTTCCAAAAGACAGCCATCTTTCTCTATAATCTCCCAAAAGTACATCCAAAGGGCAGATTGAGAATTTTCAAAATATCATCAAGTGGAAAAATGGTTACATTCTCTATAGCCTGCTTTGCAGTGGAGAGAAAAGAGGTGAATTTAACTGGTATATAACTGTTTTGAAATGTAAGATATTTGAATCAGTTATATTCCTGGGATGGAATTGGAGATAGAATTCATTTTCAATGAACACTGAGTAATTACATTCAAACCATTAGTTTCGTTATTTGGTTCTTCTTACTATATATCATGGTAATAAATACTATGGAGCATGAAAATAAAATTGGGGCAGTTGGCAAAATACTTATTAGAGATATTGTTTGAATTGGGAATAACTATTGCAAGTTCATAAAAAAACTTATAAATCCAAGACATAGCTAAAATGAGAATTAGCAACTTCCAGTGACAGTTCTAGTTAATAAAGAACATAATTCTATCTGTATGTCCTAAGGATTTATGAAGCCTTTTGCCATTATGATCATTGTACTTTCATGTGAGATGTCTCCTACCAGTGCAAGGTGCTTTATGGGTAGGTTAATTTATCCTAATACACACTGGGGAATGCTGTAGAAATTGATAGGGTTTTTAAAAAATAGAGAAACAGATCGAAAGGTAAATTAAGCTGTACAATGCCACTCACATGCTCTAATAGCACAATTTTTAGTCCATGGTAGGTACTCAGTAAAAATTTATGTATTAATTGAACTACTTACCCATGCTTTAAAATTCCTTAATGGGCCTAATATTAAGAAAATAGAATTTTTCTCCTAATAAGAAAAATAGATTAATAAAAACTAATATATATATATAAAATTTTGTGTCCCTATATAGGTAGCATAATCCCTAGAACAAGCCTGTATGAAAAAAAATATATATATATATATATTTTTTTTTTTCATATATATATATATATATATTTTTTTTTTTTTCATACAGGCTTGTTCTAGGGATTATGCTACCTATATAGGGACACAAAATTTTATATCTTATATGAACTGTGTGGTCATTTTGTAAATGACCACATGAAAGTCCAGACTGGTTTTAGTAGATTTTTGAAATCATGAGGAAGTAGTATATTAGCACATTTTTCTTACGGAGCTAAACGTCTATATTTTACTTTAATAATTAGAATGAAAACAAAAACTTTTCACTTATATGGCCAGATCTGAAGGTGAAAATAGAGTTTGATGTAGGAACTTAGCTTTACCCGTATCAAGCACCAAATTAAATGTGAGGCCACTCTGAAAAAATCTTTAAAGGGGATACTAAGGATCCAGTTACCTGATTCTTGGAAACTCACCTCTTCTCTCGGAGTCAAAATCTAGTCAAGAGTTAAATATTAAGAGAGTATTATATAGTGAGGTTGTTTTTTTTTTTTTAAAAAAAAGCTACTAAACTGCTACTTTACTTCTCCAGGGAGCTGGGTCAGGTCTGCTGCCTAAGGCCTAGTAAGAGCTTATTAAAATGGGGCGCTTTCTTTGGAGGACCCAGAACACCACACAGCTGTTTGTGTTTGTTTCATCACTGCGTTCACCTCCAGCAGTGGGGTGGTGACTGGGTAGGAGTTGGGCCTGCATTCCCAAAGTGCCCTGGGGCAGAGGATGTGAGTATCCCCAGATATGGGCCAGCCACATAGCCCTTTGGTTTCCTGCTGAAGAAGACCTGGCAGGACAATGGACTCCAACAGGGAGAGTTAGGGATGAGAAGATGTTAGAAGACCAGGAAATGAGGAATAGCACTAGTCAGAGAAATTAAGAGGCCACATGCATGCCACATAATTTTGTCCGAAGGGCCCCTGCAGGCAGGAAGAACTCATAAATGTGCTCCAAGAAATGAAAGTCCCCCCTAAATATCTGCCTAGCAGAAGGTGTCAATGCCTGTAGACAAGGCACCTGCCACATGGGGCTATATTGTTTTCCACAATCTGTTGTACCCCTGAGCCTGGCCTATGAGAGGTGGGAAACAACTGAATGCTAGAGGAGAATGAGAAATGGATGGCAAGGGAACCAGAGAACCCCATACTACCCAGCCTTCTCCTATTGCCCCAAGTAGGCCCTGGTCTCAGGAGAGAGGAGACGATTTAGTGTCTGATCGAGTTAGGATAAGTTAGGATTATTAAAAGGACGAGTATTCTATTTTCTGAACTGAGACTGGGTTTGTGACTTTAAGCAACCAGAGGACACTTATTACCAGATGGGAAATGTACCTGCTGGGGCTTCATCTACTAACTGAGAATAGTGGCATCCAAAAATAAAGTCATATTTTGCTTATGTTCCAAAAGCCCTGTATAGACTTATAGGACTATTCGCTAATGCAGGTACTAGGTGTATAGAAAAACACACATCACGTTTGTTGATATAGTATTAACAACTCAACGTAATTCCAAAATAATTCAATAAATTTTGCTCTGAGACTAAACACCTATTTTTAGGTTTTGTTTTGTTTTGTTTCCCTTTAGTCTATAAGAATTGATATGTCTACATATTTAAATTTTGTCAGAGCAGTGACTCGATTGGGATGATTTTGTCCTCAGGAGATATGTAGCAATGTCTGGAGACATTTTTGGTTGTCACAAGGAGGGGTTGTTGCTAGCATCTAGTGGATAGAGACCAGGGATTCTGCTAAACTTCCTACAATGCACAGGACAGCAAAGAACTATGTGGCCCAAAATGTCAATAGTTTTACGATTGCAAAGCCCTGACTTACAGACATAATTAGATTAAGCATTGTAAATTAGCAAGGCTGAAAAAAGATACCATGAATAGCCTGAAGATTTAACAATTGAAATCTGGACAGTCAATAACTATTGTCCCATATTGTCACTAGCTACATCTTATCAATTCCATCTTCTATCACTTCCTTCTCTGATTGACCTAGTCTTGGGGTGCCTCAGCATTCAATGCAACTTCTCCTATTGCTGCCTCCCAAATTGGTATAATCTCCTAACCAATTTGTAAAATAGACAGAGTAGATCAGAAGATCATTTGGGTCCCTTCCACCTCTGACATTGCAAGATTCACACGTTCACCAGTTTTTCTTTGACAGAGAGAAATCCACAGGGGAAAAAGGAAGAAATAATGAAAGGCAACTAGTAAATAAACATAATGTACATGAATGATTTAAATGATACACAAAACAACTGATAAAAGTACACTGGTATGGGATTTTGGATCCCAATACACTTTCCAACTAGATAGATTTAATGATAAGCTATATTAGGTTGTCTTTTATTCTAATGTTCTGATTTAATGATGATACAGGGGTTCCTGATATGGTGCCTAAAAACTAAAAGGTATTTAGTTTGTAACATTAAAGAAAAAAAACTTCTGATTGTTATTGGGGAACCATCTTCTGTGATTCTGTGTAGTTGATACAAGTAAATTTTTACTGGGAGATGGGGAAAGTTTCCTTTTTTCACTCTGGACACAATCCTCAGCAATTAAATTATTTGCCTGTAAACTCGGCTCTGAAATAGTATTAGTAATCAGGGCTACTTTCATGCAATAATTGCTTGAACAACCTACCTACCTGAAAACAGTAGCTTGGCTATATTGAGTAGATGGTCTGTAACTAGACCAGAATTTGGAAGATGAGTACAGAGGAACAATCGAGGTTAATTCTAAACATACTCTCACTCCCTCTGACTTTACATAAAATCTACTAAAAACTTCTTCTGTTTACTCCCACCCTTTGCTTGTTTTATTAGATACACAGGGAGATTTATGATTCTTCTACTTTAAACATACAATTTTATTAGGAAGTTTTACCACATGAAAAGTAGTCCAAATGATTTAATGTCTAACGATCCATTCTGACAAAAGGCAGAAATACCTTGAATTTGAAATAGTCTTCAGAGGGAACAATGTTACAAAAATGTCCCTTCTAATTCTAAAATTAAAAACTCAAGGTTTGATAAATTGAGCTTAACCCAGAGAAGTATAAGAAAAATTTATGATTTCAGAATGTGCATTTTGCATAAAATTATTTATATTCTCAAACAGGTGATGATAAGATTTGAAAATGCCCATCTTCCTTATCTCCTCCTCTCTCCTCCTCTTTCCCTTTAACCTTTCACTCTTGTCCCCTTTCCCTGCTATCCTTTTATAATGTAAAATACATTGTTTTTCTAACCAGTAGACTAAGAACATGAATCCACTAGCTACTGGATGTTATCCTAGTTGTTAACAGTTCTACGTATATGCTATGTCTACAGTGTACAGTCCATGGGTTTTTATTTTTCCCATAGATAAAAACTTTGTTTGTCCTTTTGTGTTCCATTACTCCACATTAGGAGTGGCACACTACTGACTTCCAGCATTCCAGTCAGATCACACATACTACAGCACGATTCAGCAGGAGCGATCATACAAACAGAATTATCTCTCACCCTGGGAGGTTTGCTCTTCTTAGTAAAGGTTGAAGGTAATGTATGGAAGCTCGCAGTACTACTGCTCACAACTTACCAGCCTGTGACTACAACACAACTTGACTAAGGCAGCTCAATGGGCATTTCTGAGTAGGCTGAGAGGAGGGTAGTAAGGAACTGAAATGCACCTGCCAGCAAACAGAGTGCCATAAATGCATGAGCCTTAAAATTCCAGCATTATCCCATTGTTAAAGAACTGTGTGATAAAACGCTAAGATTTCAAATCCAGAATACACTTTTTTTTTTTTTACTTTTATTTCAGAGTTCCTTGGGAAGAAGAACAACTTTTACATTCATTTGTCTTAATAAGATTGTGTTTTCATAAAAGCCTCATTCATTCTAAAGTAAGTTTGGATGGACCTAAGGGTAAAAAAACAGCAGAGTAAAACTAAAACACAGTATTTCTTTCCCACACTACATCCTCTCTGCTCCAGGGAAAAAGGAAAAGAAAACCCACTCCCATGACTGCCCTGGAGCTAATGTACAAACAGTAAATGCACTATAATAGCCAAGAAAAGAAACACAACAAATACTACCCAATTGAGAGGAGATTGGCTACCTGGGGGTGGGGGAGGGAGGGTAGGGAGAAGAGGAAGGGCAGGGGGAGGGGTCAAAGGAAAGCTACTGAGAGCAGTTCCTACTTACAATGGCAGGATCTCAGCAGACAAGGTAGAAAGAAGCACCTGCCCCCACCCCCCCCACACTGTATAGATTCTTCATTTGGGCAGAGTAAAGCTGAGGGGTAGGGGCTCCTAATGGAAATCAAGTGAAGCTAAATATCTCACATAATAAAATGGAACTTATTAAATTGAATACAAAGAGAAAACAAATAATACCTTTTGAAGTAGAAAAACTGAAAAGACACATAAAAAGCCCCAAATAGTATATGACCTCCCCTCCCCCAGCTATCAACATTGGGGCCACAAGCACCCTGACATGTCCCCTATTTTAATGCAGATTCTGACTCAGAAAATCTGAGGTGAGGCCTGGGATTCTGCCTTTCTAACAGGCTCCCAATTGATGCTTGTGCTGCTGGTCCACAAATATGTCAACTTGCAAGGAAATCGAAGAAATTAACAAGTGGGCATGGCTTCCTGATAGAAGCATAGGTTTAAGGTTTACCAGAAAAAGAGAAAGAAAGAGAGAGAAAATTGATTGATTCTAAGTTCTAGATCCTTTCTCTCGTGTTCCCAACTATGGATAGGTAAAAAATCTCAGAAAATAGAATAGAATCTACAACCTCCAACAAGATAGCACATACATTCTTCAAAAGAGCTCTGCTCTCTCCCCTTCATTCCCCTACTCACCCTGCTACACACACACACACACACACACACACACACACACACACACACACACCTTCTCCCAACACCTCAGACTATAGAGAAAGCACATGGCAGTTCTGAGGTAAACACAACCTATCCTTAAGATGGAAAAAGGGTACAGAAGAACTCATCCATATTACAATAGGAAAAAATAAATGCTTGAATAAAGACGTCGTTAAGACAATCAAAATAAAAAATACAAAGACAAGCATGCAAATATAATTTAAAGAAAACTAAATATATATTTTATGATATATAATATATATATGAGATATATATATAGTACAATATATATATAGTGCAAAAAGTTGAGGAAGACTGCAATCTATAAGAAAATATGACACAAGGATAAAAAATAATAGTGCCATGAGTTAGTCACATTATGGAGGAATTTATATTGTAGCAACATTAGGGCTCAAAGATGAATGACTTTTTAAAAAACAGAATTAGCTGAAAATGAATTCTGCCTAGTTAAGAGAATCTCACTATAAATAAATGTGAAAAATAAGTAAAAGTGTGCACAAGAACCATATTGCTAACAGTGAGGGGGAATTCATAAGGTCTTAGTGACTGCAGAGAAAAGACAGAGATACTGAAAAATTTAATGATATTAATAAAATCAGGATCATATAGACAATGTAAGAATATTCAGTGTTACCAGATTAGGGACTGGAACATATGGAAACGAAAAAGTGCTCAGTTAATAGAAGCTTCCAGTTAACAAAGTTTAATTATACATATGATTTTACCTTTATTATTATCAACGCAATTAAAGGATAAACTGAGAAATTAAATGCATACAATGGATGTAGCTAAATTACTCTAAATAAATCAAACTATAAACAACTATAACTGAACAATTTATAAGCATAAACTATTAAGTACAAATAGAAAACGAAAGAAAAGTTTAAAAATCCATTTTGAACAAACAGCAGGTACTATATCCATGAAACAAGAACACTATGCTATTTAAAAATAAATGTTGAAAGAACAAAAAAAGAGCTTTTGCAAATTAAGTATATTATAGCATAAAAAAAAATTTAGTACAATAGGAAAGTAAATGTAATGTATCTTCCAGTCATGTAATAATTAAACTCAAGTTACTGAACTACAGAACATCCTTCTCTGGAAGTTGATACAAGATGGGCAAACAGGAGAGTGATCAAAGAAAGACACAGAAATATAATCTAAGAAAACAAAGGCAAATTGAATCCTTAGGCAGATCGGGAGGGGGCCAGTCAGGTGATAGCTGTGAGCAGGCAGGAAAAGCAAACATCCAGTCCATACTAGACCTGGTGATCAGGCTCAGGGAGGGATGTCCCAAAGATTATACCCTTGATAGACCACTGATGTATTTGGACATATTGAAAGGAGGTTACCAAAAGGTAAGATTTAGGGAAGAAATGGTAATTAATAAAAGGAAAACTAAGCAAACAAAAAGCAAGATAACTATTAATTCCAGGGAAAACCATAAATTGTTCAAGACATGAAATGTAATTGTAGTTTCCTAGGTGCATCTTTCATAAGTAGTATCTACATAAGTAAAAATAATATGAAATCTGAGAAAGAATTATATTGTAGGATGAGTCAGCTCAAATAACACCTAAGTCCATGTAATCTTTACTTGTATTAGCTCATTTAATAGATACCATTAATATCTTTTAGGGGAGAACGTGAATAACTTTGAGATTTTGAACAACAAAAAAGAATACTTTCTTGAAATACAGTAAGGGCCATTAATGTTGCAATAATAAGCATATAAGGAAAGTCAATGCTACAATATACCATGGTTATGGCATTGAACCATTTTTTTTTAAAACTTGAATAGGCGTAAAACTTAGGCTATCAGGATTGTTTACAGAATATTCATTTGTTCATTCCACAAATGTTTTTGGAGCTCCCTCAATGTAGGGCTTTGTTTCAGTCCACAACAAAACAAAAAGTTATCTTCCCTCATGGAGTTTACCTTCTCACGAATTTTATGCCCGAGGGCAGTGAAATAACGTGTAAAAGGTCTGAAAATATTAAAAGCAGGTCATAACTTAGGAATAGAAAGACTATGGTAAAGGAATCAGAAGCAAGAATTTGATAAATTTAAATGTAGACCGAATTCTAAATAGCTATGAGAATTTCCTAATGAAATAGATTGAACTACAAATCTTGGTATTATACAATTACTTATAATTATAAAAAATCAGGTGCCAAAATAGATAGAAAATATGCATCTTCATTTTTCTTCCTTTCATACTGTGGTTAAAAAACTATCGACCTTAACCTCTTAATTCTTATAATAATCTTTTCCTTGAATTAAAAAGATATTTCAGTAACAATTTGTTTTGGAGTGATTTAAAATGTATTTGGATTTCAGCAAATTTTTCAACATTATTTCAGGTTTTCTTTACTCTTGTTTTAAATTTAAGTGAAATTATATTTAACATTGTTTTATACATATTTACATATATAACTATGTTTATAATATTTTTTTCTCATTTTTAAATCCATCTGCCCATTACATCTTTCTGAAAAAGTGTTTATCTTTATCTAATAATGGCCATTTCTGGTTTGCTTTTATTTTTTATTCATATTTGTTTTAATAATGCTCATTGAATTTATTATTATAAAATATATCATCTATGAAAATGAGATATTTTAACTATAAAATGGTTTTGCAGGATTTGGGGTTTGTTTTGTTCTTATTCATTTTTCTACATACTTTTTACATCACATTTAGACAATTGCTAAAGTATATTAAATTTCATTTTTAACCACCAATCAGAAAATTGTCCTGTCATGAAAAGGATCAAGATATAACTAAACCTTTCCAGTAGTGCAGCAAAATCAGAGTCCTAGGGATGATATGATAATCACACAGATACCAGGTGGCGGCTGTAGTTCTAGAGAAACAAATTTGTCATTTCCAGGAAAATAAGGGATTAATAAAAATCATGTTGCAGACCACTGATGAGAACAAAATGCCTTGGAATTTCAGGATGGTTCTAAAAATAAACTCAGAGCAATTACTAAAACCTGGAAAATGTACAAACATTGGGGAATGACCCCTTCCTGAACCAGAAATAGAATCAGCAATTTCTCAAAGACATACGAAGTAGAGAAATTCTGATGGGTCCAAACTAGATAACATTCTCTTAATCACACCTGAAGAGAAATTGGTGACACAATTGTTAAATCATCCAACTGTAGTTGTTTACAGTTATATTTCATTCATATGTAGGGTAATCTAGTCATGTCCATTGGGTACACTTAATTTGTCTCAGTTCATCTTTTTATTGACGATGCAATTCTGAACTAAAGAACCACCTCAGGTATTTTAACAGATTAATTCAGGCAACCGATATTGCATGAGTACTGAATATGTGGTGGGCATTCTTCTAGGTACTAGGGTCACAGTAGTGAAGAAGACAGTTCCTACCTTGCGGGGTTTAGAACCTGGTGAAGAAGAATCAAATAAATAGGCCGGTGTAACGCACGGCGCTCCCTCTGACTCTTGCAGTGAAAACATTGGCAAAACCAGAAAAGAAGCTGCTTCCAGAATGCTGGCTTTCATAGTGTCAATTTACAAGCATGTGTTCTAGGTGCTACTCATATACTTTGGGTTATTTTCCAACAGAACAAATGCCTCTAATCTCAGCAAGTCACCTGGTCTCACTCAGTTCCCTAGTGATTATAACACATTTTCGGTAGATGACTGGTGATGATTAAGCTTTACTAAATTATGATTCCATATTTAGCTTTCAACACAGTAAGTCACCTTTAATCAACTAAAAAAAAATACAGGGACAATAATAAGGTATCATAATGTAACATGAACCCGTTTTTTTAACCCTTTTCCATGTATTTCACAAATATTTCTTGAATAATATGAGGTGGTAGGGACAGTCAACCAGGTTTACACTAATGTGAGCCTTTTGGACAAATTTTATCCCTCAGTTTTCCCCCACTTGCCTTTCAATCTCTTCTAGTCTGAAATCTTGCTCATGTCTCCCTCTTACGTGGAAGGTCCTTCTTTCTGCTTCTGAAATAGCTGATTCTTACTCTCCCTTCAGAGCCTAGTTTAGTTTCCAGATTTTTTAAGCATCCTCTGATCTCTTCAAGTCACAATGATCCCCACCCTACTTTCTAATATTTTACAGAAATAGTTTCCTCTGGAAGTAGTCCTTTGTATGTCATGTTCAGTATTTCCAGTTAGCTTTCATTATGCTGGGATTCCCCAAACTCACTGAAATTCTGAAGCTTGGGGGCTTTGTCATATAATTGGTGTTTTGCATTTTCTAACACCTGGTAAGTATTCAATAATCCTATATCTGGTAAGTATTCAATAAAGCTCAGTGAACATTTGCTTGTCATTTTCTCATTCTGTGTTTTCCTCAAGTGAGCAGTGTTTCATTTTGTAAGAGTGAAAGACACTGTGACTTTCCAGGATTCTACATTCAGGTACAAAGAAGCTGAATAAAGGTGACTGTGTTCTAGACACACAATGCTGCCTTCAGAGGTAGCCTCTATTGTGTTAGGATGAAAAATAAAATCAAATTACAGGAATCATGATCGTGCATTGGCATATGGGGCACAGGTCATCAGTAATTGCAGCTCAGGAGATGAGACACTAGCAAAACAAGAGAGAAGAAAACTTGAATGGGACGTCTAGAGAGACAAATGGAACCCCAGGTCAAGATTTCCTACATTTTAAGTTTCCCATTTCCTAAATATATACGGCAAATTCTGCCTACGTTTCCAAACAGAACACAGCCTCCACTGGCACTCTAATTTTAAAGTAGATTCTCTAAAATTCTTAGCAGGCCTCAATTGGAAATACAAGTGTGTATAAACATGGAAAGGGTCATACAAAGAAAATGTGAAAAGGCAGATTTAGTGCAGGAAAAGAGGGGGGAAGGACGTAGAATAAACAGCCATGACACAGATGAGTTTTCACATCACGGTGTCACAATGTGAGGGAGACTCCCTTTCCCGTTCTTTAGGGGTATGTAGCCATTTGAGAACACCCAAGATCAATTCATGGCTCTCAAAGACCCGTGCTGCGTCATTACATTGCTGGTGGCCAAGAGCCAGCACTGTCATCACTTGGTTTTGGGCTGCTCAGGGCAGAAAATCTGATTGTTCAGCAACATGTAATCAGTTTAAAATAAATCTGGAAGATGTTACCCAAAGACTAGATGATATCCAGGCACTGGAATTTTGTTCAGACAAAGAAAATGAAGGATCTGTTTTAAGATAAAAACTGTATCTGTGGCAAGAAACTTGAGACATTGGGACAAAATTCAAGTAAAAAGTTTAATAGTAAGACTCTAAGAAACTGGGGATTACAACCCAAAGAAGCCAGGCGGGCCCTACAGAATAGTGAGAGAAGCCAGGTCCAGTTTCTAGAACCAAAATCTTCTCTGTCTTCAATGCCCAGATGGCACTTATAACATATTGCTCAGAGAAGGCACGCTCCCACCAGAAGTAGAATTACATTAGGAAAACACCAAGATGACAGAAGTCTTAAGAGTTGAACTGAGTTGATTTAACTACTTATCATGTGATGTGTGAACCTGAATATGTCATTCTTTCTCCATTACCATTTTTTCCCTCTTTATTTGACAAAATAAGGATAGTAATACGAGTTCTACTAATAATTTGGTACAAATATGTTTTTCTTCCTTCACTCCCCCACCACTCCTCTTGGTGGGTTAATGTAGCTGAAATAGGGTTACAGAAAGAAACAGAGACTCTTTTAACATGAACAAGCTGCAGCAAATAGATTAGCAAGAGGTGACTCTTCAAAATGCAAAAGCCTGTTCTCCTCGGAAAAAATACACAGGAAGCCTTTCCAATCGATGCTCTGATCCCTTGTTTCTCCACCCTCAGGCCTCTGGCCCTAAGAACTATGACGGGGAGCAGAAAGAGAGTAGTATGGAGTCATATGAGCATGCGGAGCTGGGGGACCTCAAAAGTCAGATACTGAACTCAATCCAAAGTCATTCACAAAAGTGATCTGGAAACAATGTTGAATGAGTCTTGAAAGGAAAGTGAAAATAACCAATGCTTATTGAGTGCTTACTGTTCGCCAGATATCACTTTAAGTACTGTCTACATATTATTTTTTTAACCCTCATGACAAACCCTTGAGAGTGGTACTGTTATTTTCATTTTGCAGATGAAGGAACTGGGGCAGAGAGAGGTTAAGTCATTTGTCCGTCACCTCACGTGGAGCAAGTGGTAAAGCAGAGCTTATGAGATCTGAACCCAATGACCACACTCTTTCCCAGTATGATTTACTGTGTTAGCGTGGAATTGCTCAGGCAAAGCGGGAGAAGGAGTCAATTTGGAACAGTCTTCCCATGAACAGAAGTGCAGAGGCATGAAAGAGATCTGAAAACTTGGGGAACTGTATAGGAGAAATTATTAAATAGTCAGCTATAGCTGGGACCAGAAATGCTATGGTTTGCTGATTAATAAATAACTGGATAAACTTTAATATTAACTGATGTGCTTTCAGTGGTGTCTCCTGTTATCCTCATCTCTCCCTCATCTGCTGGGCCATGTGGCCTCCGTTGTCCCAAGAAAAGGTGGATAAATCAGAAGCAGAATGTATCCTCAGTTTGCAAAGAATTTTGGAATGCCAGAGAAACTCAGATTATTATGTTTCTAAACACTAAAGTACTCATAGCATCAAATTTTGACCAGAAAAGACGTGGACAATTGCTAATAAGAGGAAGTCTCCTCAGATAATACAAAAAACATTCTACAGGTTGAGGGAAGTTAGACCTGATATAAACCTTGGATTGAAGTGTCTGAGAGAAAAGGTGAATGTGCCTCACAATCTAGATAATGTCTAAGGAGCCAGCAAAATCCAGAATCCCTCGCCCCGCACCTATCCCCCCTCTCACACACCCACACACCCAGCACTGAAAAGGGGCAGTAGCACAGAAATGGCTTCATGGACCATCTAAATAGAAAGACCTTGGCTGCAGCACCTTTACAGGAAACTCACAGGAGAAGCAGGGAAAAGATGTCTATGAGCCAGAGAAGAATATGAGATGTCCTGTGCGAGAGCTGACCTGGGTGGCTTTGAGTTTGCAATACGGGGAAAATAGCAACAACATGTGTGTGCCCAGGAGCAGGAGTCACATGGAGTCCCAACAGATGTCAATGTGGATGGACGTGGACACCCTGGACCCGATTACTCTTGCCCCACCATTCTCTTACCCATATGGTCTTAACATTAGGTAATCCTTTCTCAAGAATTAAGTTCAGGGATCGGAGACTGTTTGATGAGGATATAATTTTCACTAAATAGTGAAAGGAAGCTCAAAAGGTAAAAATAAGTGTAGCTCTAGAAAATTAAAATATTTATACAACTCGATTTGTGACTTGGCATTCATCCCTGCTATACACCAAAGTTTCTCTCTCAATATGTAAAGATAGATAGATCTATCGATCTATCTTTCTATCTATCTATCTATCTATCTATCTATCTATCTATCTATCTATCTACCTATCTATCTATCTATCATCTATCTCAATGTATAAGCAAATGGAAGGAGTGCACTCTGAGATGGATTTCATAGAGAACAGTCACTTAGGGGAGAATAGGTCAAGCTAGAATAGCGAGGAAGCAGTTCATAAGACTTGCACGGTGAGCAGGACCAACTCCTACCTGATAAGCAGGTATTTCCCATAAATGGATTATATAGCAATTTTACAAGTGTATGTTCATTTATTTTTTTCACTTAATCTCCAAACAAATGCGCTTATTTCTGTTATCCTTTCTGTGTGTGATAGCTAAAGGACACTGTTTACTTTCCATTTGTGGATGTCTCATTCCATGTGTAAATTTGCTCCAATTATCCCAGCCCGTTCTTTGACTGGTCCTGCCTATCCCATTTATATATTCAGATCTTCATTCCTCAACTGACCCCTAGCATTTAAGCAGGAGGCATTTTACTTTACAATTTCTTCTAAACTCTTTGCAAACTTCCTCACATGGTCATGTAAAACCCTGTTATTATAATGAAAATTTTATAACATACTCCTCCCAGGTTTTCAACTGTTTACTTCATTTAAGTTTTTTCCAAACTTGGAAACATTCAGCAGGTAGTTTGATTTGGCTTTGAATTGCAAAAACAGTACCATGTTTGCCAATATTGAGTATCCAATTAATCTGAAATATTTCAAATAACCATAACTTTGTGCAACTCTAAATTTTCTTTATATTGCTTTTTCATGTTAATATATACCAAAGTATGATAGCACTTTCCAATTACTTTAAATATTTTTATATAACCCTTAACTCTTCATCTCAAACTACATTTGTATTATATCTATATACTTTTAGCAGTATTTGAGTAATTACCTTTTCTGTGGTGTGTGTTCTAAATTGTTACCTATTGTGACCTTGCTATGAAGAGTATCTAAGCTATTTAACTTGTCTAGATTCAATTTCCTTTTCTCCAAAGTATATTTAGACTAACTGTTTATTTAGCCGATATGTGGCACTTGCAGTATGCTGGGTTCTGTTGTAAGCTCTTTGCAAATATCAATGTGGTTCATCCTAAGAAATCAATGAGAAGGTACTTCTAGTACCCCTACTTTATAAACAAAAGCACAAAATGGTTAAATAACTTGCAAAAGAACACACAGCTAGTAAGTTATAAACCAGGAGTTAAGCTCATGCTCTTGACCGTTACACAATGCTGTCTCTTCAGTTAAAAATGCTTAGATTCTATCTGCATGCACATCAAGTTAAACAGACATGGTTTCTCTTAAGGTACTGACAGTTGAAGTCTGTACTTAGAGTACTAACAATTAAAGTACTGAAACTTTAATACAGATGCTTGCAATCAAATGATTGGTAATAGCCACCAGCTTCAACTGACCACTGATGATATGCCTTCCAAACACTGACAGTACATTTAGCAGAAGTGAGCCTTATTATATGTGGGATCATTATAGGTACACACTGAAGTTACTCTAATACAGGGGTGTCCAAACTTTTTTCAGTTTTTCACCAAGGGCCATATGTGGTAAAATACACAAACAGCCGGGCCACTCACTCGAGGTAAAGTACGTATTGCCTCACCTGGTTTATTTAAGTAAACTAAATATATTTTTGGAATTTGCTGCGGGTCAATTAACAATGGATTGCGGGCCGCAGTTGGCCCATGGGCCGCAGTTTGGACACCCCTGCTCTAATAGGTTTGGTAACCATTTTTTAGTCCACAGGAAACCTATCACTGGTCATATTAGTCCATGGATACACACCAGAGTTCTCAAACAGGTCTAGGCCTGGATACATCTCAAAGATGTGAGTTTGTCTTTGCCAACTTCTCCACCTTTACCCTTTTGGACTACTCTCCAATCAGGCTTTCTGACTTCCAAGGTGAATACCTGCTAACTGAAACCTACAATTGTTTTGTTCAAAACAGAAGATAACAAGCTACGGCCACCTCAAGGAGCTTTGCATCTCTATTGAAAGTGGCTTGGACATTCTGGATTAAGAATTTTCCTACAGATTCCATATCTTTGTAGAGCCTTGTATAATCAATATAATGGTCACAATATCTGAGGACTTATACGTATTAGGTACTGTTCTAAAAAATTCACATTTTCCTTCTCCAAACAACCTGTGGAGATAGATGATATCACTACTCCACTTTTGAGAAGTGAAAACTAAGGCTGGGAATTTAACTAATTTTCTCAAATTCACACACCTGTTTAATGATTGACTCTATTATTTCTTGAAGCAAGTTTCTGGTTATCTGTGGCTTCATAACACTTGTTGGGACAGGGCCAGAGGAGCAGTAGAGACAGGCTCTTGGCCTCGCGTGGGAAAGTACTGGTTCGGCTTGTAGGCCATGCGTGCACAGACCACCTGGACGCCCCCCTATGAAACCAGCTGGCTCTAAGTCACTTTTGTTCTTTATGCTATATAACTGCCGTGGCTGCTCCAGCAAGCATGGATGATGCTCCCTGTGTCTCGACAGGCTGCCTCGAGAATATAACTGTGGTATGAACCCTTCACCTGCGGCTCTATAGTCTTTTTTTGGCCTCACCGAAACCAAGAACCTGCCAGGAGTTGAACTCCTGCGTTACAACACTCTTCTACAAAATACAGTAGCTTAAAATTACGATTTTATTTTACTCACAATTTGGCAGGTCAGGAATATGGGGAGGGCTTGGCTGGGTTCATCTCTGATCCTCACTGCACTGTCTGGAGCAAGAGAATCCACTTCCAAGATGGCTTCTTCACTCGAATATCTGCTGCCTCAGTGCTTCACCGCACACCCTCTGCCCTGTTGTGGCTCATCATCCAGAGCCTCCCAGCTTGGCTTGGATTTCTCACAGCACAGAAGGTTGAGAGTCTCACCTTCTACATGGAACCTGGCTTTTAAGAGCAAGTATTCCCAGAAAGGAGGAAAGCAGGCAGTCCTCTTACGAGTAGGCCTGGGACTGACATAGGATATCTTCTACTGTATTCTAAAAGTTAAAGAAGTCCAAGGCCAGCCCAAACTCATAAAGAGGAAAAATAGGCTCCACCTCTCAATAGGAGGAGTGTCAAAGTACATGCAGCCATATTTAATCAATTAAGATTTGCAGTCAGGCGATGGCTGGCGCTGGAGACATTTGAAAGCTCATTTGGCCTAGGCAGCCAAGTTGGCTGTGATTGTGAATTGATGTTGTCAGTTGGCTGAGAGCTCAGATGCGACTTGACCAGGGTGCCTACCCTATACATTATCTTACTATGTAAATTCTCAAACACTGTAGCTGTGTTCTTAGAGAAAGGGTCCTAATAACTAGTACTACAAGACACACAGGCAGAAGCTGCAAAGCTCTGCCTCAATCTATTGATCATTCAAAACAGCTGATTCATGGAGAGTAGACTCCACCTCTTGGTATAAGGTGGAACATTACCGAACTTCTACCATGGTTGCAAGGCCTCCTCATAAGGTGGTTACTGAACATGATTACACTTTGTTGTCAATTTCCTTCTATCAGAAAGCACTGCTTTTCTCACTAGTTATGTATTTCATACAATGAAAGCTATGGTTTATTGTGTTCAAGAATAAGTGAAACCTCCGACTGAGGAACCCTTAGCAGAATAAACGGTCTAATAATTGAACTAGATTTGACCAATAAAAAATTGCAATTACATATGATTCAACTTAATATTTTATGTGTCCCCCAGCATTGAAATGTGTAGTAAAAAAAATAGATTTTATATAAATATTTAGCAGATTCAGTAAGAGAATTTTGCTATCTTTCGAAAAAAAAGGTCATTTTATGTTAGGTCAGGATTGCCAGACCGACATTTCTATCTTCTGGTTATTTATATCCTTTACTCCAGATCCCTGATGCCCTTCCTGGCATTGATTCTCTGAGTTTATGAGGCCAACACTTATATTTGGTGAATACTTGTAAAGGCCTGCTCTCCAACCTTACCCCATGGGAGAGAATAAGGTCAATTCACTGTGTCAATAGCAATGAAAGTGTTCTTTCATACCAAATCTTCTATTTTTCTTTGTAACTTTCCCAGTGTTGCTCCCCATATATTGGACCTATCTACAACTTACTTCTAACTGAAGAGATTTTCAATAATAGATTCCCCACTGAAGCTCCCCACAGCTCTTAAAATGAGGGAAGGGAGCCAAACCTCAAAGCTCAAAGCTGACGACTTGCTGAGGTGGTATATTTTAGGAAGGGATTGTTACGTGTCAATAACTCTCTTATACTATGGTTTATATGGTATGAAACACTCAACAAATGTAAATTAGTAACAGCAATGTGAGTATGACTGTAATGCTTTCTCCTTTGTCTTTCCATAGCATTAATTGAAGCAAATATGTTTCCTATGTCTCACACTTCAGAAATTTTAAATATTTAATGATATGTGGGTAGAGACACCACAGTGTCTTTGGTGTCCAAGAGAACAAGACTCTAAGAGAACAAGTCGCATGTCTTCTAGGTGAGATTACAAATCTTAATATTGGGCGTTCAGGGATTTTACTTGCTATTTGGAACAAAACGTTCTGCTAATTACACTTCTGACTCCAGAAAAACAGGGTAGACAAAACCTGACGTGGGAATTGGAGCAAAAGAAGTCATCTCTCTCAGTGGAATCCTACAGTGAATTACAAGAGTGTGTGAACTCGTGATATCTAAGTAGAACAGGCTGCAAACTATCAGTTCTATCTTTAAGGAAGTCTGAGCTCTGCTTGGTGTTTGGGCTGAGATACAAAACAATTTCTCTATTTTCCCAAATAGTTCACCCCTCCCTAATTATAGCTCACAGACGAATGTTTTGTTACCACCAGAAAGCAGGCAAAGCAGGAAGGAAATAATCAGGCATTTTCACTTAGAACATTGAATTTTAATACCGTTTTTCCTCTTGCTAACAGACCTTTCAATTTTACTTCTTACATGTTTTAAGTATGATCAATTTTACCTTTCAAGATATTACTCCTCATCCATAAAATTACACAAAAATTGCCATAAACAAGCTGACTGAAAAGGAACAATCGTTGTACATTTAAAAAAAAAATAACCTTCATGTTTATAGAAATAATAAAACCCATGCAGTACTTCTTTTAAAGATCTTGCTCTAAACAAACTGAATTATTCATGCATAGAATTGTACAGCATTAGAACACCTGTTTTCAATCATGCATAATGTAAAATCACTCATTACCTCACAAGAGCCTCTACATCTCCAGCAATCAAATGGCATTGAAACAGCAAAACAGGTGCCTGGCAGGTGGATGCAAGCAGATGTTTTGGGCTTGCTTGCCTTTTCTTGTACAGGTGTGATGATCTTGTTTTCAACAGCATAATTGCTATTTAAATAGGTAATATTTAATTCTTAGGTACTTTAATATTTATTTTTGCTTCTTCAATTCCTCTCTCACTTTGCCACTGTCTGGGCTTGAGGTGGATTTGAAAGCTTTTGGGATCATGTAAGGTGGAGAGATGCCAATGAAGGTGCAATTCCAGTGCCTAAGACTTCCATGGGAAAGGGAACCTCTGTCAAAAGTACAGTTTCCTCGTGAGCATGCGGAGTTTCTGCAGCTCGGCTAACTACTGGACAGGAAAGAAAAAGTTACTTCCCTTATTAGGTAGCAGTCAAAAGCCATATTTAACCGACTGCGCATACCATGAATTTTAAATTAAGTCACTGCAAATCTATGAGTGCAAATCAGAAAGAAACATCATTCTTCAGCTGCCGATACACAATTTATTGAACTTCTACAAAGATAGCTCTGTGTGTATCTTCCTTGTGAAGTATCAAAATGCATTTGCTTAAGCATGTTTTAGTAAAACATCTTTAAGTCTCAGCTGGAAATAGGGTTTTCACTTCGTACTAGATTTATCCAATATAAATTCATTCAAGCAGAATAAGTAATGCAGCTTTCAACAGGGGGTGTTGCAGGCACCTTATATCCCTGTCTGTTTGTATAGTTCTTCCTTTTTGAAAAATAATCAACAAATTTAGTATCAGTGGAAGGTGCTATATTAAAAGCTGCAAAGACTGAAAACTTTATTCTTGAGATCAATTGCAGAATGAATTTCTATGGTACCCCATCACTGGTGTCATTCCCTGCAGGGTTTTGTGCCTGCTTTAGCCATGGGTTTGCAGTGAGTTAGGAAGCCAGAGCGGAATTATAGGTCCCCTCTGCCGACATAGTTGGAGGTTCAGACACCCACACATCTCACAAACTAAAGTCATGTTATGCAGGGAAGTAAACACATGGAAAAACTATTAACAAAGTATGTATACCTTTTACATGTCACATTGTATCATCAACATTTTGGATAACCTATACAAAATGCCCAAATATTTCTATGCAAAGAAAAGAATGTTTTCAGACATCCAAATCTTGCATCAATCCCATTCAAGTACCCAGATATTTCTAAGTATCCAGATATATGGGATCGTTCATATAAACCAAAGACTTGGAGATGGACGCTTTTGTTTCCCCTTTTCCCAGGATGGTTTGGCGCTGTGTAGAAATGGCCACTATATTAATTGTCCACGCAGTGCTCTTTCAAATAAAAACATTTTTAAAATAAATGAAGAAATAATCATACTATAGCTATTTTACCACTTTCTAAATTATTTGAACTATGTCAATGGATTTTTAAAGTCATATCAGAAAGTTAACCCACAGGTCTTCTTTTTACACCTAAGTATTACTGATGACAAGCTATATTAGTAGTCATAACTTTCTCTTGAGGTTGACCTCTATCATAAGTAAAATGAGAATAAAATATCTGTTGCATTATATATTAAGCAAACAGATCCCAGCCTTTCATCTATATTTATTCTACTTATACATTAGTTATTGATTGTATTACATTTTTTATTGTTTGAGTGTGATGAAAGATTCAGACCTACCAAAGGCAGAGAACATGAAATCTGTTGTTAAATCTTTTTTTCAAGTTCTATCTCCGTGTAACCCATTTTGGCTTGTCAGGTAGAGTTCTGAAATTTCAGGACCTGAGGAGCTGAATATAAATTTGAAATGACCCTCCATCATATGCAGTATGTAACACTGATAGACTAAAAACTAGCTTATTTCAAAGAAGATAGTTTAAAAATATTTCCAAAAGACATCTTGCATGCAATCCTGGATACGGAACCAGTCTATTCTTAAGTATATGTGTATGCATATATACATGTGTGTATCTCAACTTCTTACCATTAATATTCCAATTTTGTTCTTCAACATGCAAATGCATACTTTTAGTGTTTCATTAGCTCGATGCAAGAGTTCCAGGATGCATTTTCTGGTGACTAACTTGTACTTTTTAATACAAATAGCATTTCTATATCATTTATAATAAACTAGCAATTTCAACTGAAAACATTAAATGAAGACATTAATTATAATATAATTGAGCAAAATAGCTACAGTCAGGAAATAGAAGTCAAGGATATTTTTAAACTTAAAGTACTCCAAAATTTGCTGAGAAACAAATTAGAACAGGTAAAAAGTAGAATAGATAAAACGTGTCAAGAAAGCTCAAGGGGATACAGAGCTTCATTAAAATTGAAATTTAGGACAACAGAAAACTAAAAGGTCATCAAAAACAAATGCTACACTGTGATTTTAACAATAGCTCATTACTGATTTTTTTTGGAACTTTTGAAATGTCAATTTTTGTTTCCTGAATTTGTCTTGAATTTTTCCATTATACAACAATTTTATTCTATCATCTACATTTTTCTACATATATGTTAGGAGCAACTTACACCAGAATAAATCAGTTCAAACATGTCAGGACTGGTGCCCCTCAGGAAGATTGACTGAGTTTTTATAGAATTCTGCCAAATAAAAGGAAATGAAACCACACTGAAAGCAAAACAAACAAACAAAGTAGGAGTTCAGGGATGAAATATTTCAAATTGGACATGGCATTGTATTTTCTAGAAACAAATAAAAAAGCAAATGAAATATTTTATGAAATAGCAATAAATTGTTTCATTTCCAAATAAAATAATGTGCTAAAAATTATTTGGAGATAGTAAGGATTGTAGTCAGTAGCTCCTAGTCTTTAAGGATTAGCAGCAATGTCTTCTCTACTAATCATTCTTTTTATGAGACCTAAAACAAGTAACTCCCAAAATAATTGCCTGCCTGCAGTAGTTCCTTTCCTACTAGTCTGCATTAAGGAGTCTCAAAGACTCCCTTCACCTCCACTGAGGTGAAGAATGATAGAAGAAAGAAATAGCCAAGTGTATATTGAGAAGGTGTGGAAAACTGACATCAACTTCACTTACATGGAAACCAGTGTCCAAAATCAAGTCTTATCTTAGAAAACTGGACAATATTGTAAAATACGCAGAGCCTTGAGGAGAATGAGAAAGATCAGCACAGAAATATTCAAGGAGATCAATTTCAATCTCATCAACACCATCACAGACTACAAAGCCTAAAAACAGAATTCCCTAAAATCCATCCACTAAAAGGTCCGTTCCCAAAGAAGACTTTTGTTAACAGTACAATATTAATTTTAATTGTGTTCCCAAGTAAAATGTCCTCACAAATCTAAACATTTGAAGAACAAAATTATTAGGCGTAGGTGTCATTTTAAAATGGTATTAGAAATTAGTATTTTATACTTGAATACATTTTGGGAAGGTAGAAGTTGGTGGTAGCTACTGGATTTATACATACGAGTATGTGAGCTGGTTATACACTTCCTCAAGCATCTTGGGCTTCTATTGCCATTGAGAATCTCCAGCTTGTGATAACTGCAATACTGGGTTGATTTCCCATTTCTTCCCCTTGTAACTCCATGTGGACTCCCTAAGCTTTTCAAAGCTGAGACCCATCTCCTTGTATATGGATAAGCTTCTACAGGCTCTCCTGCTTCATTAAATCTTACACCTCCACATTTTGCATTTCTCAGTGTCTATCACATGATGCAGTTTCCCAAAAACAGTGCCAGTTTCTTGGTTATAATGGGTATTTATAAAATTGTGATATTGAAATTGAGTAATTTTTTTTCTTATATGTATACAGTGCTGCAGTTGTTGACTCTTTCCTACAGAGACAGGGTCATGGTCTTTTCTACATCATTCATGTAAAAATATCTTGAACCGTTAAAAAATATCAACATTTTCTACAAATTTTCTTTATTTTCAAGAATTATTTTTCAACACCCATTCTCTAAAAACCTGCTTTTCAAATCTTTGAATTCTGCCAACACCATGCTGTTTTGATTATTGTTGCTCTGTAGTACAAGCTGAAGTCAGGAAGTGTGATTGATACCTCTAGCATTATTCTTTTTTCTTAGGATTACTTTGGATGTTCAGGATCTTTTGTGGTTCCAAACAAACCTGATGATTTTTTGTTCTATTTCTTTAAAACATGCCATTGGGATTTTGATGGGGATTGCATTAAATCTGTAGAATGCTTTGGGCAACACGGCCATAAACAGACACACAGAGCAATGGAATAGAATTGAAAACCCAGAAATAAATCCACATAAATATGGACAGATAATTTTCAACAACGGAGCTAAAAACATACAATGGAAAAAAGAAAACCTCTTCAACTAATGATGATGGGAGAACTGGAAATCCACGTACAAAAGAATGAAACTAGACCGCTATCTGTCACCATGTATCAAAATTAACTCAAAATAGATTAAAGACCTAAACATAAGAAATGAAACAATAAACTGAATAGAAGAAAACATAGCTACTAAACTTATGCACCTTAGGTTAAAAGAGGATTTTATGAATTTGACCTCAAAGGCAAGGGCAGTAAAAGGTAAAATAAATGAATGGGACTATATCAAACTAAAAAGCTTCTGCACAGCAAAAGAAACCATCAACAAAATAAAGAGGCAACCAAATGATTGGGAGAAGATTTTTGCAAACAACACCTCTGATAAGGGGCTAATATTCAAAGTATATAAGGAACTCATACAACTCAACAATAAAAAAAAGCAACTCAATTTAAAAAATGGACAGAAGTCCTGAATTGACTTTTCTCCAAGGAGGACATACAGATGGCCAAAAGACATATGAAAAGATGCTCAACATCACTTGTCATCAGAGGATGCAAAGAAAACCCATGGTGAGATGTCACCTCACAACAGTTAGAATGGCTATCATCAACAAGACAAATAATAACGAGTGTTGGAGAGGCTGTGGAGAAAAAGGAACCCGCATATACTGTTGGTGGTAATGCAGATTGATGCAGCCGCTATGGAAAGCAGTGTGGAGGTTCCTCAAAAAATTAAGAGTAGAATTACCATATGGCCAAGCAATCCCTTTCCTGGGTATCTACCCAAAAGTCGGAAAACATTTATTCATAAAGATACATGTGCTCCAATGTTCATTGCTGCTTTATTTAGAGTGGCCAAGACATTGGAAACAACTAAAGTTTCCTCGATAGATGAATGGATAAAGAAGATGGGGTTTATATACACACAATGGAATACTATTCTGCCATAATAAAATATGAAATACTGTCATTTGCTACAACATGGGTGGATCTTGAGATTACTATGCTAAGCAAAATAAGTTAGACAGAAAAAGTAGAGAACCATATGATTTCACTGATCTGTGGGATATAAAACTGAAAACAAGAAAGGGAGAAGACAAACAAATAAAGATACAAAAACTCAGAGACACAGACAATAGTTTAGTGGTTACCAGAGGGTAAAGGGGGACAGGGGATAATAGAAGAGAGTACAGGGGGTCAAATATATAGTGATGGACGGAGAACTGATGCTGGGTGGTGAACACACAATGTGATATATAGATGATGTATTACAGAATTGTACACTTGAAACCTATGACTATGTAATTTTACTAACCATTGTCACCCCAATAAATTTTAATTAAAAAAAAAATCTTTGAGTTCTGGGGGGATCAGTTTTTCAACTCTGAGGGGAATTTGCCTTCTTCACAGCTAGGAGGCCTGCAAAAACTTGTCCAGAAACTGAATAAGCTCCAGCCACAGATTTTCCAGCATCAACCAGAAAGCTAATGATCTAGGACAGCATACCATATCAAATAATGACTAACGTCTGAAGTTAAATGCACACTAAATATAGTATTGAGCTATCTGCACCTATTTCTACAAAATTCCAATGCCTGTGTAGCTCACTAAATGAGTTACTCTCTTCCCCTATTTCCCATTACTGTCATACCTAGATGTAAGGTGCCAGTTAACTGCTTGCAGGTAATTTGATCATTCACAGTGGACCATTTGAATAGCAGCAAGAATAGATTACAAACTCACATCAAGTGGTAAGTGAGTCATAGTATCAGTGTAATATGAACATATTCTCTATTTTACTCACATTAGTAGGGATTCTATATAAAACATTTTTATTTATTCCAAAGTCGATGGCTAACTTTCAAATGAAGAGGATGAAATCAAATTTACTAAGGTAGTAAAGATAAAGTGTAATGAGATGATTCAACTGGTCTTTTAGGACTTTAAAGTTTCTCAGAATTACCATTTTGAATATCAAATCTCATGTTGTTATATATGGGCAGACATGAGGTTAAAGTGATTTTTCACTGCGTAGCATGCCAAAGCTATATTTTTCTGCTTTTAACATTTTAGCAAATAATGAAATTAATATAATTTGTGTTTTCTGTCTTAGTACTCCTTGTTCAAAGATAGTGTTCAAGTTCTGACATAAAACATGTTTCTGTATGTGGTTATCAGTCATTTTTACTGTAGGCGTATGTGAATTTTCTGCTCAAGTTGGACAATTTTTGGCAGCATTCAATGAAAATAGTCAAGTAAATTTATGGAAAAAAGCTAATATTTTCACTTACAACTTTATTTCATGTTATAGTGAATTTTTTTAACTTAATAAGGTAAAAATTAAACTTTAACATTTTATATATGCAGCGAAGTAAATGTTATTTTGGAAAAATCTACTTTTACCCAAAATGCTTTCTAAAGTTTCATTTAAAAATCAACCATACATTATTTAGTCATTATATATCATCTTTAAAATTTCTGTCAATATGAGTATCTATGATGCTATTCAAACATATCTATGAATATTTTTATGTTATTCTTGATAAAGAAATGCTTATATTATTGAAATATTTCAGAGTATCTTATTTTCTACATAAAAGACATTAAAGTAACTGTATACCCAACTTAAAACTAGAAAAGCATTGATTATCAGACATATTCACATATTTACAAATTCAGTATTGTTTCATTGCTTTCAAATAAGGCAGTAGAAGGATGAGCTTCTTCTTGGCAAAGTGAGAATGGTATTAACACTATCAGAGTGAATTTACTTAACTAATTATATAAATGAGCACATTTTCCTTTGCGTGTAATGAACCTGAGAGAAAATATTAAATCGAAATTGCAGTTCTAGTGAGGTCAAATATTAAAATATTTTGCTTGGTAAGAAACAATATAATATCACATTCAACAGTCAACAAATGCTCAATGAGTGTGATCGCTTTTGAGGCAATCTTCTAGGCTCTTAAGATAGATCACTGAACAAAACAGACAAACACATCTGCCCTCATGGGGCTTATATTCTAGCAAGGAGAGACAGAAATTTAAAAACAAAACAAACAAACAAACATAAGGAAATTATATGGCCTGTTTGAAAGTGGTAACTGCTATGAAAGACGAAGAAAAAAGTAAAGCAAATAAAGGGAGAATGAGATTACAAATTGTAGGGTGTACATTACAGCATTAAATAATGTGCTTATCCCAATCAGCAGGTGACATCTGAAAGAGGTAAAGGAAATTAGCAATGTGGAGACCTCCCAGAAGTGTTCCTGGAAGAAGAAACAGCTAGTGCAAAGTCCCCCAAGGCAGGAACAGAAATGCCAGTGTACCTGAAGCACAATGAATAGTGGGGAGCGATATATGAGATAACAGCAGCCAGATTTTTAAGGTCAAATTAAGCAAAATTTTCTGTAAAGAGCCCAACTGTAAGTATTTTAGGCTTTGCAAACTACACAGTCTTTGTTGCAACTACTCAATTTTGCCTATGTAGTACCAAAGCAGCCACAGGCAAACATAAGTGAATGGGAATGGCTATGTTCTAAATCACGTTACTTATGGATACTGAAAGTTAAGTCTCATATAACTTTCACATATTGTACATTAAAAAAAAAAACGTTTTATTTTAACCTTTTAAAAATATAATAACATACTTAGCTCATGGGCTATCAAAATATGACAGCGGGCAGATTTGGCATGCAGGCCATGGCACACTGACCCTTTTTGTGACACGTTGACCACGGCAAGGACAGCAGTTCTTAGTCTCAGTGAAATGGTTTCAGTGTGGGATTTTCAGCAGCACAACAGCATGATAAACCTTACGCTTCTCAAAGGTCACTTGGGTGGCTGTGTTGAGAACAGAAACTAAGGGGCAAGGATACAAGTAAGAAGACCTGTTAAGAAGTGAACAAAGAATTCTAGGCAAGAGATGATATAGGATGAGACCAAGGTGGGAGCAGTGGAGGTGGAGAGAAGTGGTCAGATTCTGGAACTGTTTTGAAAGGGGAGCCAGTAGCCTTTTTGACCATTTATATAAAAAAGGTATAAAATAAAAACAGGGTGCGAAGGTTGCCTCCTGAGTAACTTTCAGAAAAAATAAAGGCATTAGAATCAGGTTAATCTTGATTCAAACCCTAGCTCATCATTAATGTGACATCAGACTAATGACAACTCTTTCATGGCTTCGTTTCCTAAGAGTAAAACGGGGACGATAATATTCAACTTACAGAGCTAGTCAAAGTTGTAGAGCAAATATCAGGCATTTAGTGGTAGCACTGGACTATGTGATTTGTGTGTCACACACTTGTCACAATTAATTCTGCTACCACCCAACAAGGCAGGTTGTATCATGTTCGCATTGCGGAGAGCCAAAGCACACACTGCAGGGCTACCTATTATCATGACAGCCATTTGTTGCAGGGCTGGATTTGTAATTCATTCCACCCAACACCAGAATCCATACTTTTTACCATTATGTTAGGCTGCCTCCCTGGAGAAAAACAACAACAAAAAAACAAAAAACAGAAAAACAAACATATATATACATATATATATGTTTGTTTTTCTGTATATATCGTTCATTTTCATTAAGCCAAACAATACCTAACAAATAACTTATTTAACTGTCATAGCATATCTTAAGGACTGATATAAGATGAGGGGATAGAAAAAGGATGCAAAAAACCATAACCAAGCACAATATAATATTGAGAAATAAACTAAACAAGGAGTGTAACAAATGTGCAAGGGGAAAAAATTAGGAAAGGAAAATTTTAAGGCAAATAAAACTTCACATTGGACCTTGATTATCCAATGAAGACAATTTCTCTTCCATATGGGAATAAAAAAAATAGAAATTCATTCATCCATTAGAAAAATATTTTGGAGTGCCAAAAACCATTGTGAAAACTTAGAAATACAAGCAAATAAGTTAGATATGGCATCTGCCCTCTTGTAGAAACCATCACTTGTGATTAAGTAGGACTACTTTTCATGGGATTCAGAGACCCTTAGTACTCTTGCAAAAAAAAAAAAGAAAAAATAAATAAAATTAGAATCACAGAATTTCAACCCCTAAGGAGAAAGTGCAGTATAATAAAGTTGCAATTAGAAATGTGTTTGCTAATTTCTTAAAGGGAGGTTCACAAAATGGAAGAAGGGAATGCGAAATATTAAATTGATTGGATTCTCATTAGTCACTTCCCAAACTAAAACAACTACTTGCAATTGGGTACTGCTATTTTTCAGACTGTTAGAGCTACAAACATCAGCAGCCTCTGAGGGGGTGAGGAGTCAAAGGAGAAAAGAAATAACCACACAGTGATGACAAAGTTTTCTCGCAGGGGGCAGGTACTAACCCAGCTAAATGTTTAATAATAAAAAAACCAATGAATAAATAAATACCAATGTAAGAGAACATATGGCAAAGAACTTGAGAATGATATGAGGTATGAAGAAGTAAACTTGCGAATATTATACATTTTGTTTTATTCTTAATCAAAATATATCGATCTCTACATGGATACCGACAAGAAAGAAAATACATTCAGGAGAGAATATCACATCAGAGGCAGCTCTATTGTAGAGATATGCAGAGTTTCAGCTAATTTCTATATATATATATATTTTTTCCCTTAAAATCCGAAATCCAGAGCTAGGCTTCTCTCCCTGCTTTCGGTAGTGCTGTCACTCCTGTGTACCTACTAGCATCGCCTGCTGTCTAGTGACAGTATCTCCTTGACGAGCAGGCTGGGGCCAGTCCCAGGCAGCTCCCCTTTCAGCCTGACAGCTGCATATCCCAGGTGGTCTGACATTTGAGATGGAGGCTGTGGATAAGATTGAAGGTGTTTTAGGGGAGAAGTAGGCTGTGAATAACACCAAGACTTCATCCAGATGGAATCACTCATGAGACAACCTGAGATACTCTATTACTGTCCATATGTCTTCTAGGTCTCCAAAGGCCAGGCACCATTGATTTATTAGAAACTCACTATTTATGCTTTTGGCTCATCTCACAACAGACTACAGTAAAGGGTTTATCTGAGATACCACTGTTGTTGGAGGTTATTGGCATTTTATAAGTTCTCTAAATAAAACAGCCTCTATAAATACTCTAGTAAACAGCAGACAATAAAGTAAACATTTGGGGGGTGAGATTCAGTTTATTTCCTCTTAATATACACCACCTTTTTACAAGTTTCCTTCTGAGTTCAGCCCTATGGCAAAACCTTTTTACAGAACACACCTAGTTTAGGTAAATAAATAAATACGTGACTCTACAGAAATAAAAATTATTAGATATAACTATGCTAACAGTACTGTTTAAATACCATATTTCCCTTGCAGATAAACCTCGGAAGAATGCTTTCATTGTTTTGCCAGCACAAACAGTTGTTATTAGTGTATCTTATTTATAGATGGCTCTTTGAGGGACTATAGTAATATAGCAAAATATCCGTTATTTCATCACAGTGGTGAATTTAATGAACCTGAAGGTGTGTGTTATTTTAGCACTTGCTGTAGCTCCCGTGAAAACCCAGTGGTGCTAAAATCTGTAAACCTGTCATTGCTTAAGTAATAACCTTGTTAAAAGCATCTTCATTTAACTTACTTGAGCTTCTACAGGATGCAGGTTTTATTTTATCAGTGCAGAGAGTAGGTGTTTCAAACTCAAACCACTTATTGTAAATATAATTAATTGTAGTTCATTAATTTATTCTCAGTGTTATTGCTTTTATTTTAACACTTAGGCTAAATCAAATATTGTCTGGAATCTAGTACCCATTTTCAATTTTTTATAAACTCTTAATTTGTATTGAATTTCTGTGGTTATAGGAGTAAATTTTAGTCTGCACCAATGAAAGTGTTCATTTTAATCTTTAATACTCCTTTATGTGAGACACAACAACCCTTCCCACTTCCCCTATATACAATGAAGATGAAAAAAAAAAATAGTGCATTTTTGTTAATCTTCTTGGAATGGATTTGAGATATTCTTGCTTTTTAAAAATTTAGAGAAAATTGGATATTGATGGTAGGTGTTCAGAATTATCAATTGATCCTGCAAGAGCACATCTACAATTATTGAAATGCTGGCAATAAAAGTGGGAACTCCCTCCTATTTAGAACTATTCATGAAAGAGAGAGAGGAAGGGAGACGGAGAGAGAGAGACAGAGACAAAGAGACAGAGACAGAGCGTGAAAGAGGATGAAAACTGTAATTTGTACAATTACAGCCTTGAAGCAAAAACAAACTTTCTATAATTACCTTGACAAGCTAACAGCAAGGTGTGTGATAAAAGCTCAATGTTATCAACCACTTTGAAATCCTTGACTAATTGCAATAATACAGCCGGTAAATGCTGACGCATGTTACATAACCACATCTATAACAACATTCTGAAAGGTGTTGGTGGCCAACCACTGTTTCATTACTGAGTAAAATTAGTTAAACAGCTACTGCGCTGTTAGGTAGATTGAGATTTATACTAAATTTTCTCTTACCAAAAGGTATCAACAAAAATACAAGATAACAATAGTATAATAGACCCATGTGGCAATAAATTGAAACTGTCAAGGTAGTTTGTTTCTGAATCCACTATTTTTAATATAACTATTTTTACAAGGTCATGAAATTCCTTGTTTGATTTATGTTAAAGTCTTAGAAAGCTGACTAGTCTGTATTGTTCATCTCTACAGAAAAAGAAAACAAAGCAAAATAAAAAAAACACTCCAATTTAACTTGAATGTTAGTGCAATAAAATATAATAATGATCAAACAGATTGATTATTTTAATCTTCAAGATATTTTTGTCTAATCTAAAAAACAATTGTAACTCTGATATTGCTTATTTATTTCTACTTCTCTAATTATAAATGTTGATTTTAAATTTGGGGCTCGAGAAAGTAAAGTGAAGAAATACTTCAAGAACTAAGGCGATTTCTTGTTATCTTCAATGTTAAAAATAATACAAACTTTAAACATTTTCTATTTAATGATTTTTGTCTTTTATGAAGGTATTTGGAGTTATTAATATTCTGATTGTTTGAAGCATGAGTCATTCAAATAATAGTATATTTAAATATGTAGTGGAAAAACTTATTTTAAAATTGTATGTATACAATTAGTGTTATTATCAATCTCTTTTTGTAATGTATCTATTTCTAAAAACTATGATTAGTAATGCAGTCAATGTTTATATGTCTTGACTAAATGACATATTAAATCAGAATATTAAGCAACCGTGTTAATTTTTGTTTGGTTGGACAGTTAGCGTAGTTTCTAAATAATAGACAGACAAGAGATTACACAATTGTATCTTTCAATAAGATATTCTTTAAATGTACATTCAAGTTAGAAAAATTTAATGAAATTCACACTTGTATCAAGGATTTTTTTAATTAAATCTATTGGTTGTTGGTATCTGTGAACTCTTAAGAATAAACACCTGCAGTGTTTTATTATGTAAAAAGGTAGTTTAATTGCATCATATTTATCACAGACAAATCAAGCCCTATTCAGAAGATAATAATGACACGGTAATTGGATCAGTAATTGGTTCAGGATGATTCAATATTGTACTAATAATCATAAATACTGCTGTCTTCTGCTTTGATACAGAGCTGACATGCTAACATAGATTGGATTTAGAGCAACAAATATTAGTGAACTAGATTTAACATTAAGGTCTAGATCCTTAGTTTGGCTATGCCAGACAGAAACAGGTATAAAACAAGATGTACCACTTGAAAACATATACATCTTAAATTGTTATATGAATTTAGTTGATGTTCTTTATTGGCTTTTCTTAACTATTCATCTCTACATCTTCAGTATAAGGAAGCGGAAGGGAGTAGAAGTAAACATATTTCTTTTCCTTATAAAAATAATCATTTTGCGGGAGTCATATAGTTCTTGCATTTGATCAAGACTAGTTACCATGGATGGTTTGACATGATGACCTGGTGGGCAAAATTATCCTCATGCCAGTCGTGTAATGATGGATAAGAAAATCATTCCCATTACCATTTTGTGTTCAGCAGACGCTTGGCGGTTCAACAGGACTATTTCTTATCCAGTGTGGTGGCAGCCTTTCACTGAGAGCCAAAGGAGGGGGAGGATCATTATGTAGGAAACAATGATCCTTATTCACTCAACATGGAAACTTGCTTTACAAGAGAGCACTGGACAGCTTTGGGCTGGACCAAAAATGGCATATCCCCTTTTATCAATGGAACAAAAACCCAGGATCAACATGCGTGGCTTGGAATGATGCCTACTGGTGATAGAAATGGATATATTCAGGCATCTGTTTATTTATGATAATTTCTGTGCAGGGGTGGGTGCTTACTGTCTACCGCTGCTGGAATAGGTCCGTTTTGTGGGAGAAGTAGAGAGGTGCAGCTCACAGGTGCCAATAAAAAAATGTAGCTATGCAGTTATAACTCTAACTTTATAAAATCGCGGAAGATAACCAATTAGATATGTAATGTTTACCTGGCAATGGGAGGATGTTTAAAAAATCATTTTTAACTAAACATAGGATGATGATATGCACAAAATCTATATACAGGACCAAAGAAATGTCATGAGGTATGGAATTGATGCTTCCTGGTAAAGAACCCAAACATAATGACACAGTTCCTAAGAATAATGGAGAAGCTGATGGGACCAATGAACAGAAGATTTTGATTTTCCCATTACCAATCTCTTGCCTTTGGGTTTTTGTTATTTACAAACTGGGAATTTAAAATGGAATTTACTCTCTGAAGGTCATTATGAAGAAAATGAATACAAAGCTTATCAAATGTATTATTTATACAAATGGTCCAGGATGAATATTGAGATTCTCTCACATAATTTATCTCTGTTCTAATTATTTAAAGAATCTTTGAAGGTAGGCATAGAGTGGAGTGATTACTTTCTCATTGCCAAAGTAAGACAAAAATCACAAGTGGATGAACCATGTGCTAGAAGAAAAAAAGAGCCAGAAAATATGATATCAGTATCCTGGAAGAGATATTGAACAGCCCAAGGATTCTCATTCAAAAGAATGGGCTTGAACTTACACTGATGTTCTCAATCCTCCCTCTTTATGCAAAGTATGGATGACACAATTGTTTCAGCATACACTTAGTTGAATCTCTAATGGCATCCATGTTGGCGCTATTTTCTACGTAGGCATGGAGGGATGTCTTCATCATTTGCAGGAGTCTGGGGTTACTGCCAAAGGCAATGATCCAACTCCACAGGCGAGGGAAAGAGATCATTTCAGTTCCCGCATCAGCATTGTGTCCAGTAACACCTGAGCAGTGAAAATCCTGCTGCGTCTTCATTCAAGAGCCAGGAAATTCCACGTGTTTATGGAATCAAGTTTTCTCCTAAGCAGAGTGCTGGTTTATTGTTAAGTATCATGAAAGGAAATCTGCACTCAAATAGCAGCCAGTCACACATTCACCGTGCATCTACACCCCACTGGCTCCAGTTCTGCACCAACTGCTCAGGAGTTATATAGGATAACTAATTCAGTTGGTGTTATATCTCTTGAAACTCTACATGTAGTTGTGGTTCACTGGTTATTTATATGAATGAAGGGAATTCACTGCACTTCAAATCTCTGATTACACCTTAATTAGGACCCTAGCTAGAAATATTAATGTTTTAACAACTGTACTAGACAAGGTTTCTTTTCTTTCTTTAATCATATATTGTAAAACAGATTAAAGTAGTTTATCAATGTTTTCTTCTTTTGTTTTTGTTCCAATTGAGAATCCATGGCTAAGTAGACTAATATAAAATCTGAGACAGTGGTCTTTCCATTTTAATCTTCAGCTCAGTCAGCAACAGAGACAGCAACATGATAATAGTAGTCATAGAAAATTATTATTAAGCAGTAACAAATTCCTAAGTATTAAGTTTTTGTTGTTGAATTTTGCTGTCTGTGTTTGTGGGTTAAGTTTTTTAAGTGAAATTTTGCTACTGAGGCAAATCATGGTGTGTTTTTTTGTTGTTGTTCGTTACTTAGTAACTTTGTAAGTAATTTAAAAATTTCCACATTCATTTTAACCTTAGGAATCTATCTTGGGACCACCAATTACCCATGTCCTTAACTTAAGGCACCTGAGTAATCTCCCCAGTGAGAGAGTGCTTTATTGCAGAAAACTCATCTGAATGCTTGTAACATCTGTATCATAAATAATAAAAAAAAGCTAATTTTTAGGTGTCAGTATAATAACAGTCTTTATAACAAAATTGGGAGAATATTTTGCTTTACCTATTTATAATTAAAGAGTTACCTACCCCAGAAACAAGGTTACAATACATTTCCAATTAAAAGCAAAATACAATTAAACCATAACTTTAAAAATCCACCTTTAAATCAAAGGAAGAAGACAAACAATACTAAAATTTAATCTGTCCTTTGGGGAAGGAGACAGCTTACAGGTTCTAGTCAGCCAGCTAAATGACAGTCAAAAGATCATGTGACTGGGGTCTAAAAACTAATTAATCTCCATAAAGCTGTAAGTGAGGTAGGTAAGATGACTTGAAATCTGATTACATTATTGCATTTAAGGGGAGAAAATGCAGCATGTATTTTTCATGTTGATTTTAACCACCTGAGCCCTTAATGACGTTTTGTACCTTGGAAGAAAACTCATATTTCATCTATTTTTAAAAAGAACTACAAAGACGCTGCTGTCATTAATATATGATTTATGCATTCGGTATAAATAATACGAAAATGCATCATGAAGGATGTAAAATTTTCAAAGAATAAGTAATTCTTTGAAAAGTAGATTCACTGTGAAAAGGAATCTATAAATTCTAAGATTAAAAGCAATTGACAAAGATATTTAAAGGAAATAATAATTTTACTATTCCCACCCGTACTTTCATAAAAAGCAAATGATTAGGTAGTATATTTTGGCTATTGCACATTTATGTGCTACATTTTTATTACTTTGAAAGTTAAAGTCCTATTCAAAATAATTCTGAAAAATGATTAAAATAATGGTATTCTCTATGGCTTCCATTATTTTAGTCACACACAATGTACATAAACACTCCAAATGTTAGAAAAATCATTCAGAATCCCATAGAACCTTGTATATTTCACAGCTAATTCTTTTTAGATTGTTTTAACATTTAAATAAAGGAAACTTCCATGTAATTGTTTTTTCAAATATACCCATCTTTTATTCATAGCAAAATAACAAGGATTATAGAATAATAATTTGGAATATTTTGTCTGGAATGCCTTGAAAATAATCCTTATTAGATTGGAATAAGCCCTGAAGAGAGTGTGTGTGTGTGTGTGTGTGTATGGTGCTGTTGGCGGTGGTGGTGGCGGTGGAGGGTGGGGGTTGGGGTAGTATGTGTATGTAAAAGAAAGACAGAGACTTGGAGTTTTACTAATAAACATTATCAGTCATAGATTATGTAAATTATAAACTCTCTCCAAAAATTGTATTAAAAAAAAAGAAATTGTAAGTGCCATATTTGAAAAAAAATACAAGTCAGGGAATTTATTGCTGCCAGGTAATCCATTGTATTAATATATTGAACACAGAGAGAAGGTGATAGGCAGAAGATATTCTCTAGTTTGTTTTATTAAAATTATAAATGTATTTCTTCATAATAGTATTAATGAATGTGCAAGTATATTATATTATGAAAACAGAGTACCTCTCATTGAGAATCTGAAAGCACTTTATATAGGAAGGGCTTTTCTGTATTTTATATGAACACAGTTTTTGTGAGTTAGTATATACTCTAACTATTTTAGAACAAAACTATCATTTTTCATCTTGGCAAAAAAGATTAAATGCTACTCAAGTTGTTCCCAGTATGCAAACTTTAGAGTAATCATAAAGGGTGGATGTAATTTAAGACTCAGAAGACAAGAAATAGCTTTTGCTCCTTCATTTTTCTTTTCTCTAATCTCCTTAAGGTGAATGTGCTTGCATACAGATAGATTTACATGCAGAGATGTATTGTACACAGAGTGAGAAGAGGAGTAGCTAGAAAACTCTAGAGGGGTCTGAATTAGACAGCGTGATGGAAAAGCCATAGGATATTGTGTCAGGAAGGAGAGACACTCCGTCTCTTCTGACCTCTGCCTTCACACCCATCTAATGTCCTCTGTATCTCTTCCTATTATCCTCTATCTTTCCACTCTGCCCTTTAGATCCAGAGTATGGAAAACATTTCCCCTGGCCTGAATAACCATTTTTGAGTAGCTATTTCCTGAGTTCGGGACTATTTTTAGACCCTAAAAAGCTCTGTAGTTGTAACTTTCCGACTATGAATGATGGTGTCAGTTAAAATATTATCTCAATTATTTAGGATTAAGTTTTCACTGCTTAAATATCCCAGGTCTATATTTCCAGTCACTGAAGATCTGAAGCACTCACAAATCTTATTAATGGGTAACTAGTAAATCATCTGTTGTAAAATTGAAAGGAGGTAAAAATGGAAACTATGAAACTGTGGAGAATTTAAAAGTTTGTGTCAAGAATTTCTAAAATGTTCTATATGCAAAATAACTTACAAAAATATCATTTTAAATTCTTTTAAACAATGATTTGTGAAAGAGAAAGGTATACTTGAGGTATAAATGTAACAGACATCTTTTTTGTTGAACTCTAAATTCTAACCAGAATTCCGTTCTACCACGTAACGATGCACAATTGCCTATTTCCACCGACTAGAGTACAGAAAATCATATGAGCCTACATAGTCAACTCACTGCCCTTACATAATCAGACAGACAAGGCTCCCCATTCAAGGTTAAGAAAAAGAGCGATGGAAAATTTAAAATTTGGAATGGAGCATTCAAAGAAAAAGCTGGTGTAATTCTCTACTCTGATATCTTTCTCTGAATTTTTCCTTTCCTCTTAACATTACAGAATTGTTCAGCAGTTTTAGAAATTCTGAGATCCAAAATGTGTCAACAGTACAACATGATGAATTTTATAGCTGCTTTAAAGGGCGCCCTCAAAGGCTTGCTTTTTTTAAAGCAGTCATTTGTATAAATGGCATAAATTCTCAATCCTTCTACAATCATGGACCTAATTGTGTCTTGGTTGTGGAATTAGTTTTCTTCTCCTCTTTCTTTTCTTCTTTCACTTTTTTTCTGTTTGATTTCCTAACACATCTGAAATTTGGATTTAAATTGAAGTCTAGTTGACAATTGAGGAATAGATTTATGAAGCACCAAAACTCCTAATGAACAGTTATATTTGAGTGTTTGTCTTTATTATTATTATTATTTATGTACTTATTTGCTTATTTCTTCATTCATTCATCTACTTACTTATGGACAGAATATTAGATCAAAATCCATTTGAAAACACTTTAATGAGAAAGATGGTAGGCAAATTCTCGTTTAATACAAAAGCCACTTCATCTATTAATTATGATTACAGAAAATTCCCATTGTGACAGAATATCATTTAACTTCCAAAAACTAGAGGCAGTGACAGCATATTTTTTTTAAAAAAAACGGTACTATGTAATAATTGTGTGTAAAGAAAGATTGTAAAACCTAATGTTCGAAAGAGCTTAAATTACCAATCAAGTATATATAACCCATTTCATTTGTTGGGGTCTTGATTTTATATATTATTTTGGCTTTGTTTTAACAAATATAGTTGGCCATAATGAAAATAAACCTGCTGAAGTCTCTGAGGTCTGAGACAAGCTATAACACATTTCTGCACCACGGGGTGGGCTCCTGGGATACCTACTGAGAAAATGCATGCCCACTGAGCATGCCCAGACTATTAAAATGAATTGACATGTTAATGCTGACAGGAAAAGAGCACAAGAGAGCTTGCTAAATTACTGCTCAGTCAGGCACTAGGAATTCCTAAGTGGCTAACTCCTGAGCAAAATCCACAGCAAGCACAACAACAACAAAACTTTATTGTCAAATGCACCAAAACAAACAAACACTAACAGGGTTGTCATGTTAGTAATCCACCTACCCATAAATCATATGGATTTTAATCATACCTGCCACCTTAGCCACTTATCCCCAGAGAAATTGTTTTCTTTTTGCTCCCTCCTTCATTTGCTTTCAATTATCTGGAAGCTGTTTTACGTGTTTATTTATTTATCTAAAGTTCACATACAGTATGCATGCACAAATTTTCTCCAGGGGTCTGGACCAGGCAGATCATACGAGGATGCAGTGAAGCGTAGCAGCTAACAGCTCAGATGAATGTACTCAGTCTCAAAAACCTGCTTTGGACCATGATGACAAGAAAACGGGAGGACAGAAAGTAATTAGTATGTGTACAATGATTGATTATGGCTTAATATTCAGACATTTCACCTTTAGACCACTACAGGTAAACTTAAAGAATGATGAGACAGAAAGTCCTTGTAGTTTTTGATAAGCAAGGAAGAAAAAACTGCTTTTCCACATTTAAGTCATTAGCTTTCTCTTCTATGGTGGTGGAATAATGTGTATTCACTTTTAAACATGTTTGATCAGTCTATTCACTGCACCTACAAATTGTTCAAAATCTCAGTGAGCATAAGTAAGTGACGTCTAGCCTTGAGCAGGCAGAGAAGAGGTGAAAGGAATAGCACATTGCAGATGAAATTATCCAATCTCACCATCTTGTTGTCTTAGTCCCATGAAAAACTTCATAAAATCATACCAATTTGGCTACTCTAAGAATAAGTAATGATGTGCTCAAGACCTTTTCTGAACTCCAGGAGGTGAAAGAGTAGCACAGATGCATTGTCAAATCCATATTCTTTACACACAAAAATCATTTTTGTGAGAAAAAATTAGGCAAAAAAAAAGATATGTTAGGTATGGGACATCCAAGCAAAAGAAAACTTTGACTTTATTCTGTCAGATTCAAGGGTTTTTGATACTGTGGTGTGTATGTGTGTGTGTGTGTGTGTGTGTGTGTACAAGTCACGATAGCTTTTTATGCACATTCTGATCTATACTTGCCACGCTGTGTATTAGCTCCATCTCTGGACAGAATCTATTTAGAACACCCATAGAAATTAAAAGGATCACATGGAGTTTGACATTTTGCAAAATGAAAGAATAATGGATGTATTATATTGTGTGTGTGTGTATGTGTTTTTTTTTTTTCTTTTTTTTTCTTTTAATAAAAATGTCTAACTGATCCTTGGGAAGCTTGGCTGGAAGTTTAGAAGTCTGAATCATTTTTCTTCCTCTTTATGGTCAAGAAATATAAAAAGTCAATTTCTTCAGCTTCATATTTCTTTTGATATTTCAGTAAATTTGAGTTATCTTTCTTGCTCATAAATCATAAACTAAATAATCTAAGTTCACTCTAAAATAATTTGGTGTCTTATATTAATTTAGCATCTTATATCTAAATGCCCAGATAATCAACACTCTCTGATTTATTTTCTTCTTACAACTGTGAACAAGGATATGTCACAAAACGCAAGAAGACTTTGACCTTTAACCTCAAGTCCAAACAGAATAAATTATCTATAGCATATTGGATATGAAATTTTAGTCTTCCAAAGTGCCAGATTATTTGTACTAAATTAGCACCTTAGCAAATATTTTTGGGCAGAAAATAAGTCACTGAGTTATATTTCATAGATATTCTACCATTATACATCTATATTTTACAGTTTGAGATCATGATTTTGTTTCATAATCTTCTCTAAAAATTATACTCATTAATCTATTCAACAGATACTTAAAGGGCACCAAAAATGTAACAGGCAGTTGTCAGATCATCATGTTTTAGGTGAGACAGTTCTTAATTGTTGCATAGAAATAGACGGATATCTATCTATCTATCTATCTATCTATCTATCTATCTATCTATCTATCTATCTTTCTATCTATCTATAAACTTATTTAAAAAAAATATCAACTTTAGAGACCAAGATTAGATTAAACAGGTCACAGTTTAGATGCGTTAAAATAACCAAATATGTCAATACTTTTTATGGACCAATAAAAACTGGCCAACAAGATTTTGATTTTCCAAGTCTTTATTGCTTTATGTGCATGACATGAGTGAAAAGAGAAGAGAGCCTAGGGTAGAACATAAAACTATAAAAAACTGCAAGATCCTAAAGGCTAAGAAGAAAGAGTCAGAGACATTGAAGGAACTGGGAAGAATGTGAAATGGGGAGAAACCCTTTCAAGAAAGAGAATCCAATGCTGTCAAAATGTCGAACAACATAAAGATTAAAAAGGATCTTTTGGTTTAGTAAGAAGATGTCATTGTTGATCTTGCAGGGGAGATGGATTGAAAGCCAGTTTGCCGTGGCTTTAGAAATAAACAGAAGAAGAAAATGAAGAATCAATTAGTGCAGAAATTATTTTAAAGAATGTTTCAGGGCCAGGGTGAAAAGAGAGAGAGAGACAAGACCATATCTAGAGCGGGGAGGGATATGAGGTCGAAGGATGATTTCAGAGACATCACACTAGAACCATTTATACCGTGTCTGTGTCTGGCTTTCCTGGAGTCCCGCAGTACACAGATGGGACAGCTCCGTACATTGGCTCCGTACATTGGTTATTGCTTATTTGTTTATTCATCCATTGTTAAAATGGCAGAGTCTTTGGTATGGAAAGTGACAAACAGAGAAGAACAGGTTAGAGATACTGGGCAAAGAGAACAATGTTCAAAACAAATGTAATGGGGCATTGGCCACAGGGGCAAAATGGGTTATTTCTTTTCGTTTAGACAGGAAGGAATTCAGATCAGTTTGTACTACTTGCAGTTCTTCCATGGAAAAGCACATGGCCAGCTACACAAAACAGCCCCCCCAACGACCTCATCAAATCATTTCTAAATTTCATCTTTATAAATCTTATCCTTTACACCATCAACTTGAGACATTATTAATTTATAGTAGAAGAAGAAATACTTTTTTTTTTTCACTTGAGTGCTGCCCATGGGAGATGCTCAATTAATATTTATGGATATTTCGATCATTTTGTAACACAGTTTTTTGTTCGTTTGTTTTTGTAAAATTGTGTTACTTTGTTGAAGAAGGGACTATTGTTGGTCTGAACAACAGGTAATTCACTTTTTCTTTTTTTTCCTATGTGGGCAGATGCCAATTTTGTTGCAGTGTGTCCACCATCTCTTTCCCAGTGACTCAGGAGAATCATGATTGGTCTTAACAGGTTGTGGCTGTCCTATCAATCTGCTTGCTAGGGAATTGTTTTGTGGGGACATGTAACCCAGGACTGGCCAATGAGCTATACAGAGAGATTCTCTTACAGCATTCTGAAAAATGTTTCCTTGCTGATAAAAAGAAACTTAGAGAAGAAATAGTTCACCATCTTCTGCTCTATATCAATTTATCTGCATTTTATACCTGGTACCAGAGCACTCATCTTTTAAGCATGAAAAGAGCCAACTTGCTGAGATTACTAGAGAAGTGAGATTTGGGTTAGTGAACAAATTTAGCCTGATTTTATTTATTGACTCTACTGCATTCCACTGCCACCCCACCAAGTGCCAGGGGGCAATAGGAATCATAGTGTTACTCTCTAATTTCAAAAGTTTGCAATTTCCTGGTCCTGAAGAGAACATGTCCACATATAGGTAGGAGGGCTTGAACAATGATTAGCAAACAAATGTTTGTTATCTGGAGATTTGCCTGGGGACAGGTCCACCTACAAGTTGATTCACGCCCTTGGAAGACTTTTTGCAAGATTATTCTTACATAATGTAACATAATCTTGGAAGTGACACCCCAACATCTTGTGCATATTCTGTTGGTGAGGAGCAAGTTACAGGTCCCACCCACAATCTAGGGGAGGGGACTCTGTAGGGGCTTGAAAATGTGGCTTTTTATGATCACCCTAGCTTCTGTCTACCACAGTCTACCATCTGGCCATCAATGATTAATGTCCCTCCAACATTCAAAGTAAATTCACCCCCTTCAAAATTCCCAAGAGTCTCATCCCATTATAGCACCAGCTCAAAATTCAAAATTTCATCATTTAAATGAAGTCTAGGTAAGAATAATGTTTCTGGGTATTAAGGATTGCAGGCTCTTGAGGCTCTTCTCTATCTGTAATCCTGTCATACTGAAGACAAAAGTTATCTGCCTCTAACAAACTCAATATAAAAAGACTAAAAGTAATGTTTGTAGGCATTCCAGTTCAAAAAAAAAAAAAAAAAAGAAAAGAAGGAAAATGTTAGATAACAAAGAGTCACTGTTCCATGGCAGTTCTGAAATCCAGCCAGGCCAAAGTTGGGAGTTACTTAAATTTCAAGGACTGGGACTAATTCTCTGTGACTCTAGGTTCCACCCTCTGGCTCTTGGTTCTAGTTTTTGAGTCACTCTGCCTTTTCCATGAAAGGTGGCATAGGTTTTCAGCTTAGTAGTTTTATTAGCACTTCCTGCCTGTACAATTTTGGGTATCTAACAGCTTCTGTTTGCGTTGTACTCTCTGTCCTTTTTAGTCTAAGTTAGTAGAGACTTTGTCACTGAAACAATTTCTTCAAGTTCTCTCTGAGTCTCCTGTGGATTTTAAAGGGGTTCACATTATAAGACAAATTCCAGGCTCACAGATGTTTTTGAGAGAATCCCTCCTTTACCTGGGGGTCCTGCTAAAATGGCTAAGTGACACCACACTTAACTTAGGAGAATCTTTATGGTTTGAGTGGGAGAATCTGTGAGGCACACTGCTAACCTCTTCAAAGGCCTCTTTTTTGAGGCCTTTGGATACCCTAGCCTTCTAATCTTTTTGAGGCTTTAGTAAAAGGTTTAGTCACACCCTAGACTTTTTCTCCAGAGCAAGCTTTCCTGACAATGAATGCCTCAATGTTAATATTTATTTATTTATTTATTTATTTAATTTATTTGTCATCTGGATGATTGAGAATTTTCAATATCACCATCCTGTTTTCCTTTTTTTTTTAAGTAGTTCTTCCCACAAATTATCTATCTTCTCTCAAATTTTACTATAATAACCACGAATAAACAAGATAGTACTTTCACTACTTTCCGTGGAATCAGCTATATGATTAAATTAATCAAGTTCTGCTTTCATATAACTGTAGAAGACAATTTTGCTAACCTTTTTGCCTCGATATAACAAGGAACCTTCCACCCCCAATTTTTAATAACATGCTCCTCACTTTATTTTGAGCCTTTATTGATAGTGCCCTTATTGTCCAAATATCTGCTAATGATCTCTTCAAAATCCATCCAGGTATTTTCTATTTCGCTTTTCAAAATTCTTCCTGTCTCCATCAACAACATGACTCCACTCACAGATTTTTCAGGTATTAGTTTTCTGGACCATAATCTTAGTGGCTTAAAACAACACATTACCTCACAATTCCTGTAGGTGAGGAGTCCAGGCGGGACCTGACTGGGTTCTCTGCAAGACCACAATCAAGGTGTTAGCCAAGGCTATGCTTTTTCAACTGAAGGCTCAACTGGGCAAGAATGTGCTTCCAAATTCACTCAAGTTAATAATGGCAGAATTACTTCATGACTATAAGACTGAGGAACCTAGCTTTTTGTTGGCTATTGCCTGGAGGCCTTCCTCAGCTTTTTGCCACGTGGGCCTCCTATGGCCACTTATTATTTCAAATCCAACAAGAGGGAAAGTCTCTAGAGCAAATTTCCTAGCAACACAGGTTATTATACAATGCTACATAACCACAGGGTGACTCCCATTACCTTGCCTTATTCTGTGAATTAGAATCAACTCAAAGTTCTCACCACTCTCAGAGGAGGGGATTATAACAAAAGTGTAAATACAAGAAGGTAAGTGTTATGGGCTGAATTGTGCTCTCCCAAAATTCATATCTTGAAGTCCTAACCCTTAGCTCCTCAGAACATAACTGCATTTGGAGATACGAGTTTTAAAAAGGCAATTAAATTAAAATGAGGTTATTAGAGTGGGCTCCAATGCAACATGACTGGTGTTCTTATAAGAAGAGAATAATAGGAGGTAGAAATGTATAGAAGGAAGACTATGTGAAGACCGCGGGAGAAGACTGCCATCGACAAACCAGGGAGACAGGCCTTTGCATAAACCAACCATGCTGACACCTTGATCTCAGACTTTTAACCTCTAGAACTGTGAGAAAACATATTTCTGTTGTTGCTGTTTAAGGACCCCATCTGTGGTACAACATTATGGTAGCCCTAGCAAACTAATTCAGTAGGGTGACTGGGGTCACCTAGGGTCTACCCTCCACAATTGGGGAAGATACTGGTGGTTTCAAGACATGGTCCTTAGGAGCCCTTGGTGTTCTTTGGAGGTGCCTTAGCGTCCTCCTGGGAGGTGGAGTTGAAGGGGCAAACGTACTGGGCTCTAGACCTCCCAACTCCACGTCAGCGAGTAAATTCCACTTTAACCTGGTCTATACATTCAAATTGTACCTAGTGAGAATTTTTTTTAATTCAAAGATTCTCTGAATCTTTCTGATGTGTCCTATCCCAGGGAAATATTCCTCCTATAGAAATGTCATTAATTGTTAAAATAGCACATGTCTAGCATTTAAGAAAACTAAACTTTGATATCCCTGTGATACAAACCAGTTTAATAACTTTGAAGAGTTTCCTTTCCTGGTCTGTCTGTTTCTTCATCAATAACATTAGGCCTTATGACAAAATGATTCTAGATTTCTTTCCATTTCTCAGCAACATAAATACAATAGTTTATATATTTTGATGTTAATCACTTTGCTTCCTGTTCTATACTTACAGGGGAGAGATAATAAGATAAATCTATATTATACAAAGTATTATTTGCTTGATCAACAATGAGGAAGTTTTCTGATAAATACAAGCAAAGCATATATTTGTAGTGAAAAAGAACTTGATGATATTTCTCCAGCATTAGAAAGATGTATGAGTTACATTTTGAGCACTGACTGCAGTTTTTATTCTCAACTGCATGTCTTTGAGAAAGAAAATAAAATTAGATATAATAGATTAGGTATTTTCATAAGTTCTGTTAGTGCAAAAGAGTCTCCCCAGCCAATTTTAAGATAAAATACTTTTGTGTCTTAAACCACAAATAATAGATTTTACCTTTGTGTTTTCAGAGATGAATTTATATAGTCGAAATATCTCTTTGGTGCTTGTGTAAAATAAGTGACAAATTGGATAGTAACAATAAACTTCTTTTGTTCAAATGCCAGGGACCTCATTTGTACTTTTATTGCTTTGAGCTTTTTCACTCACTAGATATGGGAGTTTGAATCAATGAATAATTCTATACCCTCACACTTGTAGTCTGATCTTGCTGCCATTGTTAAAAATTTATAATTTGCTGTATACTGTCAAAACTCGGCCCAGAATGTAAGTGCACATTTACCTTCATCCACCATAATATTCAAATATTCATTTCTTTTAGGCAGTGGTTCAAACTTTGAGGTCAGCATGAGTTAAAAAAATAAATAAATAAAACAAAAACAGTTTCATTGTTATTTCACAGTTGTCACCTATCCTGGTTCTTCTGTCTTCAGTTCTAAGAACAAAGTCCCTGAACAGAACTCTATGAATACTTAACAGACTAAATTTCTAAACCTATATTAGGCTAGCAAGAGATGCCACATTCGAAGGAGTTCTCTGATGTATGGGGTGACAGTCAAGGACTAAATTGGCAGTAGTTGCTGAATTATCCAAACCCATAGGTGGCAGGATTCCACCTGGCTGGGATCTTCTACTGAAGTAAACTCAAGGACGAGCCTTTATGAAATGAAATGGGCTGCAAGGGAACAGCCAAAGTGACGGCAGATTTTGTATTCAATGACCGTATGGTTTTCATTATCTTGTTCTCAACAAAGAATTAATCCAAGCAACAACCAAATGAAAGCAATGTGTAAACCATGTCAACCCATCCTTGGATGAGTGTGTCATATTTGCTCTGTTATATAGTGGTGATTGTGTAAAGGTAAAGAAAGGGGAGAGGAAGAAACAGGAAAAGTAAGGTAGTACAAAAAGAAGGTTGGTAGGAGCAAGAAGAGAGAAATGTGGCAGCCATTCAGCTGTCTCATGTAGCTTCCCACACTTACCAAAGATGTAATTCATCCTGCAGGTGCAAACATTGTTGGCTTTCTCATGGACTATTGACGGATGGACCGGATGTATGTTTCCTTACCCCAGATGCTCTTTAAAAACACCAGCAATGAGATAGGGGATTGTGTGCACCTGAATCAGCACATTCACTGAGTCTTATTTGTCTCATTTCTGATTTAAATAACTAGTACAGAACACAGAGCACTAGGCACAGAGCAACAAAAAACTAGTCAGAAAGCTTTTACTTTTAATATAGAAAGATGGGCAATCTAAACACCTTTTTGAGTCACCTCTTTATAACTGGCCCTGAGATAAATATATATCACTGTCCTGATTACTCATCATCAAGAAACACATTAGTGGTTAATTGTCAAAACACAAGACAATATTGCATCTTGGAAGAAAATTCACCCTTATGTTTTCTACAAAGTTTCAAGAATTTCAGGCAGGTTTGCTACTATAAATTGAGAAAAGAGAAGATTCTCAGGTTATGTGAATAGATAACATGTAAGAATCGGGAACATTCATTTTTTTTGAATCAGTGTTCCCCCTTCTCTCCCTGCTCATTAGCTCCCACCAATTTCGAGGATTCCAAAATGCCAAACAAAACTGACTCTTTTCAGGTTGAAAAGAGTCCACCATTGACTCTTGGCAAAAAGCAACTTCCTGGTTCAAAGAAAAAAGGCTTATAAAAAAGCTCACAAGGCTTCTTAGACATCAAATGGGTCTTACGAAACCACATTTTGATGAGCTAAGTGTAAATGAATCAGAAACACATGGATTAAATTTCCCTTGAAATACACATGGGTTTGAAAATTAAGGAAAAAGTGTTTAGCCAAATGTGTTTTGGGTTTCCTTGAACTGAAAACACTTGAAAAAAGTTGAGGCATTTGCTAAACCCTAATATACTGTTGTGTTTGCTCAACCATCCTCCAAATCAATTAAATTTCCATGAGGCTTCCTCCATTCCCTTGTGGTTTGTCTTGTCACCTCTGTCTTGACACTTTATAGACCAAACTAAATTCCCATTGAAAAAAACTAGACTGTTGTTCATCTACTTAAATATGAGGTAGCTATTAAAATACCCAGTGAATCAGAAACATTAAGGGATGGAAAAGCACCCATTAGGTCATGTGTTCTATCCTGAGGGTTGGAGCACATGCACTCATGGCTCTCTAGTGCTTTATCCAGTGTAGTTTTAAAGGTCTCAAGTGACAGGATTTCCACCATCTCCCTTGGGAGAATATTGTACATTCTAATAGATTTTGCCATTAAGAACTGTGCCTAAGTGTGTAACAGAGGCACGATGGGAGGTCTAAGGGGAAGAAAAAAAAAGTATTATGGATAATTAACTCTTTCACTACTCCATATCAATCACTTATAATATGTTCAGCAACTTACTTTAGCATATAATGCTAAAAATGTGCCATGATATATGTGTACATTACTAATGTTTATATAAAAAACAATATTTGGTTAATGGTGTAAAATTAGGCCTATTTTAATGCAAGATAAAGCTCCACAATGAACAGATCCATCACAATAAAACTATGGAAAGTCATAAACATATCCTTTTACCTGATAATATTATTTCATATTCCTTAAACATACATGACTTTGAAAGTCTTAAGATTTTTATTGATCGGGAAATGATATCTAAGTGGCACCAGCCAGATCCTAAACACACCTACTAACTGCATATATTTATTACATATCTTCCCTCAAAACGTCCTTCTTTGTGTTACTAATATCTTTTTTTTAATCTCTTCACAGTAAATTGAGCTTATTTTCCATTTCTGCTGCTCCTAAGCCATGCATCACCTTTCTTAGCAAATATCTATTTGTCTTTCTAGATAGAAAGGAAAATCTAGCTTTCAATATAACTAACATGTTTTCAGAGGCCTTATGGTGGAGTTTACATTAATTTGCTCTAGTTCTCATTCTACTTACAAATGAGTTATAAGTCACATTATGACTTACATGGCTTGTCATACTGCTACTATGCTGACCTTTTCAAGATTCTGCATTGTGAATAGCTGACAGGCATACCTCTTCCATGCCAGTTATTGCAACCTATAAAACTTAACCAATGAAGTGTCAAGAAGAGTCAGGTAAGGAGAATGGGGGAAACTGCATGATATTCTTGACTTCTCTTTTTAATCTCTCGGATATGGGGTGGCTTTTCATGTTTCACTCAACCTTTTCTTTTCCTCTTTAAATGAGCTTTTTCTTTTCCTCCACACTGCCCCTCGTATTATTTTGCCCTTTTGTATACATTTCTGTGTCATTCATACAAAATGTGTTCCCTGTTAGGGTATGGAGTTGGGATTTTTGTATCTAATGGTTCTCTTTTTTACTATTTTAAGGTTTGAAGGAAAAATTTGGATTGAGATGAACAAATATTTTTCAAAGTCTACATCCATTTGATTATTACCATACTTTCTCTCTTTAAACCATCTTTCTTGGAGATACTTTAAATAATATTTAAAGCTGAGGAGTTGCCTTTCGTGAGTACATCCTGTACCTCACGGTACTTATCATTAGCAAATAAAGCTAGGTCATTTTCCTCCCTCAATTACACAACAAAATGAAGTCACTCTATCCTGGCTGTTTATATTACTACTACACGTTTGTTTTACCATGGTCTTTTCCTGCAATAGATCTAGCTTTCCTTTATTAACTTTCTTCTTTAATTTCTCCTTCTAAGTTAATCCTTGTGGTTCTTTAACAAGTGTTTTACTCTTCTCTGAATTTTTCCTAATAGTTCTCCATTCGCTCTTGCTGTTAATATTTAACAATTTTGAATTTCTGTTTTTTAAAGGTGATATTGGATTTTTAGTATTTAGGCTAGTTTGAATTCATACGAAGTTTTTCACAGCAAAAACAAAAAGCACATATATAATTGCTATTGGATAGCAATCAGGACCCAAAACGGGAAGGACCGCTACTTTCTTTCTTCTTTAAAAATTATTTGATATTGAAATGATTACAAGCACAGAGTAAGAACAATATTCTGAATCAAGTTACTAAGTTCTGTATTCTACTCTGAATTTGTTACATTTCTGTGGAAAGGGGTATTTTTTTTTTTTTACCACCTAAAAAAATGCTTTAAATTATGTCTCAAGTTCAAAAAAGACTGAGAAAATAAGGCCTCATTTCTTCCTGTAGAGTTAAATCTTGAGATTATAGTAAGCATATGACGCATAATGCCATATTATGGCCACAAACTTGTTTTTTTCATTATTGGCAAAAGTGAAACCAGGTTCAGTAATGCATACAACGCGATGACTTCAGCATACACAAACTTAGTGAAGTCCAAAAATCTATCAAAAGAGGCTGATGGTGCTGTGTGCAACTGAATTCAAATATGCATATTTACTTTCTACTTGTTATATAATGGGTACCTTTAAATAAAAGTCTATGTAGTTCATCTTATTAAGCATATCAGATGAGTCATTGTCTGAGAGGGGATTCAAATTCAAGATTTGTTTCTTTAAACTGCTTTTACTCTATCTTACAAATGAATGTTATTTCCAAAGGAGATATTAATAAGTCCTTGAAAGCCAACATTTTCTATGCTATGATCATTCCATAGACATTGGGAAAAGAGAAAATATTTATAAAGCATTTAGTGATGAGTAATTCACAAGGAAATAATTACAAATAACAAGTCAAACAAATTGGCAATTGTTTGCATTTCAAATTAGAAATCACATGAAATGAAGCATTGCTCTGATTTGCTTCGTGAGCATTTTAGAGAGAGCTATTTGTACCTACGTTTGGGAGGCTCACATGGAGGTCTAGCTGATTGAACATTAGTCTGAGACTTGATTTCCTAAGGTCTCCCCTGGCTCTACCAGAACTCACTGTGTGGCCTGGTGGTCTGAATTTTCTGTATTTCAGTTTCCTCATCAAGGCAGCTGGGAGTAGTACATTTTACAAAATGTTAAAGGTATCAATAGTCAAACATGCTAACAATTTACTGGGACCAAGCCATGTTTTTCATAACATGTTTGCCTAAAGCCACTGATAATCCTCATAGACTGACTCAGTTGCAGATAGCCTTTTTAGGTAATTGTGCATATCTACTGATGAGGTGGGGAACCATTCATATCTTCTTAAGAGATGAGGAAATTCGGTTGAGATGAGGACTGATACAAGGCCACTATGGGTATCAGGAAAGCTAGCTAATGCCTTGTTTATGGAAGTGCTCAATAAGTATTACTTAATATAATCCTATGATGTTAAACCAGATTAACCACAGAAGATTTTCTTTGTTTATTAACTCCTTAATTGATGCTGTCAGCACTATCTGTTTGTCCTTATCCTATATGCAGCATTAAAGAGTAAAAAGGTAAAGGTTTTAAGATTCCTCTCAATAGGCATGCTTAAAAACCACAAAATACTCAGATGTAATTGTATTCTCAGCTAATGGAATGAGGCACAGTGAGTTGCTGGGGAGAGAAAAGTTACCATATGCAGACAAAGTCATGCTGGCCCTAAATTAATTTGAAATTTGGAGTTTCTCCACACACAGGCAATCCAATATTAAAATATGTTATATAAAAATGTATATATGTCTAAGGCAATTTGTGATCATACTTTACTTTGACTCATGCATGGTTCAGTTGATCCATGCACAGATAGTATTTCCAGGTTTGCCTGAAGAGTCAAAAGTCAAACTTGTTGTCCTCTCTTCCTGTTATCATTGTCCTAAATTTTTCATTTTCACACAATGCATTATTAGTGGTTGCATTTGAATATGCTGGGACAGTTTCATAAAACTCCACCTTTCATTCATTCAATCACTGAGATTATAAAATAACATAAATACACTTCTTACAGAGGTTTCATTATTTATTGCATTTTGAATATACTTTCCCTTTATATGTCTTAGGGATATTTTTTTGTTCTGCAATAAATTATATCTATATATCTATATCTATAGATATAGATATATAGATATATAGATATAAATATATATCTATATATAGATAGATATCTTAATGAAACATCAATTGAAATTTCTACTTGCCAAGAAAGAAGATGAACTTTTAACTTGCACAAAATGCTTTTTGACATTTATTATCCACTACAGGGACTGTAATGATATCACTAAACACATAAAAAATTGACACAACACTTTTGAAGAAGCATCAGCATTTACTTCAAAGGTTAGTAGTTGTTTATAGATGGCAGTGCCAAATGATAATTTAATAAATCTGGCTAAAGAACGTAGGTTTTCATATTATTCTGAAAGAAAGGATTTTTATTTAGTTCAAATTAATGTTGTTCATTAATTTTGCCGATGCTTAAGTCCAAATTCTCTTATGCAGACACAAAGGAAAGTGATAGCTGTTAATTATTGGCTTTATTAACAGAAGAATTTGGCAAATGATTAAATTATATTAATTTTATATTATTTTCATCAGATGCTTCAAATCAACAAGTTAATTTCAATAATTGTTCAATTTTTGATCCCATTTATAAAATCAAAGTAAAGTTTAGGGTAGTTCATATTGTTGAAATGACACATCTGAACTTTTAAATTTAGTTTAAAATGTTAAAAAAAATAAGTAAAATTGTGTTTGTAATTATATCTTAAGCATAAATATTGGTGACAAAAGTGTCATGTTAAAAATATTATTACTGAATTTATTTTTACTAGATTAGAAAACCTATGGAACATAAATATACATTTAATTGGGTGTAGTGAACACATAGTTTATACTTTATTTCCAAACAGTGAAAATCTTTAATTAGAATAGAAGTTCTTATCAGAATTTACAAATTTTTAAAAATATTTACAAAGGACTGACTAAAATGCAGTATTTTTGACGAAGTTAATGAGGATTTTTTTTTTTTTTACAAAAACAACATAGTAGTACATGCTTTCTCTTTTCATTGTCCATCAAGAAACAAATTGTAGAAATGTTTTATCCTATGAATAACTGCTTCATAAGTAAATCTAAGTATTCTAAAATGGTATTACAAACTCTTCTATAATTTTATAAGACTAGGTTAAAAATGAGAACAGAAATAGAAAAAAGCAACCCTAAAAATTGTATGTAACCACAAAAGACCCTGAATAACCAAAGCAATTTTAAGAAAGAAGAACAAACCTGGAGGTACTTCAATCTCTATTACAAAGCTATAGTAATCAAAACAGTATGGCACTGATATAAAAACAGACACATAGATCCACAGAACGTAACAGAGAACCCAGAAATAAATCCACAAATATACGGTCAATTAATTTTTGATAATGGAGTCAAGAATATAGAGTGTGAAAAGAAGAGTCTCTTTAATAAATATTGTTGGGAAAACTGGACATTCAAATGAAAAAGAATGAAACTGGACCCTATCTTATACCATACATAAAAATCAACTCAGTGGATTAAAAAGTTGAACATAAGACCTGAAGCCATGAAACTACTAGAAAAAAACATAGGGGATAAGCTCCTTAACACTGGTCTTGGCAATATTTTATTATTATTATTATTATTATTATTATTATTATTATTATTATTTTACATCAAAAGCAAAGGCAACAAAAGGAAAAATAAACAGAACTACATAAAACCTATAAGCTCTGTAGAGCAAAAGAATCCATAAACAAAATGGAAAGCAACCTATGGAATGAGAGAAAATATTTGCAAATCACATATCTAATAACAGGTTGCTACATTGTGATTTACAGGAAATATATATTTGGTCCTTCAGATACTTAAAATATATTTCTCATGTATATTTGGTCTCCATTCACAGTTTCTGGCTCACAACTCCCCAAACCCTTAGAATTTTCTAAGTATTGTGAGTGACAAAGTTGTCTGTTATTATGTTAATGAAGTGACTTTTGGACCCTAGTTAAGGATGGGGACTGATTGCCAAGAGAACCAACCATTCTAGTAGAGGGTTGTAATTTTCAGTCTCACCTCTGATCTTTGGGGAGGAGAGAGTGTCTGGAGGTCGAACCAATCACCAATAGACAGACAATAATTTACTTTACTAATGTGTATGTAACGAAGCCTCCAAAAATCAGAAGAGGACAGGGTTCAGAGAGCTTTTCAGTTGTTGTACATATGTAAACTTGGGGAGAGTGACCCAGTCAGAGAGAGAGAATGGAAGCTCCACTCTATTTTCCCATACCTTGTCCTACTCATCTCTTCCATCTGGATGTTCATCTATAACCTTCTATAATAAACTGGTAACCCAGTAAGTAAGATGTTTCTCTGAGTTCTGTAAGCCACTCTAGCAAATTATCAAACCCAGGGAGGGGTTTGTGGGAACCTCTGATTTATAGCTAGTTGATGAGCAGTACAGGTGGTAACCTGGACTGGCATTGTAACTGGCACCTGAAATGTGGGGTGGGGCCAGTCTCGTGAGACTGAATCCTTAATCTGTGCAATCTGATACTGCCTCTAGGTATAAAGGATCAGAATTGAATTGAATTCTCAGACAACCTGCTCTTGTCTGAGAATCATTTGCTGTTTGGGAGCTGGGGGGACTCCACACATTGGAAATTGGGTCCAGGAACCATTTCAGTAGTTAATATCCAAAAGATAACAAAAACAAAACAAACAAAATAAAACAAAACAAAAAACAAACAATTTGATTTAAAAATGGGCAAAGGAACCAAACAGACATTTTTCCAAAGACAGAAAATAGCCAACAGATACATGAAAAAGTGCTTATTACTAATTATCAGGGAAATGGAAATCAAAATCACACTGAGGTATTACTTCACACATGCTAAAATGGCTATCACCAAAATGACAAGTGAAATGTATTGAGGATGTGGAGAAAAGGGAATCCATTTGACCTGTTGGTGGAGAAACTATGAAAAACAGTATGGCAATTCCTGCTAACAGAAAGACACTAAAATTTATCTTTGTAATAAAAATGGAAAGATTGAGAAATGTAAATAGTGCATAATCAAGCAACATGATACTATTTAAGTTTTAAATTATAAAATTGTGCTGCAAAATATTGTGGGGAAAATTTGGAGTTCCTAGTTTAATTGAAAAATGTATATAGTATACTGGAATGGAAAAAAAGTTAGGATGTCTACAGTTTTACAGGAATTAAATGCCAAAGCATTCAAAATAATCATGAATAGCTAACTTATTTGGAAAATGTACCCCTATAAAAATAATTGTTAGATATTGGTGAAAGGTAATGTGAATAAAACAGAAAGATAGTACATATTGAAATAATTAGAAATTATCATCCATATCTTTTTTATTTTAAAGAGAATTAGAATTGAGAATATTTTCTCTTTAGTAGAATATGGATGATATTATCAGTTATTATACTTCAGCATCTGTTAACCGATCTTATTTAAAATTATTGTGGTCCATAGATAAGAGTAAATTGAAGGCATCAATAATTTCAAATCAGAAAAAGGAACTCTGAAGAATGCTATAAGTAATCTTATAAAGTAGTTAAAAACAGAAAGCCTTTGTGATAGTACGCTCACAACTCAGTAAACTTATTTAAAAACACTGAATTGTATGATTAAAATGGGTGGATTTTATGAGATGTAAACTATACCTCAATAAAGCTGTTATTTTTTTTTTTTTAAAGCACATACTGAAAAACGAAATATGTTCTGGGGCACAAAACAGTAACAAAATAACGGCAACAAACTAAGAAAAGTGATTAAGTTCATGAAAATGTACCAAAAATAAGTCTTCTACATATGATCCTGGATAATATTTAATAAACAATGCAAATATTTTATTTTGCTTTTAATTTATATGAATATATGCTATTCCATCGTTAAGAAAGAAGTTTTTTTTCAAAAATAATTTTTGAAATAACCCTTATTTTATGAGGATACTTGGTTTTTTGATCAATAAATAATCATTTCAAAATGATCTATAAACTTTAATGCTTTTAGCATCCTGTTTCACTCTTAAAAATGTTCTGTTTTGGATAATACATTACAGACTTACACTATTTCTGTGACACCTCATGTTCAGCATTCTTCTAAGATTTTTACAAACTGCAACTCTTTTCAACCTCACAACAACTTAATGAAGCAGGTTATCATGATAAAATTGGGGTCTAGAGAAGACAAGAAAATTTCTCAAGTTTACACAGGTAACAAATGATGGTGCCAGGATCCGCACCCTGGCAGTCTGGCTCCCAACATGTGAACTTGTATTGGTAAGCACTGAACAAACATCCTCTTCCTTTCTTTGCTTCAGAGGATAAGCCTGTGGCCTATATTTCTGTACTCAGATCACCAGGCCCTGCCTTCTCCTCCTGGTGGATAGCTTTGCTCTCAGGGATTTGTTTCCAAATCATTTCTGCATTGCTGTTTTGATTTATTGTGTCCCAGAAAGCCTCATAATTACAGCCACATTACTCTTTGTACCTCTCCCTGCCGCCATATAAACATTTGGAGAAAGTTAAGAGCTAGTGAAATGAAGTAAACGCATGCAGGAATGGCAACCTGTGCTATTTCAGTTGCTACTGAGTTCTGTGTTATATACACATAATATTACAGTATATGCAGCTCTGACTTAAACATTTATACTTTAAAATCTCATCCTTGATCGTAATTTCATTACCCAAAGTTTACCGTAATGATGTGAAATCCCATGAAGGTAAGATGATACCTAAACAGGAAGCACCTTTAAATGCGTATGTGGTTCTTCCTGGTTAAGAAAACATCACTCTGTCTTCCTGTACTAAGCAGATAAGAAAAAAGAATAGGATTTATCTCTATTAGTCCAGGCTCAAAGAATAGAGTGTATGCAGAACTATGATATTCAGAACCATCTTCATCCCTCCTAATTCCATTAGCATAAATCCTTCTCTTCTTCGCACCCAGCCTAGTTCCAAGGTAATCTTGGCCACGTCTACACTTCATCTTTTCCCAAAAAGACACATGGCTCTATTTTACACTATATTGTTTGTTGTTTGTTTTGTGATGGAAATGTCTCTATGCCTCTTCCCCCTATTCAAATTCTGCACCTCTTCAAAGGTCTACTTATGGTCCTACTTCATCAATGAAATCATTCCAATGCACATAATTCAATCTGTTGAATTATAATAACATGTATTGACTATATTATACAATCTATCACTGATTTTACATGTATATGTGACATATACATAGATACACACATGTGTATATGCTGCTTTTATTTCATGTTTTTATTATTTTCTTCCTAAGAGTAAACTTTTGTGAAAACTTTACTCTTTTGTGAAATTCTTTTGTGAAAAAGAATTATCTTCAAGTTGTCTACCTCTCCAACTATGCTCACCATTTTGAGTGATGGACACTGTACCCACTTGATTAAAGTGTTGCTTTCCTTTTGATTTGTTTTATGGCCTTCATGTATAAGAAAAGAGGCTCAGAATTATGACATCTTTTTATCGCTAGCTATTTTCAATGTGGACCATAGAACAGATTCTTCTTATATTCCAAAAAATATTTTGAGTCCTATGAAAGCACTATTTTTTAAGTCTTAAATTTTACCAGGCCTAACTTCTATTCACTTCAGCTGTACTTACATTGTAACTTAGCTGTTAACACTCCTGTTTCTTGATGATGGATCAGTCAGTGTTCAATGTGTTGATTTGAAAAGCAACAGCCTAAATTAGATTTCTCTATGAAATATCAAAATACTAGACACACTGCGACATCTATGCCATATCTAACTTAATTCTTACAGCCATTCAGTGCCTCTTAAATTTCCTTTAAGTTGAGAACAAATTCATTGCAATTTTGAAGTGATGAGTGAAAGCATACCACCAGCAATAGAAAGGAAAACACGTGAAATAGCAACAAAAAAACTTATGAGTGTATAAGAAGTAATAAGATGCGTAATCAGTGGGCTTCATTTTCTTCTTCTGTTTATCTTTTTTCTTTCTTCTACCTCCTTCCTCAAAATTCAGTTTAGAAAAATTCTAATCAATATATAATATTTTCTTTTGACTCTGTATTAACAAATGCCTTAAAAAAGATAATTCAAAATACTGTTCTAAGAGTGGGATTCAGGAAGTGACAAACAGTAGCACTGTATTTGTGTACTACCATGTTTGCCCAAAAATAAGATCTAGCCGGACAATCAGCTCTAATGAGTCTTTTGGAGCAAAAATTTATATAAGACCCGGACTTATTTTACTATAAGGCCGGGTCTTTATAAAATAATGTAAGATAGTATAATATAAAATAATATAATACCGGGTATAATATAATATAATATAATAAATTCGGGTCTTGTATAATAGAAGACCAAGTCTTATATTACTTTTTGCTCCAAACGACTCATTAGAGCTGATTATCCAGCTAGGTCTTATTTTGGGGGAAACACAGTATGTTGAATGAAATCAGGATGCATCAGAATAAAATATCTTAGGAATTACTAGCAATCAGCAGGTTTATTATAGGATAATAAAATATAATGATGAAATATCATATAAGGCATATCTAGAAAGGGAAACAAATTCCTTTTATTTGGTCAAAACCTAATTTCAGGTAGTGAAACTTGCATATCCTGGAGATGTGGACTTCTGAAGGTTTCCATTAATATTTTTAAAGAATTTTAATTTTTTCAGATCTATTAACTATATTAACATAAAATAGGTTTAAAGATTTACGATTTCATTTAAAAATAAAAAAGATAGAATTAAAATGTATGTTACTTTATTCTAACAATGACTTTTTAAATTTCCCTATAGCTTATTATATAAGTATATATACATATATATCATATTGAATCATTGTATATGTTTTTACCATATTCATCACTTTATGTAAGTAAATCCATGATCTAATAAAATGATACTTTATGCTATTTAAGTGATGCAAATATTTGAATTATCTTGTTTGAATTAGGTCTCTGCTCTTCTGCTTTCACCAGTAAGTGCTCTGTTTTATGTTACACTCATCGAACCACAGGAATTTCTTTAAGACATGAAAGTTGGAAGAAAAGAAGGATATCCTTCTTGAAGTAAGTTTATATAGTGATTCTATTACCTCTTCAGTATTAAGTCAAACATGCTATTTTACTGGGAATACCAATTTTATATGACGATAAAAGCTATGGTGTAGAGGTTTGGCTCTTTTGCATTTGATTAATGGGGCTTTAATATTTTCTCCAAGGTCATTGAGAAATAATTTATGTACACCACCATATAGGTTTAAGACATATAGCATGATGGTTTAACATATGTTGTGAAATGATTACCACATAGAGTCAGCTAACATCCATCTTCTCATATAGATACAATAAAAACTGAAAAAGAAGAAAAAAAAAAAGGAAAAAAAATGTTCTCCTTTTGATGAGAACTCTTAAGATTTACTCTCTTATCAACTTTTCTATATGTCATACCAAGTTACCTCTAGTCATGTGGTACTTTATATCCCTAGTTCTTATTTATCTTGTAACTGGAAATTTATACCTTTTGACTCCTTCCGTCCAATTCCTCCTTCCCTACTTCTGGTAACCACAAGTCTGAACTCTTTTTCTATTAGTTTGTTTGTTTGTTTGTTTGTTTGTTTTCGGATTCTATATATGAGGTCATACAGTATTTATCCTTCTCCATCTCCTGACCTATTTTACTCAGCTTAATGCCTTCAAGATCTAGCCATGTTGTTGCAAATAATAGGATTTCCTTGTGTTTTATGACTGAATATTTCATGATATATATATATTATATATATATATATATATATATGTATATATATATATATATATATATATATATATATATATATATATATAATGTTTCCGGTCTTATATTAATATATATTTTATAAAATAATATATATTTTATAATATAAGACCGGGTCTTATAGTAAAATAAGATTGGGTCTTACATTAATTTTTGCTCCAAAAGACGCATTAGAGCTGATTGTCCAGCTAGGTCTTATATTCGGGGAAGCATGGTATATGGAAAGGAGGTGAAAGAATTTACTTTTAGTTTTTCCATATGGCACAGAAGATTGACATATTTGGGTAATCTTTACAGCCATGAGTGGAAAGGTTGTCTGGCATTGGATTATAAAAGAAATCCATTGCCAAACTAAACAATGAAATTCATTATCAACTATTTAATATAAAAATAATAACTATAATGCTAAACAGATTCATTACACAAGTATGGAATTGAAATGGAGATTAGAAAAAGGGGTGTGAGTCATCATAGTACCATACTCCTGAGGGACCCCAAGTGAGAGAAATGTTAATTGGTTTCTACTAGGATAAATCCAGGAACATTATTCACCAGTATAAGGCTTGTCACCAACATTCAAAGTTAGCAAGGGGCAGGAAGAGACCCGAGGTTTACATAAAATCAAGCACAGGAGATGGGAATCAATGTGCATAGTGACGGAAACACTACAGTGTTCATTACTCTATTTGACCTCTCAGGTTTAATGCTTCCTTCATTGACATAATCGTGACTGGCCAGCTTTACAGAGGTGAGGTCGCCTAGACCAAGGGCCCCTGAATACCAATCTTTGGACGCTGTTAGCCTGACTTCAAAAGAATTGTTGTGGGGAGCAGGGAGGAAAGGACTAATTAAAAACCCAGACCTGTGGTACCTGATCCCATAGATTCTGGTTCTATAGGTATATTTGGAATGGAGAATAGGAAATCTGCTTTACTTATTTTTTTTTAATTATTATTATTGCTGTCATTAGAAGGTATGCCTGAACTGAGAGATGTTACTAGGAAATGCCTATTAAAATAGGTAGTTTTTCTTAAACTTTAGAGTGTATTAGGATCACCTCTAGGGACTTGTTAACCCACAGATTACCTGAGAATTTACATTTTACACAAGTTCCCAGGTGATACTGCTATTTCTGGTTCAGGACCAGAAATTGAAAAACACTTGTGTAGAAAGGTTGCATTGTGAAACTTCTGTAAAACCTGAATCAGACTGAGGATAAGTAATAAGAAATGAGGGGTTTGTGTGGGTTAGAAAGCATGCCCAACCGAAAATATTCATAATATAGTTTCTTTTAAAATACGCTACTGATCAGTTGAAAGTTCTCTGAGGGAAAATTCTGCCCTATGCGTTTAAGTGGGTGATTTCCCAAAGATGTTCCTTCATGAAGAATTTTATGTAGAACCAATCCACTTTTACATATTTAGTTAGTTTAAAATTAGAGTACAAATAATTTTAACGTCTGATTTATTAGTTAAAAATCCCAAGAATGCAATCACTGAATATCACACCAAAAAAAGTCTAAATTTCATAATCTCTAAATAGAATACTTATATTGTTCAGTTCATGTAACTGCTAACAACGTCCCAAAATTCTAACGTATAAATGTAATGGCTATGATTTGGGGAATGCAAAGTCTTTGCACACCTTATCAAATGAATGCAGAAAAAGTGGTTAGTAAGACTTTCCGGGAGATGAGAGACTTCAGGAATACAAAGATCATTTAATACAGTTATTTTCAATCCTACTTTCCCATAAGAATTCCCTAAAAAACTTTTGAAAGATACCAACACCTGGCTCCACCACCAAAGTTTCTGTTTTTCTTTGTTCTGGGATTAGGCTCAGGAAATACGAGTTTCACAGGCTTCCCAAAGGATTCCAGTGTGTAACTATGACTGAGAACCATTATGTAGAAAGTGTTCATTGGTTAACAAATATTTAGTGTACCCCACTATAAGTTAGCATATACTCATGGAAAGAAGAAATATAGAACATATCCTCATGAGTATATAAGTCTTTAGCATTTTAGAGAACCATAAAAATAAACAGCCCTTTAGTCGGGGTTGGTTTGAGGTTTTTCAATGTCTACTGAATAGCTTGTCTTCTGTATTGAGGAAGTAGATTCTGGATTGTCCCTGAGCAACTGGGGGTTTCGGTGGGAAGGTTTGTTTTGAAGTAACATTGGAATTACAACAAATTGACTAAGAATTTTTTAATACCACAAAGGACTTTGAGCAAAATATAAAAGACTACCCTTATCGATATTTAATCCCAGATACATTTTCAGGTTCTTCTTAGTTATAAAGAAAGGAAGTAGATATTGAAAATGCAAGTCCAATTACAAGTCAAATGACAAAGCTACATGGAAGAAAACAATGTACACAATGTTTTCAGCAGGACCTGAATTATTCTATCCTGAGAGTACTGACAAAAGCAGGATTTCAACTGGGTAATAAGGGTTGATTTTGAACTATGGAATAAATTACCTATTAAAGAATTTAGGGGGAAAAAAAAAACAACTTCCGTAACATTCATGGTAATTTTAGTCCATTTCAACACCTTAGTTCCCTAGTAAATGACATTTTATTATCTTTTGAAGTGGTCTGAGAAAGAAATTTCTAATGTTTAAAGAAAGAGATATTTTCTTTCTAAATGTTTAGGAAACACCTAAGACCAAAAAAATAATACTTAGTTTTCTTCATAGAGCAATGATTCTTCATTGTAGTTTTATTGTTTTATTATTATTTTTTTCAGTTTTATTTTTTAATGTATCATTTTACTATGCATACATCTATATCATAAGATGTCTATCATAACTCTCAGGATCCACAGAAACCTTATTGGTCATTTGCTTAGTCATCTATCTACTTTCAACTTTCTATATTTCCTTTTGTCCATCATTCTCACCACCATTTCTAATGAGCATAATTTCATTCATTTCTTCTCAGCATTGCCCATTACACTCTGAATATCTTTAACTCTTATAATTTCTGTTTTAGATCCTGAGCACTGTGCTAGGTATTTTGAATGCATCATTTCTAATTCTGACATCAAATCTACAAGGTAGGAAATTTCCACATATAATAAACATAAAATAGAGGGGAAGAAGAGAAGAATGAACTTGTTCAAGTGTCTTGAGACCTATAAGCTGGAAGTCCATGCCAGATTTGTCTGACTGCAATGACTATATTATTTTGCTAGCTTATCGCTCCAGCTAAACTTCTATAAAGTAGTTCTCTCTGCTGCTTGATCATACAGAGCAATGCTTATCCTTTTTTAACAAGTCTATTATTCGTGACAACATGTACTTCATATGAGTTTTCTAAAGGTAAACCTCATTTGCCCCAACTGTTTATTACATGCTGTAATTGCTGCTGCCTTTACTTGCCTTGTCACCGTTCCTTGCAAACGGGTCTACATGAGACCCACGGGGCTGACTATACCCCCTAAACGTTGCATGTGAAGCTTCAAGTGGAGTTGCACCATTCTTGGCCTTATCCTAGCTCAGTGCTTCTATTAGTACAGCCTCCGGGCCCATCAGCCTTTTTGGCAGCCACATTACTGCTGACTCCTACTGAGCTTATTGTCAACCAAATGCTTAAGTCTCTTTCACACATGCTGTTGCTAAGCTGTATCACCCCCAATCCTATCTTTGCGCGTTTTATTTTTGAATCTAGGTGTAGGGTCTTACAATTATTACTATTAAATGTGGTCATATTAGAATCAGCCCATTATTCCAGGTTTTCAGCAGTTTTTCAGTATCTTTAGTATCTCTGGTGGTGGGGGTGGGAAGTAATGAGGGGAGATTGTGAATCGACCATTGATATAGTCATTTTCCCTCCCGACTGAACACTTTTGTTTTTGCAAATCTAGTCATATACATTTCAACTTATATCTAATTTATTGATAAATATCTTAACTGAGTGAGACTTGCTACAAACCACCAGAAACTCTGATTCAGGATAAAGACACTGCACTGGCCTCAAGGCAGATAGAAGTTTTAGGCTATAGCCTGAGCTATGCCTCTTAGGGTTCTGCACTCACTATGCCCTTAACGACCAGGAGGATCTCGTAGTGTTCACACATAGGTTTAGAATAATTGTAAAGAGTTTAAGAGTTGATGCTCAGTCGGGTAAGTTGAACTAAGCAAAATGTGAGGAGCAGTTCACAGGAATCAAACTGTTGCTAGGTTGTTCACTCAAACTAAATTATCCACACACTAAATTACAAGTAAAATAAAAAGGTACCAAACCATGAGAGCAAAAGAGAGGATAAACACTGTACACCGAGCCTTGAATAATACAGTGGTTAGGGGTACCTAGCCTCTACCCTGCAGTTGAAAATCCACATATAACTTTTGACTCTCCAAAAACTTAAGTTGTCCCTTGGTATTTGTGGTTCCAGGACCCCCCAGGGGATACCACAATTTGTAGATGATCTAGTCTCCTATATAAAATGGCATAAATCAAGGCATACAGTTGGCCCTCTGCATCTGCAAACTACCAACCATGGATGGAAAAAAATACAGGTATTGAGTGAAAAAAATCTTTGTATAAGTAGCACACAGCTCAAACCTGTGTTGTTCGAGGGTCAACAGTATAATAATTTTGTCACCAAAAGAATCACTACCAGTTTAAAATTCTGTAAATATTATGACTGGGTACACTGCAAATTTTTACATGAGGACAGAGATAAAAAAACAAAACAAAACAAAAAAACCCTTGAAGTAAAACTTTCTGTCTCTCCTTATTCCTCGGCTTTATTCTCTCCTTTGTCTCAAATCTTAGACAAATACTTAGCAATCTAAAAAAAAAAAAAAAAAAAAAAAAAGTCAAGAATGTTCCATGCCAGATAGTTTTTAATCTTCTTCCTCTAACAGCTTCCAAGAAACTAAAAAGGGAAAAGTGGAAAGAGGAGGAAGATAATCAGGGTTGATTGCGAATCTGGGAAAAGTCTCAACTATGTATTGAGATTCACAAAAATGAAAGATGAAAGATCACAAGAGAGGAAATGAATAACCATTTTGCCCATTGCCAGTGTTCTGCTCTCCATTCTTCCAGCTGTGGCCCATGCCTCGGCTTCACCCTTCAGATCTGAGTTAGAGGCACATGCAAACATCTCAGCTGCTCGCTTTCTGGAACTGTAGTTTGCCTTTCTTTAGAATGCCCTAAAGATAGCATTCTTAGTAAACATACTGTCAGGCTGAGGAAATTTCATCTGGGGGGATGTAACCATTCTCTGTGGTAGGAAAGGCTTTTCCACCTGCAGGGTGTAAACTATTGGAAATATAAAACTTTTTTTTTTTTTTTGGTAGCATCAGCAGCCAAAAAAAAATTCTAAAAACTGCCTAAATCAGCTTTCCAAATACTTCCCTCATTTCCGCAGAGGAATCGATGTAATGGACTTACTACTCTTATCTTCATAATTTATACTCTGCCTAGCACAGTGTATGGCCCACACCAGGCATTGAACAAATACATGTTCACTAAACAGATTAACTTTTGTTTAGGCCATCTAGAATGTAATGGTTCTTTTGTCATAAGTACATATGCTCAGACACTCAATGTGCACTGATTTGTGTCATATTGGGCAGTGGACATTGACGGGGAAGGAATTCTCTCTACTTTTGTGTAGTCGTTTTATTGGTAGTGATCTCACCATGGGTTTTTTTCTTTTTTTTTATTGAATTGTTGGGTCATTTCGATCATGATAGACTATTGGGACCATATCTGAGTATTCAGACTATTCCATATCTGAGTATTCAGAAGTTCAACCTGCCTTTGAACCCTGAGAGTTTTTCATTTAGTTGATTTGATATAGGACTCAAGTTTGCGTTTTAAAAAATGCCCAGGTCATATTGATGCTGTTGGTCCAGAGACATTACTTTGAAAACCACTGGACTAATCCGTCCCTTAATGAAACACTGAAACTACTAGAGGGGTAGTGTGGATAAGGTAACCTATCAGTACAGTTTCTAGGGCAGCACCTATATCCTCCTTCCAGCTGAGGCATATTTCTATTATCTATGTGTCGCTCGAAGTAAAGGCAGCATGAGGAAGAACAAGGGAGTAAGGGGGGAACTTAAAGAAGTAAAAACTGCCTCAGTAAATGAAGACAGAGTTTATTTGAAATTTGTGGATTAAATAAAAAGTTTGTACTTGTTTGTAAGTTCTCCAGGGGAAAGAAAGACGTTCTATAATCTCACTTGCTAACTTCTTCCACATCTAAAAACATTATTCAGAACATTCCTGCTACGAACTTGAGTCCATTTTCCATTGCTAATGAGGCATTCTACATTATACTACTAGAGCGCTGATGTTGGAAAATAAATGTCTATGAAGTAACCATATTTAAAAAAATAAAAATTGAAATAGAAAATAATTAAAGGCAGCCAACTGCTTTAAGCAACCATTTCATCACATAGTAAGTAAAGTATTCAAAAGCTATCCAAAATCTGTTCTCCTCAGTTACTTCTTGCCTTATTGCCTCACCACAATGTGCCATATCTGAATCCATTGTCTCAATGAATTTCCCTGTTCTATGGCCTGTCCTGAGTCCTTTCAATAAACTGAACCATCTTCATTTATTCCTTTGTACATATCTAGCTTTGTCCTGTTCATACCTAATCATACAAAACAAAGTCTATACTTAGCCCCAAAGAAAGATAAATTTCTCTTCTCAATAGTCTTGTTGAAGACAAGGTCAGAAAGTGAATTAAGTGGCCCATGTACAGATTCTCGTTTAGGATGGAAAGAATAATTGTACTGTTCCCAAAGAATTAAATACATCACTTTTATCAACCTTTGAAAATTAATACATGACCCAAGCTTCTCAGAAATATCTTCATTTGTGATTAAAAATATATGGAATGGTGCAAAAGAAAAACATACATCTTTTATGTTTATGAAAAGAAAGCTTGGCTACATTGTCCAGATAACCAGACAACATTGTACTGTGTATACTAAGAGATTAAGCCATTAGAGAATTCACAGAATTATGACTGAGGAAGACCCACAATTAATTTTGGTTAATGCCCTGACTTTGTGGTTTGTTTTTAGTTCAACTTCTCTTTTCCCTGTATTTTGGTAAATGATTCTAACAGGTGAATAGTTGTCCATATACTTCATGAAGTGTACAAACTTGAAATGCAAATAGCAAAGCATTGTCCTACACCCCAAAAAACCAATCTGCTGATATGATATGCAAGAGTATATCCAGTTGTACTGAGTTTATCCCCTGCAACTTTTACCATGTAAAGAAGTTCAAGCTGGAATAAATAATAGAGAAAAAAGTTTATTAAAATGCACACACACACACACACACACACACACACACACACACAGGTTTATAGTTAAACAAATGTTAATGCTAATGATTTTTTCTCCCCTCAGACCTCATAGGTAGTTGCCATATCCTGGACACTTCTCTAGAAGTTACTAAAAATCTGAACTTTGCTATGTGTCAGTATTATTATTCTGTATATTCCTGATTGCATGTGCTAGATATATTCTTAAGAAAGTACATTGGAATAATAATTTTGTTTTCCAAACTGTTCTTAAAAAGGAGAGGGGGCACTATTATTTCACCCAGCACCCATTCACATATACACACTCACAAACAAACACGGCTAACAAAATTCACATAATTTAACTGTGCTGAATGAGATGCATTCTGACATTTTCTATTCTGATCTGTTTTATTCCCTAAAAAGTGTTGGTCAAGTGTCACTAAACTAATTTAAGTAGTCACTAAATTTCACAGAAATCTCATCATTTGAAAAATTGCCAGTTTTAAGAAATTCTCCAGTCATGATCAAATAATCCTTTAGTATGTTGACTAAGTACCTTCTGATGTGTCTCTGTACCAATTTAAGGTTTTGATGTAATGAGTCTTTTGAATCCATGCTCACTTTTTGACTAATGCTGATCCGAAGGTAACTACAAAATATATGTTATACATTTGAAGAGAGTGTAATGTTTGATAATGTTATGATTATTTAAGATGCAATTTTTAATGAACACTTTGCTGGTGCCATCTCAATCTGGTGAGCAGAGTGTGCAGCCTAGTATCTCCAGACATAGTACCTTTGTGTTTCAATATTCTTTGGCTTATCTATGCTTGACTTTCTATATATTAGATCATTCCTAGGAGGTCTAAAAAAGCATCTCTAGCAATCTTTAATTCATGTGATTAAAAATTCAAAAGAAGCCCTTGTACCAGCTGTTAAACTATGTTCATAAGCTGTAATTCAGAGTTCAGAACCCAGCAAAGTGAAGGTTAGGTTAACAGGATCATTCAGTGGAACTGCATTAAACCCTGGCAACTACCACAGTAGGTGGACTGTTTTATACATGCTCATTTGCAGAAGATAAACTAAGGATGAGCAAACTTATCTTACTGGAAATCTTGTTATCTAATTTGATTTTCTTTTTATCTTTTTTCTGAAGTATGGTTTAAAAAAGGAAAGCAGATGAGGTTAACAGCGGTTTTTGTTTACTTCATACACAGATTAAAACAAAAGAAAATCCACATAGATTGTTACCTTGAATCTTATTTGAAAATCAACAAATGAATTTCTCTTGTAAGAGCTTAACCTTCTCCAATGAATCTGACATTTCAGAGGGAAATATTTTTGCTTCCCTGAATGGATATGTGCTCACATGTTCATTTGGGGAAAATATCATAAATTAAAATAAGCCCTTAGTAATAGTATCGATGCCCCTACACTTCTGTGGACATAGTAGCGAGAAGTCATCTTTATAGTATCAATTCCCTGCTTTCAATAAATAAGAAAATCTAAGTTATAAAATAGAATGCTTGACAAGTAAGAATCGGTAGTCCTACAAACTGGTCCAGGATCACTTTCTAGTGGCATGTCCAGAAGGGAAACATTTAAACTCTCTGGGTCTCACTTTTCTCACTTACATAACAAGAGAAATGGACAAGATGCCTACATCTGTGGACAAACATCCTTTCTTTTGTGAGATTTTAGGTTTCTAAGTTTATGCACAAAGTGATTATGGAGCTGGGTCGCCTTGTTATTGGGCACTAGGGGATGGGGAACAAGAGAAGTGAAGAAACACAAAATACCTTTTTTTCTTAAATAAACTTGCAATTTGCCCTTCCTTGAAAAACGTACTGTATTGGAAAAGGAAAAACAAAACAAAACAAAACAAAACAAAACAAAAAACAACCCTCTAGGAGAGAGTGAATGAAATGACACAAGTTAGTAATCTGGGCTTAGAAGATATAAAATAAAATCAGTTGCGAGAAATTTAAACTGATGCTTCTGCATCATAATGCAGTTGACAAATATAAAGAAAGGAGTGAAAGAAACTTCTAAAAACATGAATGTTAGCTTCAATAGAATGAGAAAGGTATCACCAAAAAAAAAAAAAAACACACAAAACAATATTTTGCTTAAAAACAGGATACAAGAATAAAATGTTCATGTGAAAACCCAGACCAAAGTTTTGAATAAACTAAAAAAAAAGTATCTAAACCAAAAATAAAACATTTCAAAATCATTTTCAGTCAGTGAACATCTTGAGATGTTACTTCAAATTGCTTTAAAAAAAACTGATAGCACTGTACACTATAATTGTTATAGTTTATCTTGGGAATAATTAGAAATTATAACTTAATAATTGGCTTTTTCTAAAAGGATGCTTAATTTTCACCATTATGTTTACCTGTATTGTAGTCTTGTCTACATCTATGGAGTTGTTCCATGTGGAGAGGCCTACAAACAAGATAAGAAGAATGTGATAAATTTTCTTGGATAAAGATAAGTACTTGCTAAAAACAACATGTATTCTTTACATTAGGTTCAGAGACATTTGTGCTTTTAAAATCTTTACTGTATCTACACAATAAATATTGATTTATCAAATCAATAATACAAGTTATGGTGTCAAAAAACCCCAATTACTGTGTGTGCCTTGACAAATTACTAAACTTCTCTGATCCCCAGTTTCCAAATAGCTACAGCAGACACCCACTCACAGTGTTACTGTGAATTTGAATGATATAATACATATAATACAAGCCATATTGGAGTTTCTAAATATGCTATTTATTAGTTTTATTTTTATTTTAATATGGATTTGGCAGTAATATTTTTTCCAGAAAGAAAATAAGTCTTTAGAAGTGTAAACTAAATAGCAATTCTTTATTTCATATCATATTCCATTTTCTAATGGAGAGAATCTTTGGGGAGTATGGAAATTATATGGTAAGGAATACTGTGCATTATGAATTGAAGGGATTGCTTCTATTAATGTAGTAAGAGCACATTTCAAAAGAAAGAACATTAATTCTCTTGTTCTTTCTTTGTGAACATTACCTGTGCTCAGCATTCTTTTAGTAAACATCTGAACTGAACACACAACGACAGCTGCTTTCATGGAGCTATAGTCTAGTGGTGGTGGGAAGAGATAAACATTAAACAGAATTATTAAATAATATACTGAATTATAAGGCAGTAAAGGGTATGCAAAAAAAGAAGTAGAAAAGAATCATTTTGAAAAGGATGTGAGCAGAGGTGGAGTGTAGAATACAGCGTTAAATAGGGTGGTCACTATACTCATAGCCCTCACAGAGAAAGATGAATTTTAAGCAAAGACCTAAAGAAGGTAAGAACATTATTGAGGAAAAATGCATGGAGGTGTAATGTTGTTGGCAGAGGAAATAGGCAAAACAAAGGCGCACGGTGGGAGTGTGAAGCCACACATGTTGAACCCAGTAAGATAAAAATGCCACAATCAAGAGGGAAATAAAAAAGTGAGATTAAAAGTGATGGAGGCAAGATAATGGAGGGCCTTCTGGAACATGTACAGACTTGGGCTTTTCATTTGGATGAAACAGGGCCAAGGGGATTGCAGTGTCCTCCAGAGGAGTACTACGCTATAACCTACTCAACAGGATTAAACTTGCTGCTATTTGAAGAAGAGACTTCGGGAATTTTTGGGAGAAATCAGTGAGACATGTTTGCAGGCTATTGCAATAATCTAAGTGGGATGCCAGCATGGTGTTAGTAAAGACAATAAGAAGATGTTATGTGCTGGATATATTTGCAAAGCTGAGGCAATGGATTTGAAGAAATGGGTGTGTGGTTTGAGAGACAGAGAGGAATGAAAGAGGACACCATGGCCTGAAGCCTGAGAAATGAGTAGGATGGAGTTGCCATTAACTGCGCTGGGAAGGACCAAGAGGGAAATTAGAAAATTTCAACAGGAAATATAAAGAATTGAGTTCGTACATGTTAACTGTGAGATACCAATTAGATATCCAAGTGGATATGTGTAAATGCACATTGAAATTCATGGAAAAGAGCTTACTGGAAACCTAGATTTAGGATTCTTCAACCTAAATTTGGAGTTCCTCAACGAACTGATGGTATTAAAACTATGAACAATATATAGCAATACCTAAAGGGATGCAGGTAGATAGAAAGGGGAGAATCCAAGGACTGAGGTGTGGGATCCTCGGATATTTAGAGACAGATCCGTAAAATCGGTGTCTCGGGCACTCAGTACTCTTAAATGTTGTAGCTCAGAAGGTCCATTTAGAACTCTGTGCTTTGATTTATATGCACCGCTTAATTTGACCCCTAACTTCAGACACCTTTTTGTCTTCCATAAGCCAACTACATTTTGAACCCCTGTGAAAGGTATTTCTCTAATGGTGCTCTTCCTCTGTGATCAGAGAACACATGTCATATTTTGCTGTACATCACAATGTAACTATGGCAGATTGCTAGGACATTGATGGCAGCAATCTTATCATTCCCATTGCCACCATTATAAATATGGCATGCAAAAAGTGCTTAATATGTGCTAGGCATAGTCAAGTGCCTTTCAAGCACAATCTCACTAAATCCCTTACTTGATTTAGTCTTATTTTACAGTTGAGGAAATTGAGACACAAGGAACTACGGTAACGTGTTTGAGGTCGCCTGGCTAGAAACCAGCAGAGTCGAATTTTAGTATCAAGTCTTAAGTAGTCTAACGTTCTTGGCCAATGCCTGGGCCACTTTCATGTTGTTCATTTTATAATTCCCTAGTACATGGTAAATATTTTATACAATTTGTTGGTTAAATAGATAAATGAGTTCTTGAATTAATAGTTCTGCTATCCTTTCAGCAGCCACAATGAAACTTTGACTAACAGAAATTAATTTGCACATCCTTCAGTTAATTGATTTTTTTTCCTTTTCTTGTTGTAGTCTACTTTTAATAGAATATGACAAATCACAGCACACGATTTCTTTAGATTTTTCAATCAGAATAAACTACTGAAATATTTCTTTGAAGTCAGTGCAAAATCATCCCTATTTCCTACACCTTGAACACCTTGAGTGATAGTCTTCCTTGACATAATTTGTATCATGTGATCCTGAACTTTCAGATACATAGATATAGATATAGATATTCCTCAGACAATTCACTGGCACTATTTTTAAAATAATATTTTAGAGTAATTTTCAGCAACATGACTGAAAGTACACATTTTTGTTAGAACTTTAGTTAACGAGAAAGTCCAAATCATAGAATATCTGTTTTCCCAAGTGTAGGAAGATACTATCAGTGTCCCATCCTTATTTGTCATATTTTTCAGTGTGATCTGGCTGCCTTCCACCTGCTCCCATTTGCATCTGTGTGTCTGAAGGCTATGTTCCTGGACCAAGCACTCATGAAAGTCCAGAGTCCAGGAGTTACCACACCACCACTACTGCCTCCTCCATTCCCACCCCTACCCGATAACTCTCTTACCCAACAACTCCCAGGAAGTGGTATGCAAATGCCCAAGTTCCCTCAGCATTAGGATGGGATCACTCTGAGGTGTGTGTTTTCCACTATATTCTGGACCTCCTCTGTAGGATTAAACGCCAGCCCCACACTGTGATAGCTGGCTTAATAAAGCTCCCTTTAATGGATGACTTCACTTCCCTGCATTTCTCCCCTGCCACCCTCAGCTAATGTATCCTGCACCTTCCAAATAAACTGCTTCCCTTCACATCCTTATCTCGGGGTCTGCTTCTGGGAAAACCCAAACTAAGCCACAAAGCTTTCTAGTTATCAGAGCTTTTACTATAGTGATAGAGCCTTCTGGACAGAAAGAAAGAGAGCAACAGCATGCATTTCTCCTTTGGTGCTCATGTTTCTAGCCAAAAATGTGCCACATTTAACTGCTTTTATACATGATTTTAGTAAAGGAATTGAGGGGATTAATGGATATTAATCATATATCCTGTATTTTGGAATATTGATGCAACACATGACTATTTCGTGGATCGGCTCTCTGCTAGCTCTTGGTCCATATGAACAGTAAGTCGTTTGAGTACGTAGGGCAGAATCTCACAGAAATAGCACTATGTCCTCACATATAAAGAATAAATCAAAACATGCTGGCATTTCAGACTCTGGGGATTAACAAAAGTGTGACACGGTCAACTATTCAAAATTATAAAGCCATGAGTTAATGACCAAGGTACTTTCTAAACTATAAACTATTACACAAATATAGAATAACATCATTATTACAATGTTGACTGACATACATACTCTTATACGAAATAAACTGAAATCTGTTTCTTTCCAAAGCTTTGAAAAACTGTTCTCTTCATCATACACTCTAATTTCTAGACCACCAAATATTATCAGGGTTAATTGTACCTATGAAATTATACCGATATTTAATTTATCTCAGAGCTGATTTATAAAAGACTGCCTTTAACTTTTATTTTCAACTAAATATTTACCTTTTGCTTAAGGAGTCATTAAAATGCCTATGAAACCTATTGTGTGAGGTTATATCACTCCTCGATGTTAAACGTCTTAAAATAATTTTCCTCTTAGGAGTTCTTTCTAACACTGAGTTTAAATTTAAAGTATATTTTTTGTATCTTTCACATATGTACTAGAGCATCCTTCAATTTTAAATAAATTCTCTAGAGAAAACTGGTAGCTCTAAAATTTAACTTTTGGAAAAATGAAATCCATTTCCATATGATGTAATTGAGTTTCAAAATTCATTTTAAGGACTAGAAATCCCCTACTAATTGGTGCACTGGGCAGAACATGTGTTTTTAGATACAGGGTAAACAATTTACTCTAGTATCAAGGAAACATCAGTTAAGATTTTATTAGAATTCTAAAAATGAATAATAAGCCCAACCCTGTCCTTGTTATAATAGCTAAAATAAACTTGCAGCTCACACTATGGTGATTTAGCTAAGCTCCTCTTTCATTTCATCAAACTGCATGGGGCAGGCAGCTGGGCTTTTTTTCTACACCCTTGGTGTGTTTACTGCAGTCATGTAACTGTGTAACTTTGTCTCAGGGCTGGGACTGTTGCTAGGGCTTGGACCACACCTTCCTCCAGCTTACCTAAAGCCCATTGGTCATAGTTTCATAATCAGGCAATTTGCACAGTGTCAACATGGGGGCACTGGCAAAAATATCCTCTGTGTTTCTACAGGTGTTAAATTTTTTCCTCCCCTAGTGACTAGTAATCATTCATTGGACTAAAATTATATATTTTTAAAAAACAATGTCCTGGCATTGCTGAGAACATGCATATACGGCCATGAAGGTCTACACAGCAAGATTGCACAATAACCCATTAAAATAAACATTTGCAACCACAGATAGCTGGACTGAAATCCTGCTCTGATACAAATAACATCTGGACAACTTTTGTTTGCATCTTCCAGCATAAAACACCCTTGAGAAAAAATAGAAGGCAAGCTAGAAGACAAAGGACCACTAAAGGTTTTATTATGCTGTGGGTGTGGTGCCATAAATTTCAGGGGGTTCAGGCTAGAGTTGCCAAACCTGAATTTAAACAGCATGTTGTTTTTAAAAGTTGTAACACTAGTGAGGAACAATTCGGTTTTCTTACATAATTAATCCAGTGTGAAATAGAGTGACTGGAAAACATCCAGTGGTTTAAAAATAACTCAATCATTTATAAGTTCCACAATGCTATAGGATTCCACACGAAGAAGAAAGTGAAGGCATCTCTGTATCAAGCATGTCTTTCTTATTCAGCCAGCACTTTAGGAAGTTGACATAAACAATCTAACTGCAAAAGACTGTGCCGAGGGGCAAAGAAACTAAGGTTTCCTTGGATTATGGATCAGGCTGGTGAGCAGGAAAAGGTTTCTTTTTCTGACATTTATGTATTACAAATCTATATTAGTATGTATTACTAATACCGAAAGAATTAAACAATGTGAAGGGGGGTAGATGTGTGCAGGGAACAGAAGGAAGATAGCAGGAAGTCCAGAAAAGAAAGGAAAATGAACATTTTGTAAGACTCACAGCATAGGCTGTGACTAATACACGGCAATGAATGAACTTTAATTTCTAATGTTCTTTGATGTGAAGCAAAATAATTACAAGCTAAAAAAGACTAGCAAGTATTATATTCAATATAAAGATAAAGAAATTGCCATAAATAAATTTTCATAAAAAATTTCACTCAGGGCAGGCTAGCAGTGAGCAACTATATATCTGTGTCAGCTACAGCTGGCCGCTAAACATAGAGAATGAAAGTTTGCTTTAGTAATATTATAATCTTGCAATATAGTTCACAGTTGTCTCATGCATTTTTTCCCTCTTTCCTCTACTTAAACGGGACATGTGAGAGGTGGTAATAGTCTCAAAGGAAGGGGTCAGAAGTTAAAAAGATTAAACTCTAAGATATGTCCTTAAAACATTAAAACATTAAGTGGGGTTTACTAAATAATTTGATTTAACTTAATTTCGTCCTTTGTTTAAGCTAAAGTGCAGAGGTACCAAAAAAAAAAAAAAAAATGAAAGCAGGCCTTTATTAATTCAGCTACTCCATAAACTGTTACTGTGGATCTAGTATGTTTCAGACATGATGTATTTATTTATTCTTTTAGCTTTAGAAACAAAATATGAAACACAGTAAATATAATTTATTTAGGCTGAGCAAAAACAACTTAGATATACTGATACCCATGACAAGGAAAGTAGATTGTCACCTATTTAAACAAAGCATTAAGTACAGAGCAGAAATGAGGGTTTTTTAAAATTCATTCATTGTTTATTTATGAATATTACCTGATAGACAAATTTCAGTAATTCTAATTTTTATTTATTTATTATTTTTCTTGAGAAGCTGTAAGTGATACTGGACATATTAAAGGAGAGTGGTGAAGGGATTACAGTTCCAGGTGGTTGCAGTTATAGTATCTAATTGCTGTTAAGTGAATTTTTTTGTATGTTTTTTTTGTTGTTGTTTTTACTGATATTTTTTGAGCGAATAACTGGGAAATTACTAATAGAAAAACGACAAAGTTTTCGACTAAGGGTCGAGCCAATAAGTAAGCTCAGAACTATCCTGTTCCCTGACATGAAGCTTCCATTGCTCTGCCACTTTTTTGTTTTTTATTTTTTTTCTGCTCATAGTATCAAGTCAGTGGCTCAGGAAACATCTGCAATCTCCACTCGTGTAGCTGATTTTTGCTTCGCTCCCTCTATCCAACCTACAAAGACACAAGAACACGAAGGCTTCTTTGCTGGCACTGACTACCCAAAGTAACAAAATCCTTTTGAAATGAACTAGAACAATTCCCACTGATGAAGTCAGTGCACTGTTTATGCATGTGAAAAGAGAAGATAACACTGAATGCTGTCAGCTTGTAATGGTATGTCTATGTGTGAAAGAAATGATCCTTTTGCCCATTTAATTAAATTAATTCTTTCTTATACATTCATGATGTAAGGCCTACTTTGCGCCAATTATGTTAGATATCAGGATGGGGATACAATATGTCGTTCGTTGCTCCTGGAGGTGATTTTCAATGATATGTGTTAAATATTAATGTAAAGGTATAGGAATCCGGGCAGATGTGACTCTTCCTAAAAAAACTGAGAGGGGATTCAATAAGAATAATACATTTGATGTGGGTCTTGAAGTGGCAACAAGACTAGACTTGGTAAAAAAGAGGAAAAATGCCTGGGTATTAAAAAGATTATAAGAGGGAAGACGCATAAAACTGCAAGATATTTGGGGAAAATGTGGTTGTTTGGTGCAACTGAAGAATTAGGTACAAGGAGGAATGTGACCTGAAATGCAAGTGATGAGGTCAATTGGGATTGGATTGTAAAAGAGGTTATGCTATGCCAAGTAGTTTATTCTTTAGGAAATAGGGAGGAATGGAAGATGTATATAGAATGTGACATTATTGGCTATAAATAGGTAAGCAAAACTTGCTTATTAGCCTTGAAGAGATCAAGCTGTTTGAGTTTTTAGCAAGATTTGCTATATTATATTGTTGAGTTATAAAGTCCATATCGACAGATGAAGAAAAGATAGGAATTCATGGAAGCCATGTCGATTTTATCTTTATCCTTATTTCTTGCCACATATCCCACACTCTCTCTTGTTCATGATTTACCAACAGAAATTTTCTTCATACCAAAGGAAAAGGACTTTAATCCTTTTTTTCCCCACCCTGCCCCCACACACGATTAGAAAAACCTTGAAAGCCTTGAATTAAACTATTAGGTTGGTACAAAAGTAATTGCAGTTTTTGCAATTATCTTTAACCTTTTAAACCGCAATTACTTTTGCACCAACCTAATAGTTTTAACCTATGGAGGTGAGTTATATCCACATGAGGACAGTGAAAAAGTAAATTAGATGTTGATCCAGATAATTGAGCCCTCCTTTACCTATCATCACCCCAAAATTGTCTTGCCTCACTTATCTCTACAGTTTGTACAAAGGAATGCTTCTCTAACAGATAATTCCTTAACTTTGCATTTGGTGTTACATAGACTTAATGTATCTATACAAACAAACTTTCTAGCACTTTGAAGGAGAAACACTAGTTTAAAAAAGAAAATGTACTGGAAAGAACAAAGATTATTCCAAGATGAAATGCTAGCTGTCATGACCCACGCAGACCACCTGGAATTCTTTAAAACGTGATACTTAATAACAATTCTTCTCATGCAATGTAGCTTGTACTTCCTAATTTCTCAAGAGATAATTTACTTGGACACTAGCTCTTTGTTTTCAATAGTTTTCCTGCCTTTGCCAATTAATCCCCACCTGTAGTTAAATGCTTCCATTTATGAAATCACAACAGTTGTTTAAATCATTGGATTAAGAATAATGGAAAACTTTATGTAATTTTGGAACGTGGGAATAGGAAGAGGATGTTTTAAATGAACAGGACAGTATTCTTATTTCGCTATATCTTTAAAGATAAAATAATAGAGAAAAGTAAGTGGATCTTCCTGAAGCTAAGAGAATAAAGCTGTAGTGATGTTATTTTTTAAAAAAGAAAATGGCAAAATGACCAGTACAAATATTCAGTGGCCTTTATAATCATCTAAATCATTAATTAATTCATACTATAAATGGCACACTGTAGTATCCCTAAATAGAAGGCTAAAATGACTGAGCTAATTACTGAATTTGGTTCTGCTAATCTACTGTAGGACAGTTGGAATCACGTCAATTTATCCATTGACAAAAAGAGCAAAGTCACATGAAAATCTGTAATTGAATTCAAACTAGAATTACTTTAGCCAAATTACTCTGAACCCTAAATCATTTTTATTACAAATTATGGATTTTTATCTATAGTTAGTCAGTCAACCTAATAATTGCTAGTTCTCCCAGGTCTTCATGTTGTGAAAATCCAGATGGATCATAGTAAGAAAAGATTATTAACTGTTCTTTTCTACGCCCTGTTTGAGATACAAATGAGAAGGCCATGGCACAATAAATAAATACTCCGTGGTGAACCTAAGACTTCCACCTCTGACCGAGAAGAATTAACTGGCACAAGTTTTATCCTTGTGATTGAAACAAACAAAAAATGGACAAAAATATGAAACAAAGGTTTTCAAGACTCCGAATATCAGTTTGAAGGACAGTGATCCCTAAAACATGGGGAAAAAATAAGGTGAGTCCTGCAACTGTCCCAGATTACTGCCTTGAAATAATTTCCTGGGCATTATCCAAGGAAGGGGAACCCAGACCAATCTAGTAAACTCCTTGAGTTGAGGTTATGAGGATAAGAGTTTGGAGAAAATGAGAAGTCTAGAATCTGCATGACAGAGTATTAAACAGGAGCGAACTACACAGAGAAAGAACTCTAGATACCCACTGAGGGTTTTCCTCTACTATCCAGCTGAGTACTAATCATTGAAGAGAGGACCCAATGTTTGTGGAATCAGGTTTCAAAAGAATTAGAGGTAACAATTTCTGGTGATCACTCACAGCTAGGATTGGTGCCTATCCCTTCCAGCCAGCTTGGAAAACCTCATAATAAATACAGCATTGAGTAGAATACACAAAAAGGTCTTGCCTGAGTGGTGGGGAATTATTAGAAATAGACTGAGCATTGCTCCAATTCCAACTGATGAATCGTAAATGGAAGAGCCAAAATAATCAAACTATTTTCATATAATTTAACTGTGTTCCAGAATAAAGCTCTAGGATATTTATAGGAACACAAAAATTTTGGACACTCAGTAAGATAAAATTTGTAATGTCTGCCATGCAATCAACTATTTCAAGGCATGCAAAGCAGAAAAAACATAGCCCATGACTAGGAGAAAAATTAAACGAATCATCCCAGAACTTCCACAAATATTAGAACTAGCAGATAAGCATGTTAAGAGACTTTTTATAACTGTGTTGTAAAACTTAAGGAAAGAGATGACAAATATATTTTTAAAAAATACCCAAATCAAATCTTAAAGATGAAAATTAGGGAGACCACTTCATGGACAGGGTAGATGCTTGACCACTGCACTGTACACCTGAAGCTGAATAATATTGTATGTCAACTATAATTTAATATATATATAGATAGACATGTATATATATATATACATGATAGATAGATACATGTCTATCTATCTATCTATCTATCTATCTATCTATCTATATATAATCATGGGATATGGAGTATAGCATAGGGAATAGAGTCAATAGAATTTTAATTAATATATATGATGTCAGAGGGGAAACAGATTGGGGGAGGGGGGTTATCACTTTGTATAGGGTGAAATGTCTAATGATTGCATTGTTTTGTACATCTGAAACTAATAAAAAAAGAAAAGAAAATTACAATGTCATAGATGATACTGAATTAGATGGGATTAAATGCAGATAAGACATTGCAAAATTAAAATATATATATATATATATATATATATACATATATATATATATATAGAACTTGAAGACACAGCAATAGAAAAATCTGAAATGAAATACATAGAAAAAAGCAATTTATTTAAAAAAATTAACAGAAAATTAAGGAGTTGAGAATACACTTCAAATGCCCTAATATGTGTATAATTTAAGTTTTTAGACACTGTTTAAAGACACTGTGAACAGAAAAAAAAATATTTTGGGAAAATGATTACTGAAAAATCCCATATATATTAAACTCAATGAATTCTAAGCACATAAAACATAGAGAAAAACATAACAGATCACATTATAACCACATTCCTCAAAACCAGGAATAAAAAGGAAATCTTAAATGCATCCAAAAGTAAGAAAAGATACAGTTACATACAGAGAAACAAAGATAAGGATGTGGCAGATGTCGTATCAACACCAATGATAGCATGAAGATAGTGGAGTGTCATCTTTAAAGTACTGAATGAGTAAATCAGTCAAATTAGAATTTTACATTCAGTAAAAAAAAAAATACCTTTAAAAACAAAACTAACCTAAAAACTTTTGCATGCATACAAAAGCTTAAAGAATCCATTATCAACAGGCTGCTATTTTAAGAAATGTTAAAGAAATTTATTCAGGCCCAAAAATAATAGATAAAAACATGGATCTACACAAAGAAATTAAGAGCATGGAGAAAGATAACTACATGGTCAATCAAACTTCTTTTTCTTAGTTTATCTCTAAAATATAATCGACTATTTAAATATAAATAACAAAAATAAATTGTGGGGTTTATAGTATATGTGTAAGTAAAAATTAAAACAATAACTTAAGTGTGGGAGAAAAATGATAGAAGTATACTGTGGTAAGTTTCTTATATAGGAAGGTAGACGGTAATAAGGTAAAGATACATACTCTAAGCCATAAGGCAATCAATAAAATAATAAAACAAAAAATGTTAGTTAATAAGCAAACAAAGGACATAAAATAGAGTAATGAAATATATTCAACCAAAAAGAAGACTGAAAACAGAAAAAAATAAATAACATATAGAACAACAGAAAACAAGCAGTAGGTGATGGTCTTAATAATATCAATAACCACATTAAACAAAAATAATCTAAAAATCCCAATTAAAAGCCAAAGATAATCAGATTAAATAAAAAAGTAAGATATAATTATAAACTGCCTATCAGAAAGGCACATTAAATGTAAGGACACAAGTAGGTTAAAATTAAAAGGATGAAATTTTAACATACTAACACTAATTAAAGGAGATAGGGAGTCACTATATTAATTTCAGAGTAAGTTAATTCCCAAGCAAAAAATATAATTAAGTAAAATAAGATCATTTCATAGCAATAATCACATCAATTCAAAAAAAGGACATGACAATTTTAAACTTTGATGTTTCTAATAGCAAAGATTCAAAATAAATGAAGCAAAAACTGATTGAATCAGAAAGAAAAATAAATCTGTCATTATTGTCAGAGATTTCAATAGTTCTCTTTCAATAATCAATAGAACAAAAATCCTTAAGAAAATAGAACTGAAAAACACTTATCAATGAATTTGATCTAATTAACACTTAATAGAATATTATACTCAATAACAGTAAATATACAGTCTTTTCAAGTACCCAGGGAACATTTAGTAAAATATCTTATATTATGGTCCAGAAAACAAGTCTCAATATATATAAAAGTAAAAATAAGCATGTTCTCTTGCTATAATAAAATTAAATTAGACATAAATTACCGAAAGATCTCTGGAAATACTACAAATATTTGGAAATAATCTAACACATTTCTAAGTAATTCATTATCCAAAAAAAGAAATAAAAGGGAAACAAAAACATAATTTGAACTGAATGAAAATGAAAACACAAAATAAAATGTATGGAATGCTGCTAAAGCAGTACAGAGATGTATAATCAGGAACATTTATAGCACAAAATGGTCACATTAAATAATAAAAAAAAGGTCAAATCAATGACTTGATGTTCCACCTTAAAAAATGTAGTAAGACAAGCACAGATTTAATCAACAATTATTAGAAAAAGGAAATAATAAACATCAAAGTAGACATTAATAAAAAGCAGAAAAAAATAGGAAAAACAAATCATTGGAAATAAAAGCTTGTTCTTCGAGAAAAATCAATCAAATTGGTGAACATTGACCTAGATTTGTGAGGTAAGAAAAGAAAGGACATATGTTACCAACATCAAGAATTAGAGAAGTAGCTCTCTACATAGTCTACAAATATTAAGAATAAGAGGATATTATGAGACATTATGCCAATGAATTCAACAAGTTAGATGAAATGGAGATATTCTCTGAAAGATACAAACCACCAAAACTCATTTAAATAGAAAGTAGTTATATCAATAACCCTATGTCTTTTAAATAAGTTGAAGTTTGGTTTAAAAACCTTCCAAAACATTTTCAATCCACCATGGATTCACTTGTGAATTCTACGAAACATTTAAGGAAGAAAGAGTATCATTTCTAGACAAATTTATTCAGAAATCCCCCAAAAGAGAATACTTCTCTATTCATTCTATGAGGCCAGCATTAACCTGATGTCAAAACCAGAAAAAAGTCTTTACAAGCAAGGAAATCTACAGATGCATATCCTACATGCATGGCATGCATGCAAAAATTCTCAGTGAAACATAAGTCAGTAAAATGCAACAATATAGAAGCAGGATAAAACTACAGCATGACCAAGGGGAGTTTATCTGAGTAATGCATGGCTGATTCAACTTTCCAAAAAGCAATCTGTCTAATTCGCCATTACGTATTAATAAACTATAAAAGGAAAAACCATATGATAATCTTAATAGACACTTAAGCATGCACTCACGAGCATGCACACACACACACACAATGACACACACACAAAAACATATCTGGCAAAGTTCAACATTCTTTCTTGATAAAAATCTCAGCAAGCTAGGAATAGAAGAGAATGCCCAATGCCTCATAAAGGGCAACTACAGAAAAACTACAACTAATATCACACTAAGGATAACAGACTGAATACTTTCTTAGGTCAGGCACAAGACAAGAATTTTAGCTCTCACTACTACTATTCTACAACATACTGGAGGTTCAAGGCATTACAAATAATCTTTGGGGGATGAGAAGGTTATTTAAATTAGAAACAAAGAACTAAAATGGTCTTTATTTTCAGATGACATGACCATCTATGTAGAAAATTTTATGTAATCTACAACGAAATTCCTAAACCTCGTAAGTTAGTTGAGCAAGACTTCAGGATACAATTTTAATATTAAAAAACAAACAAACAAACAAACAAACCTAATCATATACTAGAAACAAACAATATGAAATTGAAATTTAAAAAAATTATTACTTACTACAGCATAAACACTTAAAATACTTAAAAATAAATCTGACAAAAGATGCCTAACACCTGTACACTGGAAACTGACATGTTGAAATAAAGATCCAAATAAATGGAGAAATATACCATGTTTTTTGATTAGAAGACTCAATAGTATTAAGATATGTATTCTCCCCAACTATACCTATAGATTTAATACAGACAGAAAAAAAACTACAGCAGGGTTTCTAGAGACATTAACAAGCTAATTCCAAAAACCATATGGAAATGTAAAAGATCTAGAATAGACAAACCAACATTGAAAAAGAAAAACAAACTTTAGGCCCAACATTACATAATTTCAAGATTACTATAATGTGACAGCAATCAATACAGAATGGCATTAGCATAAAGAGAACAAATAGATCAGTGGAATAGAATAGAGATATAAGAAATAGACCCACAACATATGGACAACTTATTTTTGACAAAGGTGCAGAGACAATTCAGTGGAAAATGTTTAGGTTATTCAACAAGTGGTGCCAGAACAATTGAATATTAATTTGCACAAAAAATTGAACTTCAGGGAGACGTCATCAAAATGGCAGCGTGAGGTGAACCTCTGTAAATCTCCCCTGGAATTCACAATTAATCAAACAACTATAACTCCACAAAGGACTCCCTGCACAACAGACAGGCAAGACGAAGAGGCCCACTACTGAATTCACCTAAAGATGGGTGATTCGCGCGAGCAGGGGAGGAGGGAAGGGAAAAGTGCGGAGATGGAGCCGCGGGGGCGCAGGACCTAGCTCAGTGCTCTGAGCTCGCTGCATCCCGGAACTGCCGCAGCTGCGGGAGAGGGAAGGACTCGGACTGCTAGGATTCCGCTTATGGCCCACAGGGCTGAGGGGGCAGCATATAACATGGCTGAACCCAACGCTCACGGCAGAGACCTCAGAGAAAACACTGAGGGGAGAAGGCTGAAAATGATGGTTTAAGTCCTCACTGCCAAGCAGAGAACGGAAGCCTTAGGCACTGAGACTAGCCGCCCCCTCCCTACCCTCCCAGAGCTCACCCCGCCCCCACCTGCCCGGTGCTAGAAGCGGAACACTAGCAGTGTCAGATCAAATGAACAGAATATTTGCTCTTCTGAGAACTGTGGACCACTGACACAGATTTGCAGCCCAACTAGTGCCGGCAAAGGGGAGGGAGCTGTGTAAACAGGATTGGCTGTAAAGGTGGTCGCAGCCATTGCTCTGGGCCACCTCTCACAACCCGCCCCTGGCCCCACCTATCTGGGCAGATCCCTGTAGGAGTAAACAGAACTGCTGAAACACACGGGCTCTGAATCTGGTACAGGAAGAGCTTTGGAACTTCAAAAGTTCTCCGCATACATGTGTCTTCTCACACGGACACTGCGCCCTGTGATCCAGGAGAACTATTAATAGAGGAGAAGCCCGTCTCCCAGGGAATTCCCCCATTGTGTGAGAATCTGGAATAGTACAGAGAAAACATAGCACTAATGTGTGAGAGAGAAAAAAAGGCTGCAGTTGGAGAGAAAATAAAATATTCTACCAACAAGTACTGGAAAACAAAAGAAAGACCTCTTCCTATCAACCTGTTCCAAGAGCCACTCCTCTAGATGTCTAGGAAGAGAAATAATAAATCAGTAATCGCCATGAATAATCAAAGCAACAAGACAGCTCAGAAAGAAAGTGAAAAGTCTCCAGAAAAGGAACTTAAAGATATGAATTATGTGACTTAAATTACAGAGAATTCAAGATTGTAGTTCTGAAGAAACTCAATGAGATGCAAGAAAACACAGAAAGGCAGTTTAATGAACTCAGACACACAATCAAAGAACAACATGAGCATTTTACGAAAGAGACTGAAATTTAAAAAAAGAACCAAATAGAATTTCTGGAGATTAAGAACTCAATAGAAGAAATTAAGAATGAAATAGCCAGCTTAGGTAGTAGAGTTGACCAGATGGAGGAAAGAATCAGTGACATCGAAGATAGAAACCTGGAAATTACATGGATGGAAGAAGAAAGACTTGAAACTTGAAATGAAAGAACTCTAAAGAACCTTCTGACTGTATCAGAAAGAGCAATATAAGAATAATGGGCATACCAGAAGGAGAAGAGAGAAGTGAACAGAGAATATATTCAAACAAATTGTCAATGAGAACTTCCCAAACTTGTGGACAGAACTGGATCCTCGAATCCAAGAAGCAAATAGAACACCTAATTACCTCAATCCCAACAGGCCTTCTCCAAGGCACATTGTATTGAAGCTGTCTAAAATCAACGACAAAGAAAGAATCCTCAAGGCAGCCAGGGAAAAGAAGACGGTAACCTATAAAGGAAAGCCCATTAGATTATCATCAGATTTCTCAGCAGAAACTCTACAAGCCAGGAGCGAGTGGAATCAAATATTCAAACTATTGAAAGAGAGAAATTATGAGCGAAGAATAATATACCCAGCAAAGATATCCTTTAGATATGAAGGAGAAATAAAGACCTTTCCAGCATACAGAAGCTGAGGGAATTTTCTAATACACGATCTGCACTACAAGAAATACTAAAGGAGGCTATTCGACCACCATCAACAGGGACAATTTGTGGCAACCAAAACATAAAAAAGGGAAGAGGAAAGGCCTGAACCGGAATATGGGAATGGAGAAAGTAAGCATGCTGAAGAAAATGGAATACTCTAAATATCAAACTTTATTTTACATAAACTTAAGGGTAACCACTCAGAAAAAAAAAAAAAAAAAACAAAACTGAAATATATACTGTAATACAAGAAGAAACACAGGGAAACATCATAGAATACCACCACACAGAAATAACAGACAACAAAAAGGCAAAGAAACAATGGAGACACAGTCTTACCAGAAAACTAAAGATAGAATGACAGGAAATCCTCACATATCAATAATCACCCTAAATGTAAATGGACTGAACTCACCAATAAAAAGGAACAGAGTAGCAGATTAGATCAAAAAACTAAACCCAACCATATGCTGTCTGCAAGAGTCACATCTCAGCTACAAGGACAAGCATAGACTCAAAGTGAAAGGGTGGAAATTGACACTCCAAGCAAATGGTATCCAGAGAAAATCAGGTGTAGTCATACCGATATCAGATGAAACAGACTTCAGGGTGAAAAAGGTAATAAGAGACAAAGATGGACATTTCATAATGGTAAAGGGGACTATACAACAAGAAGACATAACAGTCATCAATATTTATGCCGCCAGTTAGGGAGCACAGAAATATACCAAGCAACTACTAACAGAACTAAAGGGAGAAATTGACCAAAACACAATTATACTAGGGGACTTAAATACTTCATTGACAGCTATGGATAGATCATCCAAACAGAAAATAAATAACAAAATAACAGCCCTAAATGACACATTAGATGAAATGGATATAATTGACATATATAGAGCAGTTCATCCTACAACATCAGACTATATATTTTTTCTAGTGTACATGGAACATTCTCAAGGATAGACCATATATTGGGACATAAAATCAGCCTCAGCAAATTTAAGAAGATTCAAATCATACCAAGTGTATTCTCTGATCACAAGGCTTTGAAATTGGATGTCAACTGCAAAAAGAAAGCAGGAAAAAACACAAATAAATGGAGATTAAACAACATACCGTTAAAGAACGAACCAGGTCAAAGAAGAAATTAGAGGAGAGATCAAAAGATACATAGAAACAAATGAGAATGAAAATACATCCTACCAAAATTTTTGGGATGCAGCGAAAGCATTTTTAAGAGGGAAATTTATATCATTACAGGCCTATCTCAAGAAACAAGAAAAATCCCAAATAAATAACCTCATGTTACACCTTAAAGAACTAGTAAAAGAAGAACAAATGAAACCCAAGGTCAGCAGAAGTAAGGAAATAACAAAAATCAGAGCAGAACTAAATGAAATAGAGAACAAAAAGACAATAGAAAAAAATAATCTGACAAAGAGCTGGCTCTTTGTAAAGATTAACAAAATTGACAAACCCTTGGCTAGACTCACTAAGATAAAAAGAGACAAGACACTAATTAACAAAATCAGAAATGAAAAAGGGGAAGTTATCACGGACACCACAGAAATACAAAGGATCATCCAAGAATACTATGAAGGACTATATGCCACCAAATTCAATAACCTAGAAGAAATGGACAAGTTCTTAGAAACATATAGCCTTCGAAGGCTGAACCATGAAGAACTGGAAAATCTAAACAGACCTATCACCAGTAACAAAATTGAATCACTCATCCGAAACCTTCCCAAAAGCAAAAGTCGTGGACAAGATGGCTTTGGTAGTGAATTCTACCAAACCTTCAAAGAGGATCTAATACCAATCCTGCTCAAACTCTTCTAAAAAATTGAAGAAGAGACAGTACTCCCTAAATCATTTTATGAGGCCAACATTACCCTGGTACCAAAACCTGGTAAGGACAACACAAAAAAAGAAAACTACAGACCAATATCTCTGATGAATACCGACACAAAAATCCTAAACAAAATTCTAGCAAATCGAATACAACAATGCATTAAAAAGATTATTCATCACGACCAAGTGGGGTTCATCCCCGGGGCACAAGGATGGTTCAACATCCGCAAATCCATCAATGTGATAGGTCACATAAACAAAATAAAGGAGAAAGATCATATGATTATATCAATTGATGTAGAAAAAGCATTTTACAAGATACAACATCCATTTATGATTAGAACACTTAATAAAATAGGTATAGCAGGAAAATACCGTAACATAATAAAGGCCATATATGACAAACAATCATCTAATCTCATAATTAATGGTGAAAAACTGAATTCCTTTGCTCTACGTTCAGGAACACGACGGGGCTGTCCCCTATCACCTTTGCTTTTCAACATAGTGTTGGAAGTCCTTGCCAGAGCAGTCAGGCAAGAGAAAGAAATAAAAGGCATCTGAATTGGGAATGAAGAAGTTAAATTGTCACTCTTTGCAGATGACATGATGCTACACTACATATAGAAAACCCTAAAGACTCCACCAAAAAGCTATTAGAAACAATCAACAAATACAGTAAAGTTGCCGGCTACAAAATCAATGTACTGAAGTCCACTGCATTTCTATATACTAACAATGAAATCTCAGAAAAAGAAATACAAAAAACAATTCATTTTGCAATTGCAGCAAAAAGAATAAAATACCTAGGAATAAACTTAACTAAGGATGTGAAAGACCTATATGCTGAAAACGATCAGACATTTTTAAAAGAAATTGAAGAAGACCCAAAGAAATGGAAAGACAGTCCGTGTTCATGGATTGGAAGAATCAACATAGTTAAAATGGCCACATTACCCAAAGCAATATACAGATTTAAATACAGAATATACAGAATCCCAATGGCATCTTTTTAAAGAAATAGAACAAAAAAACATCAGATTTGTTTGGAACCACAAAAGACCCCGAATAGGCAAAGCAATCTTAAGAAAAAAGAACAATACAGGAGGTATCAAACTCCCTGACTTTAGCTTGTACTACAGGGCTACAATAATCAAAACAGCATGGTATTGGCAGAAAAACAGACACATAGACCAATGTAATAGAATTGAGAACCCAGAAATAAAACCACATAAATATGGACACATAATTTTTGACAAAGAAGCAAAAAACATACAATGGAGAAAAGACAGCCTCTTCAATAAATGGTGCTGGGAGAACTGGATAGCCACGTGCAAAAGAATGAAACTGGACTGCTATCTGTCACCGTGTACCAAAATTAATTCAAAATGGATCAAAGACTTAAGCATAAGACCTGACACAATAAACTGCATAGAAGAAAACATAGGTACTAAACTTATGGACCTTGGGTTCAAAGAGAATTTTATGAATTTGACTCCAAAGGCAATGGAAGTAAAAGCTAAAATAAACGAATGGGTCTATATGAAACTTAAAAGCTTCTGCACAGCAAAAGAAACCATCAACAAAATAAAGAGGCAACCAACTGAATGGGAGAAGATTTTTGCAAACAGTGCCTCCGATAAGGGGCTAATATTCAAAATATACAAGGAACTCATGCAACTCAACAACAAAAAAACAAACAACCCAATTGAAAAATGGGCAGACGACCTGAAGAGACATTTCTCCAAAGAGGACATACAAATGGCAAACAGACATATAAAAAAATGCTCAACATCACTAATCATCAGAGAAATGCAAATAAAAACCACAATGAGATATCACCTCACCCAAGTCAGAATGGCTATCATCAACAAGACAAATAGTAACAAGTGTTGGAAAGGCTGTGGAGAAAAAGGAACCCTCATACACTGTTGGTGGGAATGCAGACTGGTGCAGCCGTTATGGAAGGCAGTGTGGAGGTTCTCAAAAAATTACGAATAGAATTACCGTGTGACCCAGCAATTCCTCTCCTGGGTATCTACCCAAAAAATCTGAAAACATTTATACATAAAGACACGTGTGCTCCAATGTTCATTGCAGCTTTGTTTACGGTGGCCAAGACATGGAAACAAAAATGTCCTTCAATAGATGAATGGATAAAGAAGTTGTGGTATATATACACAATGGAATACTCTTTGGTGGTAAGAAAAGATGATATAGGAACGTTTGTGCCAACATGGATGGATCTTGAGAGTATAATGCTAAGTGAAATAAGTCAGACAGAAAAAGCAGAGAACCATATGATTTCACTGATATGTGGTATATAAACCGAAAACAACAAAAGAACAAGACAAACAAATGAGAAACAAAAACTCATAGACACAGACAATAGTTTAATGGCTACCAGAGGGTAAGGGGGTGGGGGGTGGGAGATGAGGGTAAGGGGGATCAAATATATGGTGATGAAAGGAGAACTGACTCTGGGTGGTGAACACACAATGGGATTTATAGATGATGTAATACAGAATTGTACACCTGAAATCTATGTAATTTTACTAACAATTGTAACCCCAATAAATTAAAAAAAATTGAACTTCAATCCTTACTTTGTAAAATATATGAAAATTAAATTCAAATGGATCATAGACCTAAAGGTAAATTAAAAATTACCAAACTTCTAGAAGAAGATCTTTGTGACATTTGGTTAGGCGAATACTTTTTAGATATAAAACCAATTATATGATCCCAAAATTTTAAAAAAAGGAGCAATTGTCATCAAAAATAAAAACTTGCTATTTAATAGACAGTGTTAATTATAAGAAGCTAAAACTTCAGACTCAGAGAAACTATTTGCCAATATGTATATGATAAAGGATTTTTGTACAGAATAAATAAATAACTCTTTCAATTCAGCAATAAGTAAACATACAACCCAATAATAATTGAACAAAAGATTTGAAGACACTTCACCAAAGAAGATAAATAGATAGTAAATATGTACATGAAAAAGATGCTCAACACAATTAGTCGTTGAGAAATGTAAAATAAAGCAATGATAGGTTTCACTACACACTTATGAGAATGACTGAATTTAAAAAGACTGACTATACAAAGTATTGCTAAGGATTTGGAGGAACTGCAACTCTCATACACTACTACTGGTAGGAATGTAATATGGCCCACCACTTTGGCAAACAGTGCAGCAGTTTCTTTAAAAGCTGAACATACGCATGCCACATTATCTAGCCATTTTACTGCTATTCATTTATTCAAGGTGGGTGAAAGATGTCCATACAAAGATTGGTACACAAATGTTCGTAGCAGCTTTACTTGTAGTCTTAGTTTCACACCATACTGGAAACAATCCAAATGCTCACCAACAGATGACTGCATAAACAAATTATATCCGCACAGTGGAATACTACTCGGAGATAAAGAGGAATGAACTAGTGATAGAAACAACATGGTTGAATATCAAAATATTTCTGCTGAGTGATAAAAAGCCAGACACAGAAGAATGCATATTATTTGATTTTTTTTTTTTAAATCTAGAAAATTCAAACTAATTTCTGTTAACAGAAAACAGATCAGTGGTTGCCTGGAGGGAGGTGTTTAGAGCCATAAGGTAATTTTTGGGGGGTGATCGTTATGTTTCGTATCTTGATTGCTATGATGGTTTCACAGGTATATACATTTGTCAAAACTTATCACATTGTATATTTTAAATATGCAGTTTATTGTACATCAATTATACCTCAATAAATCTGTTACAAAACAAAAATAGCTAACATAATTCTTTTTAGAAAGCTTTATGAATACTTAAATATGTACTGTCAATTTCTATAAACTTCCGTTTTACAGATTTGCATATTGTGCATACCTATAATGAATATAGAAATTACGCAAAAAGTTGAAGTTCTCTTGCCTAAGGAAGTTATACTTAAATGAATTTGGAGCATAGGGGTCATTACACTTCTTGAGTTTAGCTCCACTTATTCATGCATGCAATGTTTATACTGCAATGTTAACATCCTGTGTTCATTTTGATCTATGTTCCTTGAAGACAGAAGAGATCCCTGTGCTGAGAACAGAGATAACCTAAATTTGATTGGGAGCCAAATGGTATTGTGTGACCTAATTAAGTAGTGGGTATTTCGTGAGCTTAGTCTTTCACATCTGGCTGTTATTAGATATCCCTACTTGGCTACCCCACAAAGCAGCATTTGATCTAAGGGCCAACTCTGCCCCACAATTTGCTAATGTCTCTCATACTGACTGGATCCACTGGGAGAGGTCAGGCCCAAGAAACCAGGAAACAAAATAGGAGATATCTGTGCGGAGGGACTTCTATTTCTGTTTGGTTTTTAAGTGCATTTTGCCTTGACTAACTTCAAATATTGATCGTTAGAAAGTGGACTGGAAATGTAATGACTGACTGATCGCAATGTATTACATACAATGAATTTTGAATACCACAGAACTAATTGAATAAATGAACGGAAATATTAATATTGAATTAATAGGAATGATCAGAGTGAATTAAACACAGCGGGCCGAATTCTGCCCCTGGATATGCACGCACAGTTTCCATTGACTTCAATGGGGGTTTTGTTGTGTGTATCCAAGGGCAGAATCCAGCTTAATGAATTTTTTAATTGTTTTTAAATGGTGAATGAATTGGTTAAAGTGCAAAGCACCAGAGACCATTCCCTACATATTGCATATATCTCCGTGGTTTTTTTTTCCTATGCCTGAAATACAGGCATATAATCGTATATCTACAATTTACCGCAAATTCAAATTTCAAAGTTGGAGAACACAATATAAGAAATAAAAGCATTGCTGTTATATTTTTTTTTTGTAAAAAGCTAATGTGTACACATTGCTGCAGACTTCTATTTCTGTAGGCTAAAATGATAATACTTTGCTTTATTAATAAACCCCCAAAAGAAATCTGAAACTTTGTGACCAGAAATTCATCCACGTCTTCCTAAATGTCCTCCATGTGTACTCCAGTAGGTCAAGGTACTTTCTCCACCATAGCACTCATCAGCTCATTTTAATTAAAAAATATCTTGCCAATGATTATTGATGCCTATTGTTTATTATTTGACCGTAAGCAACTATCACATCAGTTTAGTTTTTAACACTTAAATAAGATATTTTAACACTAAAGGACTTTCTAGAGTAAAAGTCTATGGTAGACTCTAAAATATGTTTGATCCCCCAGTAGATTAAGCCATTTAAATAAACTAATTCTACTAAACATCATCACACCTACTGGAAATGCCATAGACCTGAAATTAATAACAATTCATTATGAGACACTGTTCCTTAATATGTCATCTCCCAGATAATGACAAATAATATTTGTGTGAGATAAACACTAAACATATGTAGGAAAAGAGTGTGAGTGTGTGTGTGTGTGTGTGTGTGTGTGTTGAGGATGAGGGCTAGAAGGACTCACCTGTATAACAAAAATAAAAGAAAACCCAATACATTATACATACCTTGAGAGAATGTATAATGTAAAATTAAACCGATCACATTCTTTTGTTTTGTTTTTATTTTTTAAAGCAGTTTTAGTTTTACAGCAAAACTGAGCAGAAAGTACACAGAATTCTTGCATAATTATACGAACACCCTCACCATGAATACCCCTAATCAGATGTGTGGTACATTTGTTATATTTGATGAATCAACACTGACACTTAATTATCAACCAATGTCCATAGTTTACATTAGGGTTCACTATTTGTGTTATACATTCTATGGTTATTGACAAATTATACTACATGCATCCACCATGGTAGTATATGCAAAATATTTATTCTGTCTTCAAGAATCATCTGTGCTTCAACTCTCCATCCTTCCCTCCACCCAAATCTATGACACCCACTGATCTTGTTACGGACTACATAGTTTTGCCTTATATCCAGCTTATCATGTAGTTAGAGTCATACAGCATGTAACTTTTCAGACTGGCTTCTCTCATTTACGTAGCAATATGCATTTAGGTTTCCTCTGTCTCTTCTCATGGCTTGATAGCTCATTTGTTTTTAACACTGAACAACATTTCCATTGTCTGGATGTATCACCATTTATTCATTGATATACTGAAGGACTCCTTGGTAACTTCCAAATTTTGGCACTTATGAGTAAAGTGACTATAAATATCTTTGTGCAGATTTTTGTGTAGACATAACTTTTCAAGTCATTTGTGTAAATACTGAGTGTGATTGATGGATCATATGGCATGATTATGTTTAGTTTTGTATGAAACTGCCAAACTGTTTTCCAAAGTGGCTGGACCATTTTGCATTCCCACCGAAAATGAATTGGAGTCCTGTTGCTCTAGCATTCCATGTTGCCAGTATTTTGGATTTTAGACATTCTGATAGGTGTGTAGTAGTATCTTGTTTTTGTTTTTGTTTTGTTTGTTTGTTTTAATTTGCAATTCCCTAAAGATGAATGGTTTTGAGCATCTTTTCATTATTAATTGCAGTCTGTATATCATCATTGGTGAACTATCTATATAGATATTTTGCTCATTTTTAGTGAGTTGTTTGTTTTCTCATTATTGAGTTTTAAGAGTGTTTCTTTTTTTGTATACTTTGAGTAACAGTACTTTACTAGCTATGTTCTTAATAAATATTTTCTTTCAGACTATCACTTGTCTTCACATTCTCTTAATAATGTGTATCACAGAGCAAAAGTCTTTAACTTTAATGAAGTCTAATTTATCAATCCTTTCATGGATTGTGCCTTTGATACATAATCTAAAATATCAGTTTCAAACAAAAGATTTTATCTAGATTTTCTCTTATGGTATTTTCTAGGAGTTTTACAGTTTTGTGTTTTACATTTTGGTGTATGATCCATTTTGACTTATTTTGATGAAGGATATAAGGTGATGTCTAGATGATGATGATGTTGATGATGATAAGTTTTGCATATGGATGTCCAGTTCTACCACTCATTGAAGAGACTATTCTTTCTCCCTTTAGTTCCCTTAGCTCCTTTGTCAAATATCGGTTGCCTAGAATTATATGGAATTTTTTTCTTTGATAACCACCCTGTTCCATTAATCTATTTGCCTTTCCTTTTCACCAGTACCTCATTTTTCTGGTTATTGTAGCTTTATAGTAAGTCTTAAACTCAGATAGTGTGAGTCTCCAACTTTGTTCTATCCTTTAATACTGTGTTGGCTATTTTGGGTATTTTGCCTCTCTATAACAAGTATAGAATTACTTTGTCAGATCACTTTCTTTTTAGATGATTTTTTTTAAAATTCTGTTCTTTTTTATGTTGGCTAATAAATTAATATATACAAATTCTAGAACTCTTTTTTTAATAGAAAATGTTTGCAAATAAGATAACTAGTCAGAAAGAAAGAAGGACTATAACTTGATTTATTAGCAAGGTTAATTCTAAGTTCTGCTTTTTTCATAATAAAACTTTTGCTGTTGATGAATGTTATTTATACTAGTGATTATAATTTGTATGATTTCAACATTTGGGGAATAAAGTACTTGGACTCTGTTCTACAAAATATTACAGTCTAAGTAAGATAGTTTGTAACAAATATCAAAGTATTTTAAATCACTATTATTTTAAGTAATCAACATCTGAAGTACTTATTTTTTAAAGTAGTTGAATGAAACACTCTGCTTCTCTCAGCCTAGTTTCTCAGGTGCATCATATTTGAGTTTTAGGATCTATCTTGCTTCCTAAACATAGGTATTCTGAGGGACTCAAATGAGGGGGAAAGAAAGTAACTGAAATTACATTAAAAGCTGTGACATGCATAGAGGAGGAAATCCTTTCTATGTGTAGTATCTATATTATAAAAAATTTCATTAAAAACATACTAGTGATAGCTGGTTGAATTATAGAACTTTGATTTGGGGGTGTTTGTTTTTGTTTTATATCTTTGTATTTATTTTGCATTTTTAATTTTGTTTTATAAAAAAACATGAAACAGTTCCACTAAAATTTAAATTTCTACAGGATAAAAATATTTTTGGATGCTACCTGGAGAACAAAAATATGACTAGGGGGTGATTTGATAGTACCTGTGGAAACAAACTATGGACTATGGGGAAATATTACATTACAGCAACAACCAAGCATTACGATCCTCTTTAATTGTGAAAATATATCATGAACTTGTAAGGTGTTCCATCTACAACTACCCATCCCTACAAACTATTACACTTGATTGGAAAGCAGAAATGGTGGTAGGAGTCAAATTATCCATGATAGTTTAGAATTAATAAACAATTTAACTCAAAAGAAATTGCTTCAAGCAAGTCTGTAAATAACTTGTAACAAAAAGTACATCGACAATCCTGAAAATTTAAGAATAAAGACATCCACTGTGTCTTAACCACTACTCCTCAACCTTGCTGCTCAAAGTGTGGTCTGTGGACAAGCAATGTTGTCATCATGACATCTCAGGCCTATCCCAGACAACCTTTTTCAGAGTATTCACTTAAAAAGTAAAGTAAAACTAAAAATCAGGTAATAGCTACAAACATTTAATTTTGAAAAGCACTGTTCTATAATCTTAATATTGTACTTTATAATAAATGGACTTTGGAGTTACAGCTGCTCTGCCATTAATTGTTTGTGTAAACTTGTGTAAAATTAATTAATTTACCTATACTCAGTCTCCTCGTCTGTCATGTGGGGATAATATTGACTTCCCCTAAGTTGTTTTGAGGATAGAATAAATATTATTTGTGAAGTACATCCATTTTTCCATTCATACAATTGTTCATGAACTACTTCAAGTTATAAGTTTTATAGGACACGACCAAATAACATATTTCTCATTTCTCTATCCAAAGAGTACAGAAAACATAACATGGAAAATACACATTAACATTCAATGAATACAGTGTACTTTTACTCTGGGACTTTCTGGGTGCCATTCATATGCAAAACCTTTCTTAACCCTGGCCTCTTTCTTTTTGTTCTCAACTGTTCATGTGCTGAACTGGGGTACACGTGTGACTGGGTTCAGCCTTCCCATTTCCTAGAATGTGTCACTGCTTAGGAGTGCTCAGAAATTCCTCCTCAAATGCGGCTGAAAGACTTGTTTCTTTTCTCTGCCAGGGCTGGTCCCTGTTTGCAGACATTTCCCTTCCCACCTACAAAGACAATATGAGCTTCCAACAATAGCAATCACCCAGGCATAGTTAAACTTCTCCATTATCCATATAGAAAGCAAAATCATTGTATCCCATCAGTATCTGTCTCCTTTCTCTTCTCCTCTGGCTTTTCATGGATCCCCAAAGATTAACTTCTCATTACCATGATTCTCCACGACGCCCTCTGATCACTCTGTGTTAGTGTATCCGTATTTATAGTCTCGCTGCATCATTACAATACCTATCTTAATGCCTGAGAGATCAGTGCCTGTCATATGTGCTGTTTTTCTTTTTTAAATCCAGGATGCTTTGGTTTCCCAGGATAATACTACCACTATAAATAGAACTTAATTTTTGTTTTGTTTTGTTGTTTGGTTTTTGTTTGTTTGTTTGTTTAATTCTTTGTCACAATTTTGTTACTGAGACCACCGTGGCATGTTTAAACTTATAAATGCTGATTACTAGCACAGGATCACTAAAGTTTTTGGACTGAAAACAATTCCATTTATTTGCCTTCTTTGAGGTCTTTTCTGGAATTTGAGTGGAAGAACCTTTACACAACAGCTTGATTTTTTGCATTTACTCTTATTAGGAGCACACGGAGATTCACTGCACATAATTCAAATAGTGTTTCTGCCTAAAAGAGTACATTTTTCCCTCAAGTCTCATGACTGTATTTTTAGTCAACTTCTCTTAACAAATTGGCTACTGACGTCGTGATCAAATAGGGGCTTTTAAGAGTACAAGTGGGTGCTGTTAATAACCTGGGAAAAACAAGCATAAAAGAGAACTATCTTGGCAACCCTGGATGTGTGTTCACCCAATGTGTGGGCAATTTTACCATTGGGATACCTATGGGCCATTCTTGATGCAACATTATTCCAATGTTATGATGGAAGAGTCCTCCATCCAGGGTAAAAGTGTACTGCAGCACTGGATACAATATGAAGAGCTGTCTTGGGACATATACAACTATAAGCCTGACTATGAGACCATGGAGATGAGACCTCAAGCTAAAGGGAGAGTTAGGAAACATTGCCAAGAGGATGAAGATGGGGAAACTTGATGGGAGAGACAGATTGACAAGGATGGTGACAGGTATTGTTAAGAGAAATTGATGGAAGGAAGAGTACTATATTATTTAGAAGATATGGTGGCTTTGGGAAGAATCTGAAAGAGACAAATGCCATTTTTTATTAATTCTAAATACAGTTTCCATTTATTTTTGATTAGCAAGAAATGCTATGTGTTTTTCTATAGCTAATTAATAAATTGCATTGTGTATTATTAATAGATTTCTAACACTAGAAAGGCATGTCAAAGGATACTTCAGAATATGAAGCGTATGTGTATTTAATCATTATATATTATATAATATGAGCGCTTTAAATGGATATAATTTACTATTCAATAATAATGACAAATAGTCTCTGATTGGTGATCGAATCCTTTTTTTTGGAAATATAGTGTGTGAAAAAGGAATGACACTAACTACTTTGTAAGGTGATGATACATATTTTATAGATGTTCCTGGTAGGATTCTTGATGTGCGTGTTTTGGAGTGAATGTTTGCTGAGTAGATAGATAAGCAGGATGGCTGAGCTGGGAATGGTTGCCCTGAATTTTTTTCAGGCCTGCAAAGCCCCTAAGGAGAGTACTTAAAAGTTAGGTAAGACACATTTGCAAGTTTAAAGTTTAGTAAGGTGAAAAGAGAATTTATTTTGCCTGTTTAAAAGTGCAAATTCCAGTGTTTTCAGGCATCAAGGGTGCAAAAAGCAAATATAATCGTTTGGTAAATTGTCCCTAGAGTTTTTCATTCAAACCTAAGCATTGCAGCCAGATCAGAAATTTGGACAATGTGGCATCTCTATGACTTTCTCTGTGAAATCTAATGCTCTGTCTCATAGACATAATATAAAACACTCTGTAGGTCTGCATTATGTAACCTCCAACCAAATAATTCCATACTTGGCTCAAAATCTGAAATTTTCTCTGGAAAAAATATAAAGAAAAAATAATAGTATTAAATGTGAAGTCACTCATGTTTAAATATATGAGAACTTTACCTTAAAAGCTGAATACTTTGACTATCTGCTTTAAATAATACCTAATCTGGATCAGCTTAATAGTTTTTGATAATGTTTCACTTCATATTCAATTTTGGACGTCTCTGATTATACATATTCTTTGAATTTTGTTCTTTTGATATTAAATAAAATTTAGAAAAATGAATTTACCCAACTTATCAAGGCAAATATTGATTTTGTTATAAAAACGTGATGCCATTTGTCAGACTTCCTCACACTAGATATGCCATAGTATACACATGATTTTATTAACCCATGACTAAAATCATACTTTATAGAATCGAACCCTTTTCTGACTTTTGAATTCTGTCAAGGATTCAGAAAAAGTATTTAATGTGAAGAATTAATAAAAACAGCTCCAATTTTGAAATTTAACTTCCTCTTGGTATAAAATATTGATTGTGCTGATTATCTGTACAATCTCATTAACTCTCTAAAGACAAGGATTTTTTAGGAAACTGTTCTCATTTTAATGGGAGTATGTGAGAGGAAAGATCTCTTTCTGAAAGTTCATAAACTAAAAAACCTTGATGCATTTTGATTCTAAAATGAAATCAATTTAAGTATGCTATGTTATTAATGAGAATTATTTTATTCAGATTGGTTGCCTCTTAAGAGTTGTATGCTGAGTCAAATGCTGTCATTAGAGACAATTACAATGTTATTTTATGAGTCAGTAATGTTAATCTCATATTAGCAAAACTAATACATAGATCAGAGGTCTAAAGAGATCTTCTGAAATCTCAACTAGCCTCATCTATCATCTCTAGCAGAAGGAACACATTTCTTTCCAAAACATTAACTATTTTTAGAGGGATGAAAACCAAAGGTCTTATATTAAACAAACAAATAAACAAGAACAAAGCATCAACAAACTCTATTGTTCCCTCCCTGGTAACTTTTTATTAAAAACTTTCAAAGTATCTCAATGTGTCATTCTCATTCTTTCCTCTCTATCCTACAATATTTTATAATCCCTACAATATTTTACATTTTAGAGATAATATACATCAATATTTACCTTTTAAAGTTAATAAATATTTCACTGAAGATAAAATTTAATTCTATATTTTCCTTTAAATTTTTTTTAATGGCTATTTTGGTCAGAAAGTCCATTAAAATCTTCAGGAATAAAATGTGTTAATTTATTAATAACTCAAAGGCAAATAAACTCTATGATAGACATGTAAATTCACTGGTTTAAGAATATATATATGTATGTATGTGTGTGTATATATATATATATATATATATATATATATATATATATACACTTTGGAGTTACCTAGACTTGGGTTATAAATCCCAGCTTTATCATATATAATCTCTGAGACCATGAAAATGAGTCCGCAATCTAAAGGGAGAGTCAGGAAGGAATATCAAGAAGATAAAGACCTAGGAGACTTAATAAGTGAGAAAGATTGACTAGGATGTTGACATATGTTGTCAGGAGTAATTAATAAGAAGACAGTTACCATATTACTTACAAATATGGTGAGTATTACAAAGTGTGAGTATTTGGGCAAATTATTCTCTCTGAATCTTTTTGCCTATCTATAAAACCAGAAGAGTAATACCCAATTCACCGAGTGTGTGACTTCTAAGCTCAGTGCTTGGAACAAAGACCCTAATAAAGAAGTTTTCTTCCTCTTATCTTTCCTTTCCTTCTTCTCCTTCATATATTTGTGTATATATATATATATATATATATATATATATATATATATATATATAAGTTTTCTTAGATTTAGTTACTTACTTGCACATTTTCAACCTGTTATATCAAACCAGAAAGTATTGTTATGTTTTTCCCAATTTTGCTTATTTTCTAATTGCATATTATTCCCATATTGCATATTATCAACTATGTGATATTTTTAAATGATATGCAACATTCTTAAATATTACCATTTGTCCTGAATCAAACATTTCTTTAGGATCTTCAGACCAATGTTATAACAACACTGCACAAATACAGTCCATGACCACGACGAGGGGCAGGTTTTTAGGCCTAATACTTCAAACCTGGTACAAATGGAGTCAAGCTCTTGCATAACCCAGTACTTGTTTTTGATGACCTTGACAAATCTTGAGGAGTACTGATCATATAATTTGTAGAATGTCCCTTAATTCTGTTTTGTTTGTTTGTTTGTTTGCTTTCCAATAGTTTTTCTCCTGGTTAGACTAGCTAGGGTATTTGGTTTGGGGGAGGACTTCTGTTTGTTTTTATGTTCTGATTGTATTTTCTCAGAATGAGAGTTCCAAAAAAAAGCTGTTTCATGTGAGGCGATGTTTGCTATCCTCCTGCTTTATTCAGTTCTCCTTGTTCAATTTTACTTAGTGATTGAGATGAAAGCTATTCAGATAATTACCAAAGGCGATGAGATGATGCTAGCAAATAACCATGCAAAACAGAAGAAAAAATTTTATCCTATTTCTTTGACTATGGAAAATCCCTCCCCAAGTATATTTTCCTGAATCTTCTTTTTCACCCAAGACAACTGCTCACCGCATATTATTCTTCGACATGTTTCTTTCATTTTGTTTATGAAAAGGTCAACCTGAAAATATACATCAAACCTGAACAAAAACATCCTCTTTTCCTATGCAACATACCAGTCTTGAAGTTTGCTCTTCCAGCATTATTTGTTTAATAGAAATATTTTCCATACCACCTGGTTCTGGCAGAAAGTCAAAATTTGCATTTATATGAGGTAGTTTATCAAATATAACATACAGAAGTCTGTTAAGTACACATTGCATTTTGTTTGTGAGAAAATCTGTTTGTATTTAATGTAGTTTTTAAATTAACCTTAATGAAAGCTTTTGAAAATTGTTGTTCTAAGCATTTGAAATATGCAACAAGAACTGGTGGAAGACATAAACATGTTTTCCATTATATGTTATCAGATAGCCCAAAATTACTACAAAGAAGAATGTTGGACTATGTTAAATTAGAAAGATAAGCAAGCATTGAGTTAAAAGCAAAGGTCTTTAGAAGAGGAAAGCATCTAACACAGTTAACCCCAAACATCTCATAACAATCTTCAGTCAGAGCTATTTTTTTTAAACATTTTTAAGTTAGAATGTTACTCACTGTATACAAAAACTAGGATTATTTGCACCAAACTGTAACATTTCATTTCTCTTAATCTAAGATTTACCAAATCCTCATAGACTCACCCAAGGTTTTCTGAAGTACTAAAAAAGGCAATTGGAAAATGAACCTATCTGTCTTCTAAGATAATAGTTGGACCTCTTCTCATTTTTCCACCGTTTTTTCATTTCTTACAACATCATCCAGAGTATCTTTTTGAATTTCCACATACCCCAGTGATTTTCACATAGAGGGCTCCCCTGTAGTGGATATAGGATCAACATTTATTTCCAATAGACCATGTTTTTATCAACTGTGGCAAATTCAAGTGTCTCATGGTCTTGGACAAATTATTTACATGAGTGAAGGTGGCTAGAAAGATGCTAAAGTGAATGGGAGACTACAGGGTACATGTTTAAAGGAGGAAATTTCTACTCAATGTGATCACATCTTTGCTATGTAAAAAGAAAGTTTTGATATTTTCAGATAGTGGATTTTTTTCAATTAAAGCTAGATATCCAGATATTTGTATAAAGTCACACAATTTTTAAATCCTAGAACTAATTTTGAAATATTTTAATATATTGTGTGAGCCATATATATATATATATATATATATATATATATATATATATATATATATATATGGCTGGTGCCAGTTTGCAACCTGCGTTACACAATACAACAAATAATGTTAATGATCTCCTCATTTAAGCAAAAGCTGGGAAAATTATTATTTCCTTTAGAAAATATATTCCTTTGGATGGAAAACAATGAAATATTTAGAAATAAATCAGATATCATTCAGAGGTATTGCTTTTCAATACTTATAGCAATTGACAAAGTCTGTGTTATGGTCCCTAACCATAGAAGTTGTTACACCTTTGATAACAAATTTCTTGGAAGCCATTGCAATGTTGTCCAAGGAGTTTAAAAAATTTTACAACAAAGTTTCTATGTAATAAATTTAATCTTTGATTAAACTATTTAACAGTTCTTGTTTCCTAAGACCCTCATCTCCTAATCTTAAATCTGTTTATTCATAATTTTTATCATATGGAAGCCCAATCTAAAATATTTAATTCACTAAATCTATACAAAGAGGGTTTGAGCCTTCATATATTTCTTCTTTGACTTGCCATTTTTACAAGGCATGTTTTCTTCTAAATCATCAAATGTAGTAATGACCTCTTAGATTAGTGGCTATGGTTGGGATAGAGAGAGGTATGTGAGACTATGAATTTCTATGCTAAGATCTGTCAAGAAAAGTTGTGCACACCTCAGTCTTTCCTTACAGTCAGAAGGTGGAAAAACTTTCTACAAGTTTTACTTCTCTCTCAGATTTTCATCGGTGCCCCCTGACATGTTAGAAAGAAACTGATAGAACTGGATATGAATCATACGCGTCTTCCCTTCTCAACCTCAGTCTAGAACAATTCTATGTGGGATATGGTTTGAATTCTTTGTCATTTTTACTACGTCCCCAAATCCTTCCATGTAGCAAAGTCAACATCTTTAATATAAGAATGATTTCATATACTGATTATTATTTCAAGAATGCTTTTGAAGTGTGATTTAATGTGTTTGAGGGAGATATTAAAGGATAAAAAGAGTTGTTTAGTGAGGATTTAGGAGTTAGATATTTTTTAATGTAAATAATTTTTCTTTGTAAGTGTTTTTAACCCTAAATTACATTTACCAGGAATTCTATCTCCAATTATAATGTAGAATTGCTTTCTCTGACACCCCAGCAGGTCTGGGAGAAATTATACTTTGTATACATGCAAATGTGTGGTTTTGTCTATTAAATTTGTATGATGGCATATGGAACACATGTTCATGTATTATTGCAGAACTTAAAGTATAGCAAAAACTCATGTAAATAACTTTAGAAACTCCAGCACAGTTTTAGAATAATCTCAGCAGTAGATAATTCTTCTCCTGTGTTTACAGTTATATTTTTTTAAATAGCTATGTCTGGTAATAAAATGAATAAACTTAGGTTGGGCCAACACTGATTTACAAAATAAGAAATTAAAATCCAATTTCCTCATTTAACAAAAATCCATTAAGTGTCTATATTATGAAAAGAAAACAATATACCAATATGCTTGTTTTGGCACAAATTAACTAATATAATTAATTAGTTTTATTGTTTTTAGTCATTTTAATAAAACACATAAAATGTTGCTAATACTAAAATGATTACACCAATATATTAATCTATATGTCTATTTTCTAGATAGATTAGTGGTACCTTGGGTGGTAAAAATTATATGAATTTAAATGTATAAAATAAATTGTGTTGGGAAAGCTAGACAGATACAAGCAAGAAAATGAAACTAGATTTCATTCTTATATCACATACAAGAATGAATTTAAAATGGATTAAAGACTTAATGTAAGACCTGAAAGCATAAAACTTATAGAAGAAAACAAAGGCGGTAAACTCTCTGACATTGCTCTTAGTAAAAGTTTTTTGGATATGTCTCCTTGGGCAAGGGAAACAAAAGAAAAAATGAACAAACTAAAAAGAGTTGCACAGCAAAGGATACCATCAAAAAAACTAAAATACAATCTACTGAATGAGAGAAGATACTCGCAAATGATACATCCAATAAGGGTTTAATACCCAAAATTTATAAGGAACTCAAGCAACTTAATACCAAAAAGGTAAACAATCTGATTTAAAAATGGGCAGTTGATCTAAATAGACATTTCTGCAAAGAGGACATACCGATGGCCAACAGACATATGAAAAGATGTTCAACATCACTAATCATCAGACAATGTAAATTAAAACCATGAGATATCACCTCACACCTGTCAGAATGGTTATCATCAAAACATCAAAGAACAACAAGTGTTACTGAGGTTGTGGAGAAAAGGAAACCCTTGTGCACTTTTGGTGGGAATGTAAATTGGTGCAGCCACTATGGAAAACACTACGGTGATTCCTCAAAAAATTAAAAATAGAACTATTGTATGACCCAGCAGCCTCACTTCTGGGTATTTATCTGAAGAAACCCAAAACCCTAATTTAAAAGGATATATGCATCTCTAAGTTCATTGCAGCATTATTTGCAATAACCAAGATATGGAAGCAACCTGTATCCATCGATAGACAATTGGATAAAGACAAAGGGGTATGTATATACAATGAAATATCACTCGACCATAAAAAAGAATGAAATTTTACCACTAGCGATAACATGCATGGACCCAGAGGGTATTACGCTAAATAAAATCAGTCAGACAGAGAAGGACAACTACCATATGATTTCACATAATATGTGGACTCTAAAAGACAAAATAAATGAACAAACAAAACAGAAACCAATTCATAGATACAGATAGGCGGTGGGGTTCGGGGGGCAGGGTGAGAAAGGTGAAGGGATTAAAAAGTACAAATTGGCAGTTACAAAAGAGTCACAGGGATATAAAGTTCAGCCTAAGGAATATAGTCAATTATATTGCAACAGCTATATGGTATCAAGGGTGTACTAGACTTATCGGTGGATTTTTTGTAAGTTATATACATGTCTAACCACTAGGCTGTACACCTGAAACTAAATGTAATTGAGAAAAAAATTTAAAAATTAAGTAAAATAAATAGTAAATGCATGCACAAAGTTTAAAATCACATAAGATTTGTGTTTGTTATTAATCTTATCAATGTTATTAAGGTTTGTGATCTATGAACTACCTGGATTAGAATTACTTATCAATATTGTTATGAACATAAACACTTGGGCACCATGCTAGAATTCACATTTTTGCCATCACTAGGTAATTTTCTTGTACACAAAGAATTGAGAACTACTGGTTTACATATCAAGAATTCATTACGATGAGATCATCATTTCTCTAATGGTCTCAGCAATGCTTCACAGCATGGAAGAATTTCACCATTAGCTTTGCGCTGCATTGAGATGTTCCTATTTGCTAACAATTACATGACAGTCACTATATTTTCTCTAAAGGCCTACTTGATACATTTCCATTTTCTGTGAAACACCTATTTGTATTACTCGATAGATTGTGTTGTTTTTTTTTTTTTTAATGTATGTTTCACTGTAATATCCCTTTCATGCCATATCTTTCCAAAAAGAATGTCAGGTGGCCTACTACAGTATAAATGATCACAAAATTACAATGTTGGTATTTAATTCTCTCTCTACGAATATTTAAGAAAAAATATACCACATAGTGTCTTTGCCTTTCTGGTTTTTAATCCAATTTTTGATCTAGTTTGAAGGGGCCTCAAAGAAGGTCTCTAATCTGCACATCACTCTGGTTATAATTAAGATACAACCAATAATTTTCCACTTCAGATATGTTCTTAAAGTACATTTTATCTTCACACAAAAAAATCTTTAATAAAATGAGGGAGTTAATATTTCCACACTTAACCTTTTATGATTATTAAAAAAAAACACACATAATTTAAAAACATTATTTGCGTATACCCCTTAAGATTCAAATAACTATTTATAGAATCAGCTAGGTCTAATCTGCTTCAGAAAAAACACACTCTGTTAGTGTACAATAGCTAATATCAGATCACTAATAGATTTAACCTTGGAAGTCCACAGATATTTAAAAGTGTGATGGTTTGAAGGTCAACTTGTCTGTCTTACTGTAAAAGAAAGGCAAAGAAATGAATAAAAATTAGAAAGAATTAATTCTTCAAAAAGTTTTTACAACTCAAAACCCTGCAGTTTCACACCGAGAACAAAAAAAGCATATTAAACACCAAAGTTTATCAAGACAAATTAGGTCCCAGTTTCAAATTTTCTTTAATCTTTTGCATCTGAACTTTTTTTTTTTTTGCCTCATGCTGTTTTCCCTAGTTAAATGTTAAAATGAATTCTAGCCAATACCATTGATTTCCTCCCTTAAAAATATTGAGACACATAATAAAAAATTAATTACTTCCCCTAATTTCCGTGTGATTCTTTAAAAAGATGTAAAATTCATTTAAAGTAAGTGGTGACTTTGTCTTTGAAGATCACGACAATTAACATGGATCAAAGCTTAGGTTCTGTAACGATGATAGCTTATTAGCATAATGAAATTAACTTAGAGACAAGAATCTTTAATAGGTACAACAAAAACGCTTTAATAATACTTGAAGAAAATTATGTATTTGCTAGAAGTACAACCGTTTCAGATTTTCTATCCAATTAATAAGTTGTTAATTAACTCCTTTCCCAAATAATGCACACTTTAAGTTAATATCTGCCCATTGGAATATTCTGTCTATTGTGCTTCAATTTTTGGAAGGATACAGCAGTTTTGCCAATGATACTTTGTATTTTTTTAATTACCGAGAACATTCAAGTTTACCCTTCCATACTATAGATCCAATATTTTCATTACTAAAATAAAAGAAGGTTTAATATCATACTACCTTGAGAAGGCAATGAAGATGTCTATATATGTTTGGTAGTTCACAATTCAAGTCTTTATTTCAAGGGCAAGTATTTTTTGAACAGCTTTGAGTTGTCCATAAAATATGACCCACTGCTTCACACCCCCGCCCCAAAAAAACTTAGTCATTAAAAATAATACTAATAATTTTGGTCTGAATGTATGTGTTGTAAATCACTTGGGTTTGAGGATAAGTAAAAGAATGCTTTACTACCAGCACTGTCTTAAAATTATGCTGTTAAAAATGTATTTTGTCATTTATTTAATCATTCATTCATTAATCCGGTATTTATTATATTTATTTTTGAGTGTGCCATGTACTACGTGTCTCCTAATATTAAAAAAGAAGAGGGATCGTGTTGTTTTAGGTGGTATTTTCTGGTGTTTTCTCCGGTGTTACTGTGTCAGTTAAATTGTTGATTTTCTCTTTGTCCATGTTGCAATAATGAGCACACTGTCCAGGTCCCCTTCCTGCGTTATACCTGATTGTCATCATTTTGACTGACACAAGCAAGCATAGCACAATCAAAAATAGAACTTAGCAAAATATTGATTTCTTTCTCACATTAAATAGGAGGAAATCCTCACTACTGTATCTCCCCATCTCATCTCAAAAAACAAACAAACAAACAAACAAACAAAAAACTTCCTCTTCTATATCCCTATAGGAAATCTGTGTTTTCCAGTTCATATATGTTGGTAGTATCCTTGCTAAGTATTTTCTGCTCTGCATCCAGAAATTAAATAGTCTCTGATACCAAAGTTACAATGCTGCCCCCAATCCACATTGTCAGTTCTGGTGCCCTGGAAAACATCAGGTTCCTTGGCTACCTCTCTTACTACCTGATCAGCTCCATGTCCCTGCCCACACAGCTGCACTATAAGCTCCTTTTGTTACCAGATAAGGGCCAAAACAGGAAGCATAAACATAGGGCTCATAGCAGATATACAGAAGTACCAGGGGACGATGTGGACATAACTCTGAGATGCTTTCAAATGTAACCTCCAGAATGGATTAAATTATGATTTGAGTGAATTAAACAAACAAACAAACAAACAAAAACAACAGATTAGCTGGTAGCTCTCATTCCCTACCAGAGCCCTAAGAATATTTTGTACCTTTATTTTTAAATTTACCAAATTCTATCTTGTATATATGGGCTTTTATTTGAAAATGTGTTATCATACTGCTCAATTATTATTGGGGCCATATTAAAAAGAAAAAGAGAGAGAGAGAGAGAGAGAGAGAGAGAGAGAGAGAGAGAGAGAGAGAGAGAGAAAGAAGAGAAGAGAAGAGAAGAGAAGAGAAGAGAAGAGAAGAGAAGAGAAGAGAAGAGAAGAGAAGAGAAGAGAGAGGAGGGAGGGAGGGGGAGAGAAAGAGAGAGAGAGAGAAAGAAAGAAGGAAAGAAGGAAGAAAGAAAGGAAGTAAAAAAGAAAGGCATGTTGGATGTTGGTTCTTAAAATATAGTTAAAATTGAATGGTGTTTAGAGAAATACTCTGACTTCTCTCATCTTCTTATCCTTCAGTCTCTCACCATTAACTCCAATTGGCTAAACCTTACTAGAAGTCCAGTGGACAAGGAAGCCTGGAAAATGTAATTTGCAGGGATCAGCCAATTTGATTATTGAGCAGAGCAAGAGAAAGGCACAAATGGATATGATGATGACTGGCATAATTTTGTAAATGATAATTTCTTATTAACCATAGATTCGGGCATACCTCATTTTATTGAGCTTTGCTTTATTGTGCTTCGCAGATATCATGCTTTTTATAAATTGAAGGTTTTTGGCAATACTGCATTGAGCAAGGCTACTGGCATGGTTTTTCCAACAGCGTTTCCTCACTGTGTATTCCATTTTGGTAATTCTTGTAACATTTCAAATTTTTTCATTCTTATTATATTTGTTGTGGCAATCTCCGATCAGTGATTTTTGATGTTGCTTACTGTAATTGTTTTGAGGTGTCACAAATCCCATCATATAAGACTTAATAGATAAATGTTGTGTGTGTTCTTACTGCTCCACCAACTGACTGTTCCTCCGTCTCTCTCCCTCCTCTGGCCTCCTTATTCCCTGAGACACACAATAATTGAAATTAGGCTAGTTAATAATCTTACAATGGCCTTTAATTGCTCAAGTGAAAGGAAGCCTCATGTCTCTCAATTTAAATCAAAAGCTAGAAATGGTTAAGCTGAGTGAGGAAGGCAAATTGAAAGCTGAGATAGGTCGAAAACTAGGCCTCTTGCTCAGTTATCCAAGTTGTGAATGCAAAGGAGAAGTTCTTGAAGGAAATTAAAAGTGCTACTCTAGTGAACACACAAATGATAAGAAAATGAAACAGCCTTACTGCTGATACGGAAAAAGTATTAGTGGTCTGGATAGAAGACCAAAGCCTCTCTATTCCCTTAAGCCAAAGCCTAATCCAGAGCAAGGATTCTTCAGTTCTGTGAAAAATGAGAGAAGTGAGGAAGCTGCAAAAGAAAAGACTGAAGCTAGCAGAGGTTGGTTCACGAGGTTTAAGTAAAGAAGCTGTCTCCATAACATAAAGGTGCTAGGTGAAGCAGCATGTGCTAATGGCCAAAGCTGCAGCAAGTTATCCAGAAGATCTAGCTAAGATAATGAATGAAGTTGGCTACACTAAAAAACAGATTTTCAATGTAGACAAAACGGCCTTATATTGGAAGAAGATGCCATCTAGGACTTTCATAGCTAGAGAGGAGAAGTCAACGCCTGGCTTCAAAGCTTCACAGGACATACTGACTGTTGTTAGGGCTAATGCAGTTTGGGACATTAACTTGAAGCCAATGCTCATTTACCATTCTGAAAACCCTAGAGCCCTTAAGAATTATGCTAAATCTACTCGGCCTGTGTGCTATAAAGGGAACAATAAAGCCTGGATGACAGCACATCTGTTTACAACATGGTTTACTGAATATTTTAAGCTCACTGTTGAGACCAACTGATCAGAAAAAGATTCTTTGCAAAAGCTTACTGCTCATTGATAATACACCTGGTCACTCAAGAGTTCTGATGGAGATGTGCGTAATATTGTTTTCATTCCTGCCAACACAACATCCATCTGCACCCGTGGATCAAGGAGTAATTCTGACTTTCAAGTCTTATTATTTAAGAAACACATTTCATGAGGCTAGAGCTGCCATAGATAGTGATTCCTCTGATGGATCTGGGCAAAGCAAATTGAAAGCTTCTGGAAAGGATTCACCGTTCTAGATGTCATTAAGAACATTTGTGATTCATGGAAAGAGGTCAAAATATGAACATTAACAAGAATTTGGAAGAAGTCGAATCCAACCCTCATGGATGACTTATGAGGGGTTCAAGACTTCAGTGGAAGAAGTACCTGCAGATGTGGTAGAAATAGTGTGAGAACTAGAATCAGAAATGGAGCCTGAAGATGTGACTAAATGGCTGCAATCTCATGATGAAACTTTAAGGGATGAGGAGTTGCTTCTTATGGATGAGCAAAGAAAATGGTTTCTTGAGATGGAATCTACTATTGGTGAAGATGCTGTGAAGATTGTTGAAATCACCACAAAAAAATTTAGAATATTACATGACTTCAGTTGATAAAGCAGTAGCAGGGTTTGAGAGGACTGATTCCAATTTTGAAAGAAGTTCTATTGCGGGTAAAGTACTATCAAACCGCATCGCATGTTACAGAGAAATTTTTCATGAAAGGAAGAATCTATCAATATGGCAAACTTCAATGTTGTCTTATTTTAAGAAATTGCCTCCGCCACCCCATCTTTCAGCAACCACCACTCTGATCAGTCAGCAGCCATCAGCACTGAGGCAAAATCCTCCACAAGCAAACAGATTACGACTCACTGAAGGCTCAGATGATGGTTAGCAATTTTTTTCAGCAATAAAGTATCTTTATTACAAGGTATGTAGATTGTTTTATAGACATAATTCTGTTGCACACTTAAAAGAATACAGTCTAGTATAAAATAAATTGTATATACATGGAGAAATCAAAAAAAATTTGTGACTCATTTTACTGCAACATTTGCATTATTGCAGTGGTCTGGAACTGAACCCATAATATCTTCAAGATATGCCTGAATAAGAAACAACAGATTCCACTGAAATAGAATCTCCACAGATTTTGTTACCACTTCTTTGGTACTCTAAAGCCGACCACCATTCAGCTTGAGGCTGGGGATACCTTTCTGAAATGCATGTCAAATCATGTCACCCCTCTCATCTTGACATTATTCAATTCATTCTCATGCTTTATAATATAAATGTTAGTTTATATAGTTTATCACACAGACCTTTTGTTATGTATTAGGTTGGTACAAAGGTAATTGTGGTTTAAAAGTTTAAAAATAATTGCATAAACCACAATTACTTTTGCATCAAACTAATAGTTACATAGTTTATTATACAAACTTTTATTACATAGTTATATAGTTTATCACACAGACACTACTTTGTGCTTTATGTTTCTTTCACCTCTAGCATCTCCTCTGGCCATCAACATACACTCTCTGACCCAACCTCAACTAACCACTTGCAATTTTACAATGCTTCATTCCAGCTTTTGTAGACCACTGTGTCTCACACGGGTTCTTCTACTTGGAATGTCTATAACCTCTCCCCACTCACTACCACTATAATCATCACATTTTTTCCCCATTATATTAACTATTATAGTCCCTCACAACTTAAATTAATTTTCATATTGCTCGTATGACTTAGGGGTCCCTTTGTGTTCCCCTTGAACTCCAGTTATCCCTCCATTGATACATTTCACTGTAATAATTGTTAATATTGAACCACTAATGCCTGTTACACAGTAGGAAAACAATAAAAGATTGTTGAATTAGTAAATGAATGAATGAGCAATCTCTTCTTTGACCACATAAAGTAACAGCACGTTCATGCTATACATCCCAAAGCTGTAAAGGCAACTCAACAAAATAAAGCAAATTCCATTTAATTATCATTGATGTAAGTGGAAGTTGTTTCCTAAAAGTATTTTTAAACAGTAATTAAAATATCTTGCAATGTTCCGCTCTGAATAAAAATAGATTTAGCCCATTTATTTTTCATTGAGCATTCTCTTTTAAGGTAATCCTTTCCTTCTTTACATGAGTGTTGCAACTCTTCACTTTCTAAGGTTTTACACAGCTGTGTCCTGGATTTGAATTTCCCTTGATGACCCTGTTCTTTTAATGTTCCTGTTCTTGTTTGTTTTCAGAATAATTTATGTTTCACACTTAATTTGCATGCTTTTTTTCTAACTTCATGAGTTTAAATAAGAGTAAGTTTTCTGGTCTCATATAACCACTCAGTAGGATAACATACTCTGCTTTTAAAACAAATGTTTTGTTTTTTTACCCTAATCAAGTGCAAAAGATACTTGTCATTGTCTTTTTTTAATGTATATTACCCAACTAAGAGCAAGGGAATCCTTTGCTAAGAAGGAAGGAAAAAAGAAAGGAAGAGAAGGAGAGAAGGAAGGAGGATATGGAAAAGTTAAAGCAAATTAATTCTTCTTCCTGTTTACATTTACTTATCTTTTTTACAATGACAACATTTATAGTGATACCTTTAACCGTGTTATCACTAAACCTTAGAAATTAATTGAAGTCAAAATCCTTTCAAGGACATGTATACAATAGAGAGACCAAAGGCTGACATAATGAGAAAACTAAGGGTTGTTAAAGTCTTAGCCACTGGATGACCAATACTATTGTAAAAGACTATTAGAGCAAACAGAAGAGCATTCAATTTCTATAAATGCTGCAATTTGAGGTAGAGTCTGAATATATTCTGATCCAGGAATAGACTGCTTCAGCTGTTTTAAAGTATTCTATAAAAAACTGACAATCATTTATATATTTGTTTTGTTTATGCATGGCATAAATTATGTCTTTGTTATTTTTAGTGAAAGATTTTCAAACATATGCAGAAGTATGAAGGATGATATAACAATCATTTTTATACCCATCCTCCCAGTTCAACCATTACAAACTTCAAATTTACCTCTTTTCTAGTGTTATTCTATATATCGCCATTTCCTCACTTTTGTTGTTGTCACTGATGATGTTATTTAGCTAGAGTGTTTTAAAGCAACTTCCAGACATTATATAATTTTAGCTATGAGAAGTTCAGTATCTATTTCTAAAAATAAGGACCATTTAAACATAACGACATAAAACATCTAAATAATTAAACAGTTACTTCTTAATGTCATCATTATCCAGTTCACACTTAATTTTCCCTAAACTTTTTCTTAGATGGTGTAGTTGAATAATAATGCAAACAAGATCTACAATTTTCATTTGGTTAAAAGGGCTCTTAAGTTTCACTTGATCTTTAACAGTTGCTCCTTTTCTTGCTGAAGAACCTGGGTCATTTTTCATGTTAAATTTCCCTTATTTTTGATGTGACTGATTATTTCCTTATATTGTCACTTAACCCTTCCCTTATCTTCAGGTTTCTTATAAACTGGTGGATAGAGAGAGTTTTAAATAGATTCATATTAATATTTTTGGTGCTGTTTGTGAGCCATCAAAAAACACTTGATGGCTTCTGCTGCGTGTTCCCTATTGTACCACCTCAGGATCCAGTTAATATCCAATGGTACATTTACAATTTCTTTCCTTATAGAATTTTTCCATCTATGATAAATGTCTTGATTTCTTTGACACACACACTTGGGTCAACTATAACAGATCTGGGTGATATCCATATTGGGTTTAGTAAAAACATTTAATCATATTTTTCTTTACGTTATATACCTGTGATAAGAACAAATTCAAAATATCAGGGGATGCATTACATAATGAAATTTTAAAACCTCTCAATAAAATCTTATAAAATATTTGAGAAAGTTGAACTTGCATCTACAACATGTTTGCTTTTTTGTGTTTAGATGAAGAAACCTGTAGATACACATAGTGCTGTGAGTAATGATACATAGACATCCCATGTTTCCTTTACCCAGTTTTCCCCAATGAAAGCATCTTGCAAAACTGTAGTGCCATCACAACCAGGATATTGACACCAAAAAAGCCATAATACAGAACATTTCTATCACTACAAGAATTACTCGTGTTTCCCCTTACAGTCTCCACCTCCCCATTCTCAAACTGTGGCAACCATTCATCTGTTCTCTATTTCTATAGTTTTGTCATTTCAAGCATGTTATAGAAATGGAATCATTCAGTATATAACTTGGGGTGATTGGCTTTTTTTCACTCGTTGTAATTCTCTGGAGAGTTCAAGTTGTTCTGTCTTATCAATAATCCCGATAATCCATTCTTTTTTTAAAAACATATTTCTAAAATTTTTATTAAATTTATTGGGGTGACCTTGGTTAATAAAATTATACACGTTTCAAGTGTACATTTCTATAATATATCATCTATATATCAATAATCCAATCCTTTTTCATTGCTGAGTAGTTTTCCATATATCGCAGATTGTTTAATCTTTCGCCCACTGAAGGACATTTCTGTTGTTTCCAGTATTGGGGTATTATGAATAAAAATTGTCTGAAAATGTGTATACAGGACTTTGTGTGAATATAAGCTTTTACATTTCTGGGATAAATGCCCAGAAATCCAATTACTGGTTTGTATAGTGTTTGTATATTTAATTACCTTAACAAATTGCCAAACTCTTCCAGAGTGTTCGTATCATTTTACATTCTCACCAGCCATGTATGTATGGCAAATTCAATTTCTTCTCATTTAGTGAGTACTTGGTATAATACCTATTTTTATCTTAGGTGTGTAGTGATATCTTGTGTTTTTAATATGCCTTTCCCTAATGGCTAATTATATTAAACATTACTGACTACTTATTTGTCATCTATACATCCTCAGTGAAATGTTTGATTATATCTTTTGACCATTTTCTAATAGGATTGTTTAGCTTTTTACTGTTAAAATTTAAGACTTCTTTCCATGTTTGAGATCCTATTCTCCTGTAGGATGTGTGGTTTACAAACATTTCCTCCAAGTCTGTACCTTGCCTTTCATTCTCTTAAAAGCATATTTTGCAGAGCAAAAGTTTTTAATTTTGATGACATCTAATTAATCCAGTATTCCTTCTATGGATCATACTTTTAACTCCCAAATGTTTGCTCCTGTGATATTCTTCTAATTTTTTTATAAGTTTATGTTTTACATTTAAGTCCATTATGACTTTGAGATAAGTTTTATGTAAGATGTGGTGTTTAGGTCAAGGTCATACTTTTATCTATAGATGTCCAATTGATCCAGCACCTTTTGTCAAAAAGGCTATTCTTCCTCCATTGAATTACTTTTGCATTTTTGTCAAAAATCAGTTGAGCATATTTGTGTGAATGTAATACTGGGTTCTTTATTGTGTTCCTTTGTTCTGTGTGCCTGTATCTCCACTGATGCTACACAGTCTTAAATATCATAGCTACCTATATAATAAGATTTAAAATTGGTTAGATCCATTCCTCTCTTTTCATTCTTTTTCAAAATTTAGTTAACTATGCTAGTCCCTTTGCCTTTCTATATAAATTCTACAATAATCTTCTCTAGACTTACAAACAATTTTGTTGGTATTTAATAAGAATTGCATTAACCCTATATATCACTTTGAGGACAATTGAAATCTTTACCATGTTGAAACTTTCAATCCATGAACACACCATGTCTATCTATTTATTTAGATCTTTTACTTCTTTTATTAGTATGTTGTATTTTTCTGCTTATAACTCCTGTACATAATGTTCACACCTAAGTATTTATCTTTTTTTAAGCAATTGTTAAGTGGCACTGTATTTTTAATTTTGGTGCCTATGCATTCGTTGTTAGCATATAGAAATGCAATTGCTTTTTGGATGTTTAGATTATATCCTGCAAACTTACTGAACTCGCTTTCTAGAAGGTTTTTTTAGTGTAATCCTTGGGAGTTTTTTATGTAGACAATCATGCCATCTGAAAATAAAAACAGTTTTATTTCTTCCTTTTCAATCTGTGTGACATTTATTTCCTTTGCTAATCTCATTGCACTGGCTCAGCACTATGTTGGATAAGAATGGTGAGAGCAGAGACCCTTGCCTTGTTCCTGACTGCAGAGAAAAAACATTCAAATTATTCACCATTAAGTATTGGCTGAAAGTTTTTTGTAGATGTGCTTTATTAAATTGAGGAATTTTTCCTATATTCCTATTTTTCTGGGAGTTTTTATCATGAATGGGTGTTAAATTTTGTAAAATATTTTTTCTGTATCTTTTGATATGATCATATGGTTTTATTAGCCTGTTAATATGGTAGAGTATATTAATAGCTTTGAATATTAAACCAATCTTGCATCACTATAATAAATCCCATTTGGTTATTGTCATGGCATATAATTCTTTTTATATGTTGCAGAATTCTACTTGCTAATATTATGTTAAAGATGTTTGTGTCTAATTTCCTGAGGAAATTTGGACCATAGTTTTCTTATTCTTTACAGTCTTTATCTAATTTGGGTATTAGTATAACACTAGCTCCATAAAATGAATTTGGATACAGTCTCTTCTTTTTCTGGAAGAGATTATATATAATTTGTGCTAATTTTTCTTTTAAAAGTTTAGTAGATACTCCCAGTGAAATTATTTGTGCCTGGAAATTTCTCTTTTGTGAGTTTTTAAATTATGAATTAAATTTTCTTAATAGCGATAGGACAATTCAAATTATCTACTTCATATTTTGTAATTTGTGGTAGTTTGTGCTTTTCAAGAAATTGGTCCTTTTTCATCTAATTTGTCAAATTTATCTGATGAGAGTTGTTCACAGAAATCTATTATTTTCCTTTTGATGTTTGCAGGGTCTATAGTGATATCCTGTTTACTAATGATATTGGTAATTTCTGCCTCCTCTCTTTTTTCTTTGTCAGTTGGTAAATTTTATTGATCTTTGCAAAAACTGGGTTTTTGTTTCTCTGTATTGTTTTATTCTTTTACATTTATTGATTTATGTTCTTATCTTTATTATTTCCTTCCATCTGCTTGTATTAGGTTTCTTTTGCTCTTCTTCTTCTCAATTCTTAAAATAGGATTGATTTGAGACTTTTTGTCTTTTCTTAGGTAAGTATTTAATGCAATAAATTTCCCTCTCAGTACTGATTTAACTGCATCACACCAATTTTGATATGTTGTATTTCCATTTCCATTCAGTTTAATATATGTGTGTGTGTGTGTGTGTGTGTGTGTGTGTGTGTATTTTTTTTTTCTTTTCCTTGATTCTTTCTCTTTGAGTCATGAATGAGTTAGAAGTTTGCTGTTTAGTTTCTAAGTATTTGGAGATTTTTCTGTTATTTTTCTGTTCTTTTAGTTTGATTTCACTTTTGTTAGAAAACCGTTTGTAGGATTTTAATTTCTTTATTTTGTTAAAGTTTGTTTATGGCCTAGGATTTGGTATACCTTTAAACCCTGAGCCATTTTCACAAGTGGTTTCCCAGGCACTGGCAGAATATGGGAATGAAAGTTATATCAGGATATGCATGGTCATTATTTAAAAATTATGCAATGCCTTAAAACTATATGATGGATTTAAAACTTTCTAAAAGATTTCTATTTTAAAAAGTCTGTAGAGTTCTAAAATTACCTTTACACCTGTATCTTTGTGATTTGAGTTCTAACTCTCTGAAAAATTCAAATTTCTTAAAAATACTTTCTCTGGGTTTCAAGGCTATAAATTTTCCTTTTGGCTATATCTACTCTATATTTCCATTAATTTACATTTTTCCCTTTGACTAAGTCTCCAAGGATGCATGTTTATTCGCAAATATTTTTTAAATGTTTAACTAAATCAAAAGCATAAAGGAATGGAGATGTCTGTAGAATTGGTGAACTCTAAAATATTTGTGAAATTTCTCCTTTTCATTTTTTTTCAATTTCTAAATTTCACTTTTTTTTTCTTTTGTGTTCTATTTATATACTGAAATGGTTTTGTTGTTGTTATTGTGTTTTTTTGTTTGTTTGTTTTTTTCTGAGAACTTTTTTTTGTTTTGACTATGTTTGTAATTGGTCAATGAAGTATTTTCATGATGGCTGCTTTAAAAATCCTAGTGAAATAATTCTAACATATCTTCTTGGTGTTGACATCTATTGATTGTCTTTTTTTCATGCCTGGTTCTTGATAGGAGTAATTATTCTTTACTAGATCTGAACTTTTTGAGCATTATGATATGAAACACTGGGTTTTATTTAAATTTTCCATTCTCCCTGGTCTCCTTTTACACCACTCAGATAGGGGAATATGGGGCACCACTTCATTTCTGCCAGTTTAAGATAGCAGTCCATATTCCCCACACAGCCTCTATTCACACTCAAGGGGGGTTGAAATGACATGGTGCCCAGGTTATACCAGTAGAGTCCCAGTGGGTAGCCAGAGCTCCCATCCTTGCCCAGGAGTACTGGAGAGTACTTCTATAACTTCATCACATTTATATCTAACATGATACAAGCACAGCCCAAACCATTAATGATCACCATGAATGAAAAATATCATAAACAGGTGATAAAATTGTAAAACCAAATTAACAACCATTCAAATTTAAGACAGTTAAAATATAGTTAGTGAATATAAAATCTTTTATTTATTGATTAATGCTGAAATTTCTTTTAATAATTTTGAATCCAATAGCATTTTTCCCATCATGATCCAATTTATGAACATACATGTTATTAGAGGAGCTACCATTCAGCTAGCATGGACATTATTTAAAGAGCATAACTGGTCCACAGTAAGATAGATGAGTTCAATATATGGAAAGCAATGATGTAGAGCCACTCCCCTCAGCTCTGTCCACCAAGAGTTTCCACTTCACTGCCACTTAATCCACTGAGTTCCCACCCCAGGCACAATTCAGGCTACACTGCTTTCTCCTTGGAAACCTAAAAAAGGACTCCTCCAAGAGTCCCAAAAGACCTTTATTCAAAGTGGACACAATGAGATCTTCAGCTAATCACTGAATTGTTGTCGAGAATCTTCACTGCTGAGGCTACAGCACCACAGCAAAGCAGCAACTACTGAATGTGATTCATCCTGCTCCCCATCTGCCAGCTTTCACCATCAGATCCAGCTTGACATGACTGCTTAAGGTCAAAGATAGCCATGGGGCAACAAGCCATGAAGTCTAGTTACGGTGGTCCTGACCTGACAGAGGCCCACCAAGCTGTGCTGCACTGTGTACATAGAGCTCCACCAGATTATGTAACTCCATGTGCTAAAATCCATGCATAATCTGAAAACTTGCCGTCTCTTCTCAGAAGAAGAGCATGACAGAATGTTCCTCCTACATGATGGAATGCAGGCAAACAACAAATTAATTTAAAAAAAAAGAATCTTGTTTCCCTACTGATATTATGATAATGCATAGGGTATAAAATCCTCAGAATACTCATGGTGATGAAATACTTACAAGCTTTTTAAGATTTAATAAGGAAAAGACAGCTATTCACCAGACTCACATACACTATGGAGCCAACATCAACAGAAGCCGTTAGATTTCTGGTAACCTTAGTCACTGAGCAGATCCCCATTTGACCCAAGTATTCTGAAGCACTGCTTATCTAGTTACAGAGTCACCACTTCAGTATGCCCATCGCTTGCCCCTTCCTTAACTGAGCAGATAATTAACCCTCTCTCCCTCGAGCAGCAATTCTTGGCATCTCTAGATGGTCAACAAAGTTTTTAGGGATGCATCTTGAACAAAAAACACTAAAGACATTGTATTGTATTTCTCACAAAGCTAATTTTTAAAAAATCGGCATTATATTTTTATACTGTATTATTTTTTAAAAGTCCATGCTGTTGATAAATGAGAGGATTATACTAAGAAGTATTATTTTTTTCAATGCTGTTTTTATTAAATAGAAAGTTGCTAACTGTACAGCAGTCCTTATATTAATTCAATTTTTCTGGTCTATAGAGTGCAATAAGGGTGTCACTTTACAAAAACTACTGTCATTTATTTGATCTTTTATAACCTTCAGAAATATACGTGTATCTTAAAATTAATTTTCCAAACTCAGGATTAAAAAAACAAAATGGGCTGAAAGGTAAGATAACTAAAAGAATGAAAGTCAAATTTCATTTGCAGGTTGTTTTAACATTTAAGAGTAGCATAGCTATTGTGTGAAAATGTCTATAATGTATATATCTGAAACAAAAAATAAAGCAAAGGCCCAACGTGTTGGATGGCCTGAAGTCCCATTATATGCCAAATGGCTGATGTTTACTGGAGGTGCACAACCTGAGGTAACCACCTTAGCACAAAACGGCAACGGGAGCTATACACAGGCATTCCCTCAGAGGCCCCATTGACAGCTACAGACATAAATTAATTCTCACTCTGTTTTTAATTTTGGTTGTCACTAACCATGCTCCACCTTCTGCTTTAGCATCCAATATTAAGTTACAAGCATGGAACAAGAACTTAATCAAGTCGTGTTTGGGGATTCACTTTCCAGCAGCGAAGATACTAAAGGTGAGGTAAGAACAAACGTGTTGGTGTGGGGCAGCAATAATGTTCAGACAGAAGGTACAGAACTGCAGTGTTAGCTAAATCTGTTCACAGTTGGGTCTAATCTGAATTAAGGATATATACATATATATGTATGTGTGTATACATATATATTACATATATGTAATTATATATAATTAATATATATAAACATGAATTTGCATATTATATTTATATATGTAAATATAAATACATACATAAATATATATTGATGTATTTAATGTATATTTAAATATATGAATATATATATATAAATATACATAATTACGTGTGTGTGTGCGTGTGTGTATATATATATACATATATATATGTATGTGTGTGTGTGTATATATATATATATATATATATATATATATAAAACACCAAAAGAGAGTATAGTGTTGAGGGTTCCTGCATAAGAGTCCAGACTGGGGCTCTCCTGTTAGCAGTATTGATACTTTCAAAGATGGTAAGTGACTTATTCCAGAAAATGCAATATTTTGTGCTTTTGTGCTCTTCTTCTTTTTCCTCTTCCTCTCACTCCCCCTATTCCTCTCCCTCTCCTTTCCTCCTGCCTCTCCTCTTCCTCCTCTTGCTCCTCCTTCTTCTTCTCTTCTTCCCATTCTTCTTCCTCTTCCTGTTCCCCTTCTTCTACCCCCTCCATCCCCTCATCCTTCCTCCTTCTCTTTCTTCTTCTTAACTCTGCCACAAAGTTATGTTTAAGGGGCATGTATGACCCAAGCAAGAAAGAACACCCCTCCTAAATACCATGAATGATTACAGGCTGTCAGGGGTCACTTCTAAAAAGCTGTAAAGTATAAACACAAGAAAATAGGACTCTGAGTTGAGAGACATTAGTCCTAACCCTCTGCTCTCCAGCTGGAGAACTTTAGACTTGGAAATATTCAATGCTTCTACTTCCACATCTGGACAATGGTGCCAATGTCTATTCTGTATTTCTCAGAAGGTGCTTTTGAGCATTAATTAAACGTTGATTAATATTTTAAAGTATAGAGCATCTAGACTGAAATATTTTTCCCTTTGAAGCAGAAATCGTTGTCTCTTTTTACTTTTTAGGTGCATGATTGATAAGCCTAACTGTATTCCTGCATTATATTAATAAGAAAAACTGAGGTCTACACTAATAATTTTCAAGAATCTGCACATCAGCCTCACTAGGAATGCAAACGTATGGCTCCAACCCCAGACCTGTTACATCAGAATTTCTTGTGGTAGGTTCCTTCCAGGAATCTGTATTTTTAACCAGCCCTACCAATGATTCCAACAGTCCTTCAAGTCTGAGAAGTGCTGGCCTGGATTGCATATTGGCAGAGAAGAGAGTATAGAGGCAGAGCCACGACTAAACTCCATAGTCCCTAAATTCTAACTCCAACCTTTGTAAACTACACAAATGTAAATAATTCTGTTATCTAAACCACAATGTGACTTTCATGTTGGCTCTTTGCTTTTGTAAAGTGCTACTATTAGGGAGCAGGGAAAAAAGACCCTGGATGAGAACATAAGACAAAGATTTCTGTATGCTTGTTTATAGCTTTTATATATGTAATCTGTATGAGTCCTCAAATAAAATAAACACATTTACATTCTTGAAAGCATAACCTTTACCATAACTTTCCGGGTTAGTGCCTTCTTATACAAAATCAGAGGTCCTTGTTGCTATATTTATATTTGACAAAATATTAAATTAAGGCAAGAAGAGACTCATGTTTTAAGCCTTCTGCAAACAAAATTCTAAGCCATTGAAGTATCTATTGTACCTATCCTTAAAAGAAAAAAAAAAGCCTAAATGAGATAATTCCATATGAACACATTTATCCTGGCCTCAGCAAGCAGCAATAACAAAAATAATGTTCTCTTTCTTTCTCTCTCTCTCCCTCCTCTCCCTCCCTCCCTCCCTCCCTCCCTCCCTCCCTCCATTTTGAAATGGAAATGAGTGGGAAAATAAGCAACAATTCAGTTCCCCATGAAGACATCTGCTTGCTCTAAAAAGTGACCAACATCAGAACAATTAGCTTTGATGATGATTTCAAGTTACATTTAAGTCCAGAACATTGCTTTCTTCCTCCTTAAGACTAGTCAGACAAGACTAGAGGAGCTGGAACCCTGAACCAGTCACTTCTCATTGCCAGCAATCTTGTCTTTAATGTCAGCATTCAGAATAAGCACTATTGTTTTCTACACATGTCTTACTATTTTAAAAATGTAGAAGCACTGCAATCATGGGGGGAAAAAAAAAGAGGTACTGGTTCTCTTTCTTCACTGTTTCAAAAGACGAGAGTTCTGAGTTCCTAGCCTTTTTTCTCAGCAACCAAAAGTGAGACATTGAAAAACCTATAGCATTTTCCTACCTCAAAACGTCAACATCCTAATTTCCAATTTGAATACTTCCCCAACTTTCTTATTATGATGTTTTCTGTCATTGCAAGTCATACTCTATAAGAAACAAAACAGAAAAACAACTACATAAGGACTCAGTACGTACTAGAAACACTATCTAATAAAATTGTATTAATTCCTTTGCAAATAAAAACAATACGTACCAAGGACCTGACCAAAGTATTTAAGGAGGATTAAGAATTACAAATAGAATATCAAAATAGAAATGAAATGGTAATATAAATACTACATCATTCTAAGCATCCATAATTTAATTCCATGTTTTTCTAGAGTATTCAAATGAAACACAAAGATAATACACAACTCAATAATAACAATAAATAACTTAGTACAAGAATAAAGAAATGGAGAAGGGTAAAATACAGTAAGAAAATAACAGTTGAATAATTTCAATCAATTTAATTATAAACATTTTTTCTGTTACACCAAATTACACTTGTGTCTGGGCCTATAAAAAGTAAGATGGCCTGAATTCTAGAATAACGGAAATCAGATGTTATTGGTTTGAAAAAGCTATGAAAAAATAAATTATTTAGCAAAGTTTGAAAGAGAAAGAAATTAATATTTAATCAATGATATGAAGACAGAATCTGGAAAAGGTCAATAGTGTATGATATTCACTGTCAGCTCCCAGCCAAAATTATGAGGAGACCAAATTTGCCATTTTTCTTTCCCTGGCCCTTGGTGACTAATGACTTTCCAGAGAATTTATACCATAGTTCTTACTGGACATCTATGTATTATTAACCAGGACACTTTGGTTGCATGTGACAGAAAACCAACTCAAATAAGCTTAAGTGGAACACTTATTTTGGGGGAGGAAAACTCAAAGAGTAAACAGTGTAGGGGTAGAGTTAATTTTAAGCATGACTGATTTCAAGAGCTTACACAAATTTGTATTATTATTATTTGTTTTTTATTCTGTGCCTTATTTCAGCTGTTTTACTCTGATTTGACTTCATTTTCACTTTCTTGTGATGACACGACTTGCAGATGCTTTAGGCTTTTGGGACATCTCAACAACTCTTGCATAGAATCCTCATTAGGTTTCTTTAGCCCAAAATGGCTGGTTCTGAATCACACACTCATTGCTCAACCAATCACTGTGATCAGGGATGTAATAATTCTGTTGAGCAAATCCATGTCAAGTTTTTCCCTAGAACTGGGGAAGTGAGCCCCACCTGAAGGAATTCAGATTAGTGGAGAGATGGTTTTACTAGGAAAACCAGGGTAAATTTTGCCTAGGAAAAGTGGGGGAATGAATTCTAGATCAAAATAAGTATCCACTAAAGCCTGTAGTGCTGTACAGTGATTGACAGTTTAGATCCTTCCTTACCTCCCAATACTTAACAGAAAAGAAACTTAAATTTCATTCTTTATGGTGCTCCAAAGTGAATACACTTCCTTAAGTATAAACTGTATTTAACATCACTTCAGTATCATAGCCTCAGAAATTCAGGAATGATGGCAGGGAGTCCCTTGGTCTTACTATATAATCTCTGCTTGAGAAGTCCCAGGGATTGTGGTCATTACTACTGTTGAGTATATGTAGTTAACATTTTCTTTCTTATCTTGAGCTGGAATCTGCCCCTATATGGTTTATCCATTGGTTCTGATTTTGCTCCCTGAAGTCATCCAAATTCTGTCCATTATGTGTTCTACATAGTTCTACATCTGCACATGTGTAGAGGCAGGTTTATTCAACTGCTGTGCTTATGATATGATTTCCAGAAATTTTACACCCAGCTACTTCTTTATTTCTGCCTGTTTTTCTCCAACTGTTATGCTACTTTTTTCCTCCTGGAATCCATTTGGTTAAACCATAGATTGGAAGAATCCTTCTTGTTGTTGTTCTTTTGTTGATTGTTTGTTTTGTTTACATAGTCTCCAAAAATCACTGAAGTAAAAGTTCAACCAATATTAGGTAAAGAATCATTATCTCCTTATATCATTATTCATCACTATAGGCTTTCTATCTTAGCAACAGAAATGTACCGATTTCAGCTGTAAAACAAAAATATTCTGCATTCTTGTGTACTTTTCTCTCTTGTTTCGTTTTTCAGGTTGTTTGATTCCAAAACAAACAAACAAACAAACAAACAGCAATTGGAGTCTGATAGAGAGACTCTACTTTGCAGTAAAATATATGTGTGTGTGTGTGTGTGTGTGTGTGTGTGTGTGTGTGTGTGTGTGTATTTACTGTTGCAAATGGTCGGATTCCTGCTTATGTGCTATGGGAACTGAATTTCTGCCCTAATGTTTTGGCACATCTTCAGTATACTTACCTCTGTAGGAGTGGTGTGTATCCACAATTATGCTATTTGAAAAGAATCTTTGTACTGGAAAATCCCATTGAGATGTAGCATCGCGTTTCCAAGGGTGTCTTGGGACACGAAAGAATGGGGCAGAAATATACAACCACTTGGTTACATCATTCATACCAGAGAAATTATCATCCTACCACTGATGGGGAACATTTGTACTTCTCTATTATCAAAGATTTTGCAGAACTGCTCAGACCCCTCTATTCATTTCATTCCAGCTGTTCTAACAGAAGGAATGAAACAGATTGTTTCCTTCTCTAAGGGTACATTAAAAAGGACAATGCCATCATTTGGGGGGCTTTTGAAGGGGTTTTTGCTCCATTTGGACTGTGTGTGGAGCAAGCTCACTGCCTTATAACAAAAGCATAAAACTCAGTGGTGACAGGCAAGTCAAAGGCTAAAGAATTCATTAAAAGGAAGAAGTCCTAAATGTTCAGCCATAAACAACAAGAGAATTCAGAAAGAAAGCAGGGAAAAGGTAAAGGAGACCGTGAGAAGGAATGTGCACTGGCTCAGCACTGCATCCTTTTAGAATCCTTTGGGAAAACTCACTCATAGGGCTCCGACGGCTCTTTCCTGAATTTGTCCTACATCAAAGAGCTGTAAGCTTGTTCTTGCATGAACTTGTTTTCAGTACCTTTTAAGTGTTCATAGAGTTGAGGTGTTTTTTTTTTAATACCAAATATCAAAATTATTTTAAGTCAAATATCTGGTACTTTCTTATCATGTGATCTTTAAGCATAAGCCTTGCCCTCTCCTTGGGAATCTAGCCTCATCTTACTTTCTGTATATGCCAAAAATATCCACCAGCCCTTCTTATTCTCTTTTTCTTTTCACTTCCTACTCCTCTTTTTCTTGAATGTCAAACACATAAGTACATATTTCCACACCAATGGCAGACATTACATATTAATCATGGAAATCTTATGGTATATGAATCATTTTCAATATGTATTCTAGGAAGTCATCACCAAGAGAGGAGAATTGAAAATTGAGATGAAACATATTTTCATATCCTGGCTCAGGAATGTGAAAACTTAAAAATCTAGGAGGCTCCCAAAATCCTTCTCTGATATGAATTTTGTAAAGAACAAATCTTTATATTGGGTCCAATAATGATAATAAAATTGATTCTCAATTTTTGCTCATTGAAGAAGGCAATATTTTATCTTCAATTTGGCTCAACTTTTACTCCTCAAATATATAGGGATTTAGTGCTTGAGGACTCACATTGATTTTTGAAAGTGGTAATTTTCAGACAAATAAAAAAAATGTTATACTATAAACCAAAAAAAAAAAAATATAGGCTCTACACTTCCTCTCTTTTCTCCCTCCTCACATTCCATCCTCAAGATTTGTACTAGTGTTAACAGACAAATTTGGTTTCACCTGTCAGAGGGGAGACTTTATTAGAAGTTGTTACTTCTACATGAAAATTTTTCTTTAGGGTGGCCTGTCTACTGGATCACATCCCATCTCACTCCCATCATAATGCTAATGGAGCCTGGGGTCTTCTTCTTTCTAATTTAGTAACTGACAAAAGCAATCCTTGTGGTTCCCACACGGTCAAGTTAGGTTCAGGATGAAGAGACTAGAGAGGGCATTGGTTTTTCATCTGAAATTACGAATGGGGCACAATTATTTAGCATGTTCTCTTTCCTACAGATACTCCTAGACATCACACAGTGGAGATAGATGGCTGTATTCAAAGGTATAGCGAACCTACAATTATATTGGACACATAATCCTAACAAATCTGGTGTTTGTCAAATTAAGGTGAGTGATTCTGGCCTTAAATTAAGATATTTATCCGGCAGTAAACGTAGGCAATTCATTAATCAAAGAGGACATTCAGTCAGAAAATAGATACCTAGGGAAAGCTCTTGATTTGCTGACTTGGATTTCATGATTATGAATACAGTATTGGTATCCTATATGCTCCTCATAGTAAGTCTCCAACTGAAAACCTAGGTGTTCAGTCTGGTCACTCCAAACTGAGTTAATATTTCTTTTATTCTTTTCCTGCCCAAAAAACCACCTCATTAATATCTCCGGCCTGTGCTACACACACACACACACACACACACACACACACAAGCTTAAAGCATCATTTAACAGAAGTGAAAATTAATTCAAAAACCCACCCAGGATTTCTTCAAATGACTATCAGTCACTTCCGTCTCCAATTTCTGCTATTCCCTGAAGTCTTTCTTACTTACCATGTTTCCCCGAAAATAAGACCTAGTCGGACGGTCAGCTCAGCTCTAATGCTTAATGGTCTAATTTTGCTATAATAAAAGACCAAGTCTTACATAATATAATACAATATAAGACCGGGTCTTATATTAATGTTTGCTCCAAAAGATGCATTAGAGCTGACTGTCTGGCTAGGTCTTATTTTCAGGTAAACACGAGAATTGATATTTAAAGCTATACCTTTAAACCTGCCCTAGGTTCCTGATAGCTCTTTTCTCTTAACGCCCCACCTTTCCAAAGCACATACAACACGTTGCCAACTTTGTTTTGTTTACAGAATTGTGGGATTGTGAGTCACGGGGAAAGGGATATTGTTTCAGCCAAAATAAGTTTAGTATAAATCACTCTTTGGACATCCCTGTTCTTACGTGCCATTCCTGTCCTTACACCCGACCCCTACAAGAGGTTTTGCTGGATCCTGAAGGAACCTGATGAGAAAGCATCAGGATGAGGGTAGAAAGAGTCTTATGCTATTAGTCAGTAGAGGATCCAGACTATTAAAACATACATTCACCGTCAACAACTGCAGAATTTACATGGCTGTCTGGAGCAGTGATGATTGAAGACAGAGTATGGAGATCCATTTCTCCTTTCCCCCACACACTCTAATGCCTTTTCACCTTAGTATAACCTAGAAATGTCAATCGTAAATTGAGCAAGGCAGACCAATGTGTTGTGGGAAGAAAATATTAGCAATTCTAGTTGCTTCCTTTTATCATTTAAATGAGATTACCTTTTAGTAACTGTATATTTATGAAAGTTATAAAACTAAATACCCAAATACACATTTTGTGAGGGTAATAATCCAAATTTTCTTGTACTTTCAGAATAGTTGAAAGTCTGTGTTCCTGAAACACTTTCTGATGACCTTCATTTGCGGAATGTGCTCAGGAGAGTGACAGCTTTTCAACTTTTTTTTTTTATTAGTTTCAGGTGCACAAGACAAAGTAATACTTAGACGTTTATCTTTTATATCCCTCACACTGTGTGAACCCCCCTCCCCCATCCACTATCCCTCTGACATCGCACAGAGCCATTACATTTCCCCTGTCTCTATTCCTAATGCTGTACTCCGCTTCTTGTAAGTATATACATACACACACACACACACACACACACACACACACACACATATAAAATTGTAGTTAACATTTATTATTGTTCAACTTCAGCTTCAGGTGTACAGTGCAGTGATCAGGCATCTACATCATCCCTGAGGTGGTCTCTCAAATGGGACAAGTGTCCATCTGGGATTAGAAAACAGTCAGTAACCACAAGATGGCCACGGGGTTTTGAAAATTAATTTGGGGAATGCAATCAATAATGTTGTAAAGATTTTGTAGGGTATCCGATGGACACTTGTCCCATTTGGGAGACCACCTCAGGGATGATGTAGATGCCTGATCACTGCACTGTACACCTGAAGCTGAAGCGGAACAATAATGAATGCCAACTATAACTTTATATCTATATCTATATCTATATCTATATCTATATCTATATCTATATCTATATAGATAGATAGATAGATAGATAGATAGATATAGATATGCATGTATATACTTACAAGAAGCGGAGTACAGGATCTAGCAATTCCACTCCTAGGTATCTATCTGGAGAAATCCAAAACTCTAATTCAGCTTTTCAATTTTGAGACCTCCCCCACAGAAATGCCACTGGTCTGGGTGACTTTTGAGGGTTTTGTTTGTTTACCTGATCTAATTTGCACATAGTACCAACATTGCTGCTTCCTTTTTGTGGTCTGTCCCTTTCTTCCATAATCTCTCCTCCAATTTATCTTTGCTCTAGGAGCTGAGCAGAATAAAAAGGTATCACTTTCCCTTCTGAGAGAGATGTGACTGAATAATTACTGTGTTACCTCTCTCTTCCTCTCCTTCTCCCACTCTCATTAAGAGAAATTGAGTGTTTTGAGGTATGTTCCTGATCTATGATGTTAATAGGAAAGACAAAAATACCCGGTTAAAACCCTATTCTTGGAATTGTGGGATATATCTCAAATGTTATGCAACAGGGAAATCTTTGTATCCTGAATTGAATTGCTTGTCATTTCTAACCCAGATAAGCTGGATTCTAAATTTAATGTTTGTATTACTTGACATAGTCCTTTCTCCTTTCCTATTTCTGTATAAAGACTATGGAATACCAAAAAGAGGAATCATGAGATCTGCTTTATTCTTTTATTTCTCGGTTTAGCGTGCACAGTATCTTACTTTCAGTAGCCATTCAATGAATATTTGTGGATTTGGCAGGACTTACTTTAAGATGATGCTTTACACAATCTAAAACATGGGTTCCAACCTTAGCATGAGTCAGAATCACCTGGAGAGCTTGTTAAAACAAATTACTGGACCTCAAACTCAGAGGTTCTGATTCAGTAGGTCTGGAGAGGGAAGGACCCTGGAATCTACATTTATATCAAGTTCCCAGGTGATGCTGATGATCCTGGTTAGGGACCACAATTTAAAAACCACTGATTAAAGAACTGTGGAATACTCATGTATTCTCTGCAAGCATAGGTCTTCTATGCTTGCAGAGAATATATAACCCAGTTCATAAATAAATAAACAAGATTAAATTTTAAGTATTTATTTTCCTTATGATAACATGGGCATATTTCCAATCACTGAAAATAAACTATATTAAAACTAAAAGAAATAGTGAATAAATTTGGAATTACTTAAATTATATATTCTTCTGATATATGACAAATATAGAATTGAAGATTTGGCTCTCTAGTCACAGTCATATGGGTAATATGTATGTAATATGTAATTTTTAATTATTTTCAAAGAGATGATCCTGTTTCTTTTCGACAACCACATTTCATGGGTAATCATCTATATTTGACAAGGAAGAAAAAGTTCAGAAAGTTTGTTCTGAGTTCAGAGAGGTTGAGTCAGTTTGGCCCAAAACTAAACAGCTCCTAAATTGTGAAGTTCACATTAGCACCTGCACCTAATTGTTTTGGTTTCATTTTGTGTTATCTATCCTACATCTCTATCTTATGTCTAATATTTCAGTTGTTGTGATGTCCCCAAGACTACCTAGAGAACAAGACAGAATATTAAGCAGGCCATAATCAAGGGAGTAGGGCTTGAACTGGAATTAGAGCCCCTGGGTTCTAGACTCATCCTTTTACTAATTAACTACCATGCCTGCTGCGAGCCCACTGTCCACAGCCAGTCAACCTCTCATAACTGCACCTGTCCACAACCTACTCCTACTGCCACGATGTGTCCTGGAAGCCCTTTGCCCATCACTTCCTGCACCAGTCACTAGATGAGAGGGAGCAGTCAAGAAGCTGATGTGACCGTTGAACCAGTGTGAGTCAGGCCGCATCTGCCTCCACGACATCAAGAAGCCAGACTCTCATGACAAAGAGAGTGGCCTGAAGGCCATGGAGTGTATCTTCCATCTAGAGAAGAGCAGTGAAGCAGAGCCTGCTAGATCTGCACCAGCTGGCCACCCACAAGAGTGATACCCACCTATGTGACCTTTTAGAGAATCACTATCTACACGACCAAGTCAAGTCCATCAAAGAGTTAAGTGGCCATTTCACCAGCACATACAAGATGGGAGCACTGGAAGCCAACATGGCAGAGTATCTCCTTGACAAGCTTACCCCGGGTGACAGCAATACGAGATGGACTTGGACTGCCTTCCCCATAGTAATGAGGTAACTTCCCCTGGTCACTATGCCAGGCATGCATATTGCAATATCGTCCTTGCAAAACGTTCATTTAATTTTTTTTTCTCCCTCCAATTTTACCATTTCTTCCAATAAAGTTATGTGGTTCCTAAATTGGAAAAAAAAAAAAGCAAAAAAAAAAAAAACACGGGAAACTGAAAAAAATGTGCTAAAGTCACTGTGCCTCAGATTCATCATCCATAAATGAAAATAATGAAATTTGCTTTATCTTCTTCATAAGATTGTATGAAAATCAAATTTCATAATATATGTGTAATGTAATCTATTTATTCATAAAAAACCTCATTGCATAAAGAATATAGAGAGGTTTAGGTATATAGAAAATAGCTTAGAAATTTATAAAATGTATTATAAATTAAAGGTCTGATGATTAGGCAGAAAGTAATTATAAGTTGTATTAATTCGATTTAGCTGTCTCTGAACTGAATACAAAGATAGATTAGATTGCTAATATTTAAGGTACTTAGAACAAGTTATTTAAAAAAAAAAGGATATGGAATGACCTAGCTAGGGATATAATCTACTCGTTTAGGAGAATAATTGCTACAAGTGGTCCCATATTTTGAAATAAGTACACAATTCTAGTACAAGGAAAGGAACATCAGTAGTGCAGCTGTTTCCCCAAAGGGGGAAAAACTTTAGTTCAACCTTTCTCCTACCGACTTCCCTTCTTTCTTCCCTTCAATGCTTTCCAAAAAGTTTTGAAATATCTGTCTTATGAATTTCATATTTGTTCAATATTCTCATGTAATTTTTTGCATCTAATAACATGATATTCTAAATGGAATATAAATTTAAAGCATTTATCCTAATGAGCCTAACAACCCTTACTTTCTAGGGAGTATATTAATGTACTATTGTTAGAACCCCAGCCGTCATCTGCTTATGTTTACTTTCATTTAGTTCAATTGAATCACAGAATATTGGAGCCAAAAGCTACCTTAAGACAACATTGAGTCCCCAGCTCCTCATTTCACAGATGACAAAGAAAGGAGCCTAGACTATTGGTTAAAAGCACATAACTAGTTGGTAACAAAGTTTGGACCAGAACTCAGGGACCCATCACTCCCTATAAAAGCTTCCTCTTCACCATACCTACTGCTCCCTCTGGAATTTCCACTTGTACCTGGGAAACTAAGGAACATGTCAGAGCCAAATCAAAGGACCTCACTGAGAGGCAGAAGGTCTGGAAAATAAGTGTAGAAAGTATAGAAAAAAATTCTATATGGGGTAGACAATGTGCTATGAAATCCCAGACCTGTTTTTACTTAACACTGACCTGAGGCATGTGACTTTACCTCCGTGAGCCCCAACTTATTCTTTTAGGAAACAGGGACCAAAAATACCTACAGTAGAGGGTTAATGGTGTGATTAGACATGGCCAATTCTGTTGAGAATATAGTAGGTAAATAATAAATATATCCTCTTTCTGTTCCTTATTTCTCACATTTTTCTGCAAATAATACCTTTTAGTGATTATTCTTTCTGTCCTCAACATTTGTAGATTTAAATTCTCAGATCATTCCCTCCCCTTTGTGACTGATCCTTTTTCACCTCTTAGACTGGTTCCTTCTTCCCCTTCAGTCCTTACCCTACCACCATGCGTGAGCCCAAGACCCCCTTCCCTTCCTCCTCTATAGCTTCTTTTACAAAATTCTTTCAGGGCATCCACAATGAGTGGCAGTTGCTTACAACAAAAAGGTGATGCCAGCAGTCTTTCTCTTTCCCCTATATTACCTTCCTATGCTGTTTGAGGACAGTGCTCTAAATTTGCTCTTAGTAACTAACGGCCATTATCCAGGCATCTGGAAAACTGGTAATGACGTAGTCCCAACCTGGCTAACAAATGCCTCCACAGTGTTCATATCACATTTCAGAGATTTGATTCTTGTTTCACCCATCGTATTTTCAGCTTTAGGAAGCCTTTATTATAGACCTGTTGTCTTAGTAAGATACATGGCACTTGTCTGAGTTCCACTTTGACCTTCCACCAGTGTTGAAATATCAAGTTTGAAAGAATAAGTAGAAATGAAGGATATTCTTAAGAGAGCCAGAGAATCATTCACTAGAAAATTTCTTCATTATTTTGCAACTCTGAGAAGTCGCCAACATCATTGCAAGATTTGGCTTGTGTACACCTGGAAAATATGAGACTTGAATATATCATGTTGACACTCTGGCTTCACTTCTCTGGGGAGGGAGGTGGACAGAAGAGCTAAACTGCATGTGTTAAACCTATAGCTAAACTCCAACTCAGCACACGCTTCAGAGGGCTTCCTGATGGCATCTTAGTGTTTCAGTGTTTACCCCCTACTTTTTCATCCAAAATGAGTTTATTTAGTTGTTCATATATTGAAACAAATTATTGATCAGGGTCAGCTTTAGCCCCAGGTAGAAAAGGCAGATATTTATAGGATATAACTTAAAGAGAGCCCAAAAACCTTCTAGAGAAAATACTTTTTTTCTAATAGCCTTATTGAAATCACCATATTTGTCACTTCCTTGGAATGAAGCAGTGAGAAAAACAATCTCTGATAAAATATACAAGCTATCTTAAAGTCATGGAACATAAAGCTTCTTTCACTTACTGATCAAACTAGATAATCAGTCACTTAGAAGGACTAAAGAGAAGAAAATTGTGATGGGAAAAGGGAGAAAAAAACAAGGCTTGGAGCATGTCCAAGCTTGGAAAGGCAGCACAATCTGAACAGTTGAAGGAAATGACAGAAAGCAGATATCACTAGAGACACACTCATGATCTTAAAACGATTGTTAGACATGACCCAGTGCTACGTACCCATATTTCCATTTTTCCATCCATCCATCCATCCATCCATCCATCCATCCATCCATCCATCCATTTAACAAGTGTTTATTGAGTAACTTTGTTTGAGGCACTGTCATGGTGCACTAGGACACAGACATGAAAATATTAATAGCTCGTTTTGCCCTTAAAGAGCTTACAAAAGAATACCAGCCTCTAAACAGAATTTAAAAGTCAGAGTTTTAGATGCTGTAATAGAGATCGGCTCATGGTGCTATGATATCAATGGACATTTATTGCCCTGTGGCAGATATTGTTCTATAGATACATTATTCACTGAATCCTTCCAATAATGCTCTAGGGTAAATACTATTAACGAGTCCATTTTACATATGAGAAAAGGGTGAGAGACCTGAAGTAACTTGGTCAAAGTCCCACAGATAAAAAGAGACACGCCTAGGATTTGAGTCCAGGTGACCTAGCTCCAAAACCCATTTTCTTAACCCTTTGTTGCATAGCTCTGAAGAGCCCACAGGAGTTAAACTAAACAAAACCCTGCAGAAGTAAAGATGAGAAATGTTACACAGGTTCTGATGGTCACCTCAACTGAAATTGTCAGCTAGTCAGCAAAGAAATACAGCTTTTCAGCTGAAATTGGGAAGAATATATAGGGTTATTATAGCCATTGTATCATTCTCGAGAGCCTCAGTATAATCAAGATAACTGGTTATGAGTTTAAACATCAAGGCTATTCATTGGTGAACTGCACGCTCAAGGATTAAAAGGGGTTATAGTAAGACACCTTTGAATTATTACAATTTGGTCATTTTCACTGTAAGCAGAAATAGCATTGGGCATTTCTCAGGCTCACAAAGGAGATAAATGATAAAAAAGTATAGGGAGGACAGTGAAGATTTGTGAGCAAGACAAATTTTGTCAGAATATAGGGAGGCGACCTAGGAGACTGTAGCATCTAATTTGATACATTTATAAGCCACAAACATGTCTGAATGACCAAGAGCCAGCCACCACCACAAAATAACCAGGATAGGTCTGGAGTCAGCAGGGAAGAGCTGGGAAAAAGGCCAGGCCGATAATGAAAGGGGGCATTAAGGTACACATTAAACTCTCCAAAGGGAAAAAAAAATAAGCAACATTTTCAAGACATCCTTAACAAAAAGTTGAAGTATTAACATTTTTGCTAAAGTAGCAAAAATAGCAAATTTGCTGGTTTCACTAAGTTCATTATATTGCTTTTTTTTTTTTTTTTTCCTGTTTAAGTGGAAAGGTGGTAAAGCTTCACTGAGCAATAGTAAGTGAGGATGTAAAAGACTTTTCAAAAGTGGTACATAGACCAATTACTTGGAGTTCGGAGGGAGCAGTTTATTTTTCTGGCATTGAGAAATCAGCATATTTGGAGCTGGCATCCAATGGCTTAGTCCAACTCCCTGAGCGACTTGGGATTCCTGATGGGAGAGAAGCTGTCTTGTTTTGTGGAGTAAAGCTGCCACTGGAACTCAGGACGCTTGATTGAAATTTCAGACATCTGATTTTGTCAGAGTTTGGATCCGTTTCCTTTGAAATGCCCTGCCTTAATAACCACGTTAACCCATTGCCAATCTTTCCCGCAAACATGTCTCCATATGATTGGGAAAATTAATGAACAGGCACTAGCTAATATAATTAAACCCAAACACTACTGATTTCAGTATGAAGAAAAAGCCACTGCCCTGATTTTCTCTTGACAACAGAAAAGTCTTGCCATCCCTGAACTGTTTAATTATTGAAATGAACTGTAACAGTACACCGGATAGGGGAGGAGGTCGCTGAACAGTACTGGGAGTCAGAAAGCGGGCAGGGGCTGACAGAGGGCCTGCCAACGCCTGGGGCTGCAGCTACAAAACCCACACACTTTTTCTCAGGCAGCCGCCTCTGATAGGTAGCCTGATAGCGGGACTAATTTGCGAGTATTCTAAAGGTCCAATGGTGCTTGCTTGTTTTAAGACAAGCCAAAATATGCTCTGGTGACCACCACGACATTGCAATTCCCATGCCCCTACCACATTCCTGTTTTCAGATCCCAGGCATTTTTTTTTTGTCTCCCTACGTGCAGTCCAGGATGTAGACAAAATGAATTCCAAGTGACCTATGTGGGGGTGGATTTTTTTAGAAACAAACAGCAAATTATGAGAGGGAAAAAAAAGGCTGTTCTCACTTTTTTTTTCTTTTCTTTTTTTTTTAGAGGGGGTGCATCTGTTTATTTTCTCAGAGACACTTTCTGGCAGTGACAGCAGAAGTCAGTTTCATGAAAGTGTCTTTTCCCAAAAATTTTAAAACACAAAATATTAGCCCTATTTTGTTTGACTTTCTTCTCTGCCTCCAAGACCTCACAACACTTAACGACAATCGCTTTCTTTAAACAGAGATGTGCAATTTACTATGATTCTAAAATAACAACCTCTCCCGGAAATACAGCGATTTTTTTTTTCTAACATGTCATTAATAATATTTAGATGGTAGGGGGAGCTGGAAAACATTGCTAGAAATGATACTACTAGGTAAACAAGAGTAAAACAGTGATTTTCAAATATATTATTTAACAGTCAAGATTATTATTTAATAATCAAGAAAAGTTATAAAAATAAGTATATTCAATGGTTTGATAAAAAGATAATTTCTAAACATTTTGTGTGCTCTGAATTACAAACATAACTCTCCTTTCTTTAAGAAAAAATAACTAAACTATCGAAGTAGTGGGGTATTTATAGTACCAGATATGGCCTGAGGCCAACATCTCCTCAATCTTCCTATCCTGTATCATTTTCTTGGATACCACCTTGACTGACTGCACACCCAGTACCAATGGGACCTGTTATTTCTCTTTCTTATTAAAACTTGTTCCAAGGCTAAGCAATGATAAAGCTTTAAAAGGGCTTCATAATTTTTTAATAATAGAATGTAACTATGTGGCTTCTTCATAAGATCAGTACAGGTAATGGGAAGACTAGCTATCACTGTATATTACTGCATATTATTTTTTATCAAAAAATTATTATATCTATCAAAACAGAACACCTTCTAGAATGAAAGGGGAACACTTAATGATTATACTGGGACAAGAGGCCTAAGCCAGAACTATCTCTGGTAAAATGAGACATCTTTTATATTTATCTACATATTTGGTAGTAAAGAAACTCATGTTTAGACATACATTGGATGGATGTATCTTGTCACTTTCCCAGCCAAACCACCACCTTTTTCTTTCACATACTGCCCCCATCCCTTAAGCTGAACTCTTGGTTTCCTAGGTGCTCACCTCAACCTTTGCCATTACCAGATATTCTCCAGTCTATCCAGGTAGATTTGCTAGGACCAGGTAAGACTTTGGTATTACCAGGCCAGTCTCCAAGAGTGACAGCTCTCTACCATCACTCAGCCCCTGTTTCCTAATCTACTTGCATAGAAGCCAAGAATCTCCGTGTGAGAAAAGCTTCACGGACTCTGCATTGTTTCATGAGTGAAACAATAAAGATAAGAGAAAATGCAATAGGAATCTATCATAAGCTGACTTAGCAGCACAAGAATTTAGTACCATGCGAAGAAATGTTATTCTCCACTATATTATAGTGTATGGAGCAAAAACTTGGTACAGCCATGATGAATTTAGTTCTAGATGTCTCCAGACACAAATATGATAAAGAATATGCTTAGCAGTTCCTTTGGATAAGTTTTGTGAAAATGTAAAATACAGATAAGGGTGGTTTCCATATTTTGGTATTTATAAAAATCACCTGGGGTCCTTATAGAAAATGGTTCCTGGGTTCCACCTCTCAGCAAGTTTGATTAGACCAAGAATCAGCATATTTAATAAGCCCATCGGGTGATTTGGATGTAAGGGGTCCATATAGCCAAAGGCACTGGCAAGGGCTATATCTTATTCAGGGCTACATCTTTCTCCTTCTCTTGCCAACACATAGGATGCCATGGGCTTCTAAGTAGCCTCTGATTCGTAAGTAGCTTCTGACAGCCTAGAAGTCCTCACATGTTGGGAAGGATGTGCAGACTGACCTACGACTAGAAAAGGGACTTCCTCATTCCTACAGAAGTGGCATCGTGCATGTCCTGGGAAACAGACCAATTTTGGCATAGACTTGAAATTAAGGACTAAGCTCAGTCTCTAGAGAAATAATGTTGAGTATAGCCTAAACCCCATTCAAGAAGAAACTGTGATTCCCTTTATGATACAGCCTTGGCAAAGAAAAGTTAAAATGTGGTTCAGCCACCTCATTGATGTACAGGAACAGACTAGAGGGAATATGAATGAAAATTACTGGTGGGGGAAACATCTGAATTTTTCAAACAAGGTGAGTTTGCCTCCTCGGTTGTCTAATTTAACATTCCAATATAAGAAGAAATCAGGCATCGGAAAACTGTACTTAATCCATTCTTTAAATAGTATTACAGCCTTTTTCATTTCTCTCTACACTGCATTTTGTTGTTTTTGTCTCGGAGGCTTTAAACGCAGGGCCAGGCCTTGCACTGGGAGGCCTGTGGATTACAGGAAATAATGACCTGTATATATTTAGTTGTTCAAAGGAAATTAGAGTAGCCTGATTTTTATTATTCCCCGTTGCCCCACGTTCTCTGGTGTAATAACTTGCCCTGTTCTCTAATTTACTTTTACATCATAGGAAGTGTATACCATTTAGCCCAGATTCTCTCATGACCAATCTGGACCTGCTGCTAGCTAGGTTAACAAAACCTTCCACAGAATGGGAAGCCTTCCTAACACAGGCCAGCCAAAGATACTGGAAGAGCTGATCCTTCTGGAATGTATGTGAACTGGAGAAAATAACTTACAAACTTCTTCCCTCAGGTAGCCAGTGACCACTGTATGCCCCTGCTATTGAATGTGACAGCTAACCTTTTTAGGACTCCTGTCATTTAAGATTAACCTTCTCCTGTAATAATTTGTAGGCAATTTCCTTCTGGTTAATTTTTTAATTGTTAATCTATCAGTGTATTTCCAGTGGTGCTGCCTCCCTGTCCTGTCTTTTCTTCTCTCTTATCCCTTCTCTTACTATCAGCCTTGTACATTTTCTTCAATGTTAATATCCAAAAATCTAAAAAAAATCCGCTTCTGTTTTTAATTTAGAGGAAAAAAATTGTCCTTTTTTTAAAAATTATGATTAGCTCCTAAGATCATAATTTTATTGGGATTTTGTAGTCCCATAGCACACATCATTGGTACTTTCTAGAACACTAGGGGAGGGGAGTGTCACGGTGAGAAGTATATTCTTATTGGAAATGATTTGCAATATATTTCAGAACATTTGCAACCTATCAGCTCTTCTTTTCAGTATGACTCTATACATACTTTACAGACTCTTTGAGATGAAAGTGGCATTTGAAAGGTACGCAAAACTGGTTTTTGTTAGAGTCACTGTGTTTTGGGGGACATTTAAAGACGTTTTTGGATTCTCTAAATTGCTTTACAATAAATAGTTTAAGTTGTGTGTTCTTTAACTGGCAGGATTTGGCAGGATAAAAATGAAGAGAAGTAGTAAGTAGTCACAACTTCTAAAATTCACTCCAACATGATCATATTTTAAGAGCTCAATAAATTTGGCCTTTATAAACTTTTCTTCATCCCTCCCCAAACATTTCTTCTCATTCTGGGCAGTTGCCTCATTATTAAATAGGTTCTCTATTCCAAAATAAACTCAAGTCACTCATATTCATTTTACTTTAATTTCCTTCAGTCTCACATATTGTAAGATTAATTATTGGTTTTGTTTTGTCTCATCCCCACTCTTTATGAAACAGCAGCAATCCACCTTGTTTTCCTATTTATAATTTCTTTAAAAAGAACATTTTTCCTTTTAAATACTCTCTCAAATTTGATACTTCTGAATGTTCCTCAGACCTTCCTAAATCTTAACTAAACCCTCCCAACTCTCCTAAAATACTAATCTCTCATTCTGGTTCAAGAGACAATCTTTAAAACAGTTGCTACTTTAGAATAACTATAATGACTGAACCACAGTTTATTGTTGGAGCTTAGGCAAGTTCTCTTAACAAATTGCCTGCCTTGCTCCAAATTTTAATCTTAGGTAACACGGTACTTGGCTGGGTGTCATCAGAGTTTGCAGAAATTGTTTTGAGATATTCTAGCTCGCTAACCCTCCAAGGACCTTTGAGCCTCAGGAAAACTGGGGATTTAAATAGTTTATACCTCAGTGTGTATTTAAATCAGCTAAGGTTTGTGCTTTCCAGAGAGCTCACCAAATGACTAACCATGGAGCCTGGGGTGAGGGAGGCAGATAGAAAATAATGTAGTGGAGTGGAGAAGTACTGATTGTTTTCTCTTCAGTGACAATATTCAATTGCCAAACTTCAAATGGAAAATATTCATTCCAGCTGATTATAGCCATTCCAAAATGATTCCATAGGGAATCATGAAAAAATATTATGGCAGGATAGACAGATAATATATGAAATTATTTCTCTTAAGATAGAAATTTGGATTTGTCTGTGTGTTTCCCCTCCCCGCCCCCTTTTTCCCCAGTGGTTTATTTATGGAATTCCAATTCTGTTCTCTTTATCCAAATGTTCGTCTTTTCGCCAGTACCAAACTATCTTGATTACTATAGCTTTATAGTAACTTTTTAAAACAAGATGTGTGAATCCTTCAACTTTGTAAATTTGTTCTTCTTTTCCAAGTTTTTATTTGTTTTTGTGTTTTCTTTGTGTGTGTGTGTGTGTGTTTACTATGCTGGGGTTCCTAGAATGAATTTTAGGACCAGCTTGTAGACTTCTACCAAAAAAAAAAAAAAAAAAAAAATCTGGAATTTTGATAAGGATTGTGTTGAATCTGTAGATCAATTTGGGAAGTGTTAAGTATTGTCATGTTAACAATATTAAATTTTCTCATCCACGAACATCAAATGTCTTCCCATTTCTTTAAATCATCTTTAATTTCCTTCAACTTTTTTCTTTTTTAGTTTTAAGTGTATAAAGTTTGCACTTCATTTGCTAAATTTGTTCCTAAATATTTTATTATTTATTATGGAATTAATTTCTTAATTTACCGATTGTTCACTGCAAGTGTATAGAAATACAATTAAATTTTGTATTTTGATCTTGTACCCTGCACTAATTTATTTCATCTAAACTCATTTATTTGCTCTAAAACTTTGAGTGGATTCTTTAGGATTTTCTGTATACAAAACAATAGCTTCTACAAATACAGATAGTTTTATTCTTTCTTTTTTAATCAGAATGTGTTTTTCCTTTTTCTTGCTTATTTATTCTTGATGGAACCTCTAGTAAAATGTTAAGTAGCAAGAGCAACATTCTTGATCATAGGGGAAAGCATTCAGTCTCTCACCATTAAATTTGATGGTAGCTACAGATTTTTCATAGATGTCCTTTATCAAGTTGAAGAAGATCCCTTCAATTCCTAGTTTATTAAGTGTTTTTATCATGGAACAGTGTTGGATTTTGTCACATGCTTTTTCTTCATTTGTTGAGATGTTCATGTAAGTTTTGTCCATTCTATCGGCATTGTATATTGCACTGATTTTCAGATGTTAAACTAACCTTGTATCCCTGGGCTAAATCCCATTTGTTCAAGGTGCATAACTCTTTTTATATGTTACTGGGTATGGTTTGATAGTATTTCATTGAGGAGTTTTGCATTTATATTTTTAAGAGACACCGTTCTGTTGTTTACTTACCGATATAATTTTTTTAGTGATGTCTATATCTGGTTTGGTGTCAGGGTAATGCTGGTCTCAGAATGAGTTGGGAAGTTTGCTCTCCTATTATAATTTATTGAAGATTTCATTACAAATTGGTACTAATTCTTGTTAAATGTTTGGCAGAATGTATCAGTGACGCCATCTGGGTTTGGGGTTTTCTATGTAGGAAGGATTTAAATTACTGATTCAATATCTTGTTATATGTTGCCACAAACTCTTTAATTGTAGTTCTAAAAGTAGAAGCATTTTCCTCATATATGCAAAAGTCAAAATTCATTGAAAAACTATCTTTGGTGTCATGATGGAGGAGGAGAAAGAGAAGACTTCCTCCAAATGCAGCAGCAAGTAAGGAAATGGGACAGACTCCCCTAGACTGGGCAGAGATTAAATGTATGTGGCACTCTTGAGGCATAGTCCTGTGGCGGGGCCAAATCATTGTAGAAGGGATGTGATTCAAGTAAAGACACTGTGCATAAAGTTTGGATTTGCAGAATCTGGATCTTTCTTCTGTCTCTAGGGATCCAGGGAGGGGCAGAGACAAAAGACCTGAAGGTGTTTCTGTAGGATGACACAAATGGAACCTCAACAATACATAATCTAGACTTAATGACTAATGACTGGACCAGTCCCCCGACATTTTGGCTTTACCCAAAACCCATGGTAGAATGGGGTCTCTGTTGGATTTTAATTGATTTAAACAAAAGCATCTTAGTTAGTTGACTGAAATTATTATCTCTTTCAGTAGAAAACCATTAACATGCTACATCTTCATAATTCTCCACAGTAGACTAGCCATGCCTGACCAGTCCTTCAGCAAAGCTAGGTTATCTAGACATTCTTTTAGGATGTTAGTCCCTTTCAGTATAACACAGAGATGTTGCTCCTTGATTCTGGATGGAGCCAGAGTGCCTGGGGTTAATACCTGGTTCAGAATTTAGTAGTTATGGGACCTTACACAATTCACCTAGTCTCTCTGTACCTCAGTTTCTTAATTTTTAAAAAAGAGATAATATATAAATCTGATGTAGTATCTACAATGAAGTTGAGTATGAAAATTAAGTGATATTTATTCCTTAGTTACTATTATAATTGATAGTATTTCCAGAAATAACTAGCTGAGGAAATAAATTCTATGTGATGTGTGATTCTTATTGAAAGTACCAAACATCTTCCTTCCCAACCACTCCTACCTCTGAAATGGCATCTTCATCTCTGCTCTTCCCAACTGTCAACATATCAGTCTTCTTTTATTTTTCCTTTTCCACATTTTGTTAATAAAACAAAACAAAACAAAAAAACCTAGAGACCCTTCTTCTACATTATCTTTAATATCCCTTTCTTTTTCTCCAAGCCCTCATGGTTTTTACTCCAACTATTGAAAAACTCTCCTAAATCTTTCTGTTTCCAATGTTGCCTTCTTTCCAGTGAACACTTACTGCCAGGCTTGGTGGTCTTTTAAATCCATTCCCTCAGATCTATGTCAAAACCCTGCAGGATAAGTATTGTCATACCCATTTTACAAATTAGGAAACTGGTGAAGAAAGATTTGATGACATACCCCTGTTCACTCTGCGAATATATGATAGGTCTAGTACACAGATTTCGTCTTCTGAGTCTTAAGTCCATGCTGCCTCTTACTTTTCAAGCTGCTGCCAAAGTAATTTTGCTATAGTGCAGCTTTGATTATAACACACTCAGCTCAATGGCTCCTTATTGCCCATAAAATAAAGCCTAAACTCTTAGCCTTAAAATTCAAAGCCTGCTATAATCTGGCCCAAATATACATTTCCAGCCTCTTTACTCACTGGTCCTTCTCCCACCCACTACACTTCAATCAAAACACATAACTTTTCATTTCTAAGCATGTCTTGTATTTCCCTCCAAGGGTGCCTTTGTACATGCCCGCCCCTTCTCCCATTCTTTTACACAATGCCACCTTCACCACAAGTGCTTTAAATCTCAGGTAGCTATAAAATCCCCTTCTCTGGACTCCGATAGTTGTTTTGTGTATAGCCACTTTATAATTACCATCATTCTGCTTGCTGAAAAACTACCAGCAAAAAGCACCTAGAGGTACTGGAGGATTGCCGTGCCCTCCTGCGTTCCTCACAAAGGAGGCAGCTGTGACATAGTATCCATCAGAGTGAAGAAATATCTTGCTACTTTCCTGCCCTATCACCCATCATGTCAGTGCATCTGAATGAGGATGCCCAACGTGTGACTCCATTGGTGTGGCTCCATGGGCCATAGTTCCATCTGGCCCATTTTATGGGCTTACATTAAGAAGATAGGTGGCAAGGGTCTTAAAGAGACCACAAAAAATTTTGTATGAAATTCCAACTGCATGGCCAGTAGGTTAGAAAAACACTACAGAGTATTTTTCAGGGGTTCGAGAGATTATACGGCTCATGAATTTATTTTGGAAATGAGACTCTTCAAAAAGCCTGCGAATATTGAGGGTATGGATAGAGTCAGCAGCTCCAGGATTATGTGTCTATAAACTGACAGTAGAGCTCGTTTCTCCTAACTCAGTCTCCTAGCTTGGGGTTGAGTTATAGATTATTCAGAATAAGACTTCACTTCTTAGATGCACTGTCTACATTATACATCTGACTGAAGCAACATTTGCAGTAGAAAAAGGAGGGACTAAGAGGGAGTTGGTAATTCAAGTTACCACCCAAAATATCCAAGTCAAATTCTATCTCCAAACTTGAGATTATTTTGATATTTGATAAAATTAATTTCACACTTGCCCAAAGCCCAGAGTTGTCCAGATGCCTGACACATAGTAGGTACTCAGCATATATGTGTTTAATAAATAAGAGAATGAATGAATACCTCAGACACACACACACACACACACACACACACACAAATTAAAATGACAACATACATTCTGAGTCCTAACCAAACGTGTGAATCAGAATTTTAAGGGGAAAAGCCTAGTAATCTGTACACTTAACAAGCACTCCTTTGGATGAGTGTTCACAGGCAAGTTTGGGAAAGAGGTCTCCAAACTTAACTAATTATCAGAATCACTTGGGGAGTTATTAAGGCTCATATATTTATGGTCCTACCTTGGCTTTCCTGAATCAGGGAGTAAATTGAGGAATCTGTGTTTCTAAAACAACTGCTCAGATAGTTATAGATATGTGAATCACTACAGCAAAATATATTATGTTGAATTTGCTCACCCATGGAACTTAGGTCAGATTTAATAGCTAATGAGATAAGCCTTGTTTCTTAAGGAAACAAGAAATCTTCTGGTTTAGGTGAAACAGGTATATGGATGCATCAAAACTCATTTAGTGGTACACTTAAGATTTGTGTGTTGAACTGTATGTCGTTTAATCATAAAAATATGTGGACAGGTATGTACCAGATGTAAATTCTAGTAATCATATGCTTGCTGAGATGTTTAATGGGGAAGTGGACTGATGGCTGCAATGTTCCTTGAAGTATATCAAAAATTAAGGTGGGTAGATGAATAAACAGATATAAGGCAAAGAGAGTGGCATTACAGAATCTAGATAGTACGTGTATAAATATTCACTCTATGGTCCTTTCAACTTCTCTTTATGTTTGAAAAATTTTATAGTAAACTGTTGAGACTGAAAAAAAAAAAAAAAACACCAGAGAGAAAGGTGAGAATGAAAGGATATCATGGGACGAGTTTGAAGGAAAAGCTAAGAACTGACAGAGAAGATAAACCTCTCTGGGTCCAGCTAAAATAGATAAGTAGAAGGAAAACAGTGCAATGAACAAAAAGATTATAATGGAGAATAAAAATGCATCACACTAAGAAAGGCACTAAATTGTTTAACTTGTCATTCATTAGAGCACGTGAATTATTAGGTGAGGTGAAGGTTATCACAAGATAAGAACTTTGACAGCGTAAGAAATTTGACTTTCATATGAAATTACTGGCGTGGTGTGATTTGTACATTATTCCTGGCTGTTAATTCAGTTTTATTTAGATTTTTTGTTGTTGTTGTTAGAGTGCCTCTCCATAATTAAAGATATTCCTGGGAATTAGGAGGGAGGGACAAGGCCAGCAGTCGCCATATTACATGTAATTAATTAGGTGAACAGATTCATGTCACAGTATACTGATACGGATGTTATGTATTTATCTGTGAACACATTTTATTTTCCATATTAGCCTAAAAGTACAGGAGCATGGAGAACGTGTATTATTCAGAGTTGCTACCTTAGGGTCTTTCATATATTGATGCTGGGTTCAGGACTCTTTGGCAGTTTATTTTTAATATAGAGGATCAGAGCCTGGCATTAGTTTTATCCTCTAGTAGATTTAGGCAGATGGAGGGACACTGAATATCTCCCCAAGAATCACTGAGAAAGGGCAGGTGCAGCATGCCTAGAACCACAGTTCGCTGTGGCCTCATATGCTTATAGGACATGATGTGGACAGCTTGAGGCAGGGTTTCTCAAACTTGGCACTATTTAGATATCGGGACAGCTACATCTTTATCATGTGGGCCAGTTCTGTGCCTTATACATTGTATAGCATCATTCCTAGCGTCTACTCACTAGATGCTAGTAGGATTACTCCAGTCATGACAATAAAATATATCTCCAGACATTGCCAGATGTCCCCTTTGGGGCAAAATCATGGCCAGTTGAGAACCATTCCCTTAAGGCAATGAGCCCAGATGAAGCACCTTGACAGGTTTAAACCCAAAATGCATATAAATCACCTGGATGAAATTTCCCTTTGAAGAACCTTCCCAAAGAAGGGAAATCTAGGTATCAAAGAAATCAGTCAGTGATAAAGTTTTGAAGACCATGGTAGAAAGTGAACCTAGAGCAATTCTTTCATCCAACTAGCTCACAGATACTATAGCCACAGGCAGTTTGTTGCTGTAAGGGCTTAGGGGCTGATGATGGCAGAAGGCCTGGCTGATGTTAACAGCTAGGAAAAGGAAGTGTGCCCGTGGAAAACAGCTGCAGATACTCATCACACAGGCTCAGTCCCAGATTCCAGGACACAGCGGGATTTCCTAAGAGGTTGTCATAACGCAGCAACAGGAAAGCAGAGAGGGATGGGGTGGATTCTAAATAGGTGGTACTCAGATGTTGAGCCAGAAGAACATCTCTACAAACTAGAAATGTAGAAAACAGGTATACAGAAAAGAGAGGTATTTTATCTGGTAAGAGCAAAGCCTGGTCCTCATTACCACATAAAGATAGGGGCCTGAATGATGACTGAGAAAATAGCCATGTTCTAAGAACTATGGCACCTAGCGCTGGATTGGACCTGATTTAGTGTGACTGGAGGTACTGCAGGATTTGTGGGGCAACTCAGAGTCTGGGCTCAACTTTGGAACCCAGAGATAAGCAGGAGACACCATGCCATGGGTGAGATAAGCAATGATGGTGATTCAGAATGGTCAGGTTCAACCTTAGTGCTCCAACATCACACCCCTATGCAACCCTTATAACTCAACAGAGTGAGTCAGGAGAGACTAACACTCCCTGTCTGCCCCAAGAATCCTGCATTGGGAGGTTTTGCAATGACCTGACTCAAACACTCAAGATACAATATTGTGAGGAGGAAAAAAAGAACCCAAAATTACACAAACAGTGTGATCTCCTATATTAAAGGGGGAAAAGATTATGGGATTATAACTAACTAGACATAAATATAAACACCTAGGAAACATGGAAGGAGACACTGGAGATACTCTTTAAGATGTGAAATAACGGAGGGTCATGTGTGATTTTTGTATTCCTTTCTTAATACTTTATCTTATATGTTTTGGGTAATGAGTATAAAATAATTTTTAAAGTCATTTTTCAGGTATTCTTGAAAAAAAGAAAAAGAAACTTAACTTCCTGTCTCAAACCAGGATTGGTCTAGGAATTAGGAATAGCTGATTTTTTAAATAGGATAACTATTAGTCCTTGTGAAAAATGTAGGGAAGACACAGCCTGAGTAAAGTGTGGGAAATGTGGAAAATGTGGTTTGCTCAATGGAAAGGAACACACTCCTACATAAACTTAACAAGGATTTAGCGTGTGTCATCAGAGTACTTCCTTCCTAACAGACAACTATTTTGTAGTTTTATAATAGGAAGCAACATGATCTCTTTCTCCCATCACCCCACTACCAACTGCTCTCTGGGAAAAATAAATAAATAAATCTTCAACTTTTTGGCCACATGTAAGTGTATATTGGACTATGAAGTGCAGTGTTTTTTGGAATGATGGATGGTTGGACAGTATAGTACAATCAGACAAGACCAGCCATCAATCACTTTAAATCAATGATAGAACTTGGGTGTGTTTTCTGCCACTTTCATTCATTCTACTAGTGCCCGGAGAGTTTCATGGAACAACCTCACGACCTCACACGAGCAAAGAAAATGGCTTTTAAAGTTGTTTCCAGGCTCAATTCATCACTCATTCCTGGATGAGATGCCAGGAAATAACTTTCATGGTGTTTTTGTTGTTGCTGTTGTTGTTGTTGTTGTTGTTTCCTAACTCACCTCACCTCAAAGTTTGGATGAAGGATATACACATAAACAAAAAAGGGAAAGAAAACTCATCTGAGTGGGCTAGGTTTTCTGACATGTAAACGAAATTTAGTCTTCAACTTTTTTTTTTTTTTCTTTTTTCTCTTACTCATCAAACAATCTTCTAAGAATTCCCTCTTGTCTTTCTTGGAGTAGGTTGTGATTTAGTCATGATTTCCTGTTGGTCATTCCAGAACATTTGGAGCAGGGCACTCCGGGCATCAGTACACACTGGACATTGCTGTTATGTTTGTCAGATGAGACCATCAGGACCCTTCTCTGCCGGGCGCGGGTCCTCTTCACTGTGATCCTCATGGCCATAGCTGTTAAAGGTTAGTTCCAACCTTCAGACGCCCTGACTGCCTGAGTGATATTGGCTTTTCTCAGGGATAAGCGCATCTACCACTGGAGAGGCTGAGAAGATGTGAAGTCTACTTCCTAGCCTCAGGAAGACTTTCAACACCCTAAAAATACTTCTCTTCTTCAAACCCCTTGTAACACAGCCTCATCAGCTCAAAGCATTAGCCCAGCTCTGGCGCTCTCATTAATCCTCAACAATGGTCCTGAACTACAAAAGTCTTTTACGTGTCCTCACCCTCCCCTTTCCCAGTCCCAGAGGTAAATGGGGAAGGAATGGCAACTTAGCCCTTCAGAAATACGGAGGTCAACTTCACCAATTTAGGGTGAAGCTAGGGAAAGGATGGAAAGAGCTAGCTTTGGTCTCATCTTGCTACACATATTTTAAATACAGAGGCTTTCCAGAATTAGTAAGATTTTATTTATTCCCATAACAAATGAACCCACCAAAAGATTCTTTAGATTTCTGACCTACTAGGAAAACACTTTAATATCTATCTTGTAATACTGTCTTATGGATGCATATTGCACACAAAATTTTACCATGATTTTGACATAATTCTATTTAATGAGGAAAATAATTTTGCACATTTTCTTGTCTGTCAACATTTGATTGGTATATACATACTACTCAAGATAAAGAGCAGTAGAATTGAATGCTTAGGAAGTACTGAGATCTAAACATCTCAGGTCACAAGACAATCCAGAATAAGGGGAAGTCACTGGCCTGAGTTAAATTCCTGATCTGACTCTCAATCACTTACTAGATAAAAAGCCATTGGCAAGGTACCAGGCTCTTCTCTTGAGCTTCAGATTCCCAGCATTTTGATGGAGTGATTTGTGCTTTGGGGATTCCAGGTAGGTTAAAACCTATTTCCCTTAAAATTGTCAAATTCCCCTTTCCTCACTTATCCATTACAAAAATCTTGTATTCAATGACAGTTATAGAATAATAATACTGTCTTCATTGTTTTTGTTGCTATTATTATAGAGAACAAGGTATATATGAATATCTCCAGTTAAATTATACACTTATATGTATATATTAATTTATGTATGTATATTTATATGTATGTGTATATATATATATACACATATACATGCATATAGATATGTGATGTATGTCTATGTGTGCGTGTATATATACAAATATTTTTCCCATAATAAAAATTATAGATCTAAATATGATATTACTTTACTCAAAGTGGTTGACATGCATCAGAGGTATTGATTTTTTATAAAAGGCTATCATCAATCTCCTTTTGTTGCATTAAAGACTGAAATAAGAAGATCTTTCCCTTCTGTCACTAAACCAGTAGCACTCAATCATCGATGGATGTGAGGAAGTCTGATTATTCCAATAGTGAGGTTAACTGTGCTCCTCTTGTTAAAGTAATTAAACAAGGAGACCACTAGACTGAGGCGGCTCTAAGGCCTTGGTAGCCTATATAAGCAAACCAAACCTAAGCCAGAGACAATGCCCTCGAATCTGAGAAAATGACACTTAAGAACAACCAATCACAAATAGCCACCTAAGCATTTGCAAATAAGGCCACTGCTTAAACTATAGCCAGTCAAATAATCTCCTTCCTTTGCTTCCCACCTTCTCTATAAAAACCTCTTTTCTAGCAACTAACTGCTGGTGAAGCACTCCTAACCACCTTTGTTTTGCCACTGCCCAATTCAAACTGATATATGCTCAAATAAACTCTTGAAAATTTTAATTGCCTCAGTTTATCTTGTAACACTTGCTTAAAGAGAAAAAACAAAAAATAAAAACCAAATAAACAAAACAAAACAGCCTGAAACAGTTCAGCCCTAAAATGCGCTTAGTGAAAGTGTGCACATCAGTAGAGGAAGATCTTTCCTGTGACAGAGTAAACATAAACCTTATACTCTACAATCTCAGTCCTTGGAATGGAAGCAAGCATTGAACTCCCCCATGTGCACAAACTTCTTCCGTTGGAATCTAGTGGCAGACAAGAACATTGTTCTGGAAGTGAGGAAATCAAGCAAAGTTTCACTCCTCCAGGCAGACCAGCCAAGAATACCAAAGTAGAGCTATATTTTTATTTTTCCTGTTACAGCACAAATCTGTTGTTTGGCTACCAAATTACAGGTTGGGTCTGGTTCTCACATACTTTTGCTTTTCATATGCTGAACAGGAAGAGTAATGACAGGTTGCTTCTTTTACTTGTGGGATTTAGGTATTCTTCATCATAGAATGGGTCATTTTTCTAAGAAAACCTGCCAGTTTAAAGACTGGAGGTGTATGTCATTCATATGGGGGTGGAAAACCCATAAAAATGAGAGGTTTTTGGCTAGAGAGAGTGGGTTCTAGTTACTTGTTCCCATGTTTAAATGACATGTTTATGAGTCATACCCTTATTATCTAATCCTAAAGCACCATCCAAAGATCACTATCATTTAAATGACTATTTTGGAGAAGGGTCTCTGGGAAATTTTACCAAGGAGAAAATTACACACATCCATTCATTTATGAAGCAGCACTTTCAACACACTTTTCATTAATTTTTTAAAATGCTCTATTGATAATCTATAAAAGATAATTAAACAAAATAGAACAAATATTGTCCAAATACATACTGTCTGATATCCTAGACAGAAGACTAGTTAAGTATAATACAGCATATATTGAAGGAAACTACTGCACACAGATATTACCAATTAGTATTTGAATCAATCAACATTCATAGAAATCTTATTCCCTGCATTGTCTAGTTTATGGCTCTGCTCAGGCATCAGTGAGAATTGAAAAATGATTTACTGGGATAAGATTTTGGATTCAGGGAATTCTGGATTCAGGGAATTAACTGACAACTGAGAGGATTATAGGAACATTTTAGTGAGAGACACCCTATGGCTTGACTTAAAGCAATATTAGGGAACCACACAAGCCAACATGGGAAAGAACCTTGGAATTTTGACTCATCAGAGAATTTCTAAAGAACTCTTTTGGCAGACAGGACCTATCTTGAGGACATCTGGGTTTCCTCAAATGAAATTAATCCATTATTTTTTCTTAAAAAAAAAATTAAAAAACAAAAAGGCAACATAGGCATTTCCTTGCCCTCAAGTCATTTATCTTGTCAGAGATTAAAAAAGAAAACATCATTTATATCACCCTCATAGTTGTAGATGAAAATGCCATTATTCTGTTTTATTAGAAAAGGAAATGGAAGGACACAGGATCCAAGTGATTTCTGCTAAGGGAAGTAGAGAATTCAGCAGAGCTAAGTATTCTTCTCAGGACCTGTAGCTTACATCAAGAGGAGTGTACAGCACTGAAGAGAACTCTAACTTTCCCGTCCTAAGAGGAGGTGTATTCTATTTACAACTCTACTCTCTATATGGGTATGTTTGCTCCCGTGGCCTAAAATACCAAGCTCTTTCTTTGACCATCACTTCCATTGCAAAAATTTCATTGGTCTATTGACTTGAAGGAGGAAGTTTAAGTTCATTCTGATCAAGAGAAAAACAATCCAATTTTCCTGCCTTACTAGGTGAATAACTTTATCTTGGGCATTGTATGGTTTATAGGAAATCAGGATTTCTTATATGAGAGAAGAACCAATGATAATCAAATATGGGTGATGAGTTAACAAAATCTTTATTAATAAAATATTAGCAGTAAGGATTTCTTATTATAATTTAGATGTAATAAATTGGGTGGACAGAAGTGAAAGCTTAAGTGAAAAAAATCCAGGCTCAAGGTGGGAGTAAATTATTGCCAACATCCTCAATAATAATTTAACTTCTACTATGTCAGAAGAACGTTCTAAGTCTGCCTATTTTAGCAATTATAAAGCTCCACTCAACACTTATGTAGCAAAGCAGGAAAGTTTTTAAAAAAACAAAAAAAAATACTTTTGATCTAAGCTGTAGTTAGTACTTTGTTTTGGATTATTCTTGTAAGTAATGTAAATCTCAAGATCTCCGTTCTTTTCTTTGACTGTTTGTTGACTTAATAAAGCCATTTTTCTTCACATCTCTTTTAAATGTTTTAAGTACGTGATCTCGCTTAAAGTAAAAACTCCTTATTTCCTGGCTTGCTGGGAGAACAGAGCAAGGTTACACTTTAACTCACAACCTTTCCAATGCTTCTACCTATTCTTACATTTCCTGGGTCTTTATTTTCACAAATAGCTTGGAGTGCTTCAAACTCACTATAAAGCAAGCAGGTGATATTAAACACCAGGCGGGGTTCAGTGAGCACTTATAGGAAGACGCCATTCCCTGATGCTCTGTGCTGTGCAGTGAGGTGATTAGATGCTCTCCTTGACCTAAAGTTCCTCAGCTTAATCAATAAGAGAGGATTTGGGAAGTGGAGGTTTCCCTTAAGCACCTGACGTCAAAGCTGCGGCAGAAGCAGCACACAGCAGCAAGAGCTGCAGGTGTGCTCTCTAAATCAGTGTGTCTTTACTGTCTCAGGACAACCTCCAGAGCATAGTCTGGCTCACTGCACATCTGGTTTACATTAATTGGTTGCTGAACAGAACATGATGATGCTGCATGTATAATTACGTATTTACCAAAATGTCACAGAGTTTGATGGGAGGCTTTCCCTGTGGCCATGTCTGTGACAGGGGAAAATGTGAAGAATGGAGTCACGTGGAGAGTTCCAGGTGACTTCTCAACGCTTAACCATAATTTTCTCCATGATGATAGTGGACTCAAGTTTTCCAACTGGAGGAACATGAAAGACAATGATGACATTCTTTGTGTTCCTGGACCATTATACTAGCCTCAGAAGTGATTCTTCAACCTCCAGCTGTGCCCTTCTCCATCTGGCCATTATTCAGTAGAGTGCGCTCTTGTTAGATCCTAAGTGAGGTCCTGACATGTCTCTGCTTAACATCCTCCTTCCCATCTCCTGCAGAGTAAAATTCAAACTCTTCTCAGGTCTCCAAGCCCTCTCAGCCCCCGTCACCTTCTCATTCTAACCTAACTGCCTTGTGTTCTTCCTTTGGCTCACTCCTCTCATGTTACCGTAACCTTAATCTACCATGAAGACACCAGACACACTCTTACTCCTGGGCTCTTGCACTTGCAGTTGTCTTCATCTGCACATCCCCCTACCACTCACTTCCTTCAAATCTTTGTTCAACTATCACCTTCTTAGTGAGGCCATACCTCACCTCCCTTTTTGAAACGGCAGTTCTCCCACACCGACTTTCACCCCTACCCTTTCGGTTTCAATTTTTCCTCTTATTGCCTTCTAGGAGTCTACTTAATTTTCGTATTCATCTTAGTCATAATCTGTCTTCTTCCAGTAGAATATAAGTCTGCTATGGATTGGGATTTTTGTCTCCTTTGCTCACTGCGGGGAACAGTGCCTGGTATGTACTGGTAGTAGGTGCTCAGAATATTTACACCCTGCAAGTAGTCCAAGAGATTTTGATTAAGGATCTGAGGTGTTTTCTTCAGTTAGCTGCTCCTTAGAATGGGAACAAGCTTAACCACCTGTTTAATCTGTGAACCAACTGGCACTGCAGAAAGAAACTCTCTGTTCTATAGCCGAAGGCAATACCATAAAATTAACTGTCCACCTAAACATGTTATACAGTAAGTCACAACAATAAGAAAATAAGGATGACAGGGTAATTCAGGATATGGTCTGAAGAAGGAAAAATCCTTATAGCATATACATACCAATAGGGGGTATCAGTAAAAACCCTTTTATAGATAGCATATTTATTTGGTTGCTATAGTGCATTTGTCCAGAAAGTTATAAGTTATTTAAAAAATGGAGAATAAAGTATATTTTAAAGCTAAATAGAACCATGGATGTTGGTTTGTGTTTTGTCAAATATGGTAGCAGCAATCCTCTTGTCAAAAACAAGACATTCTACTTTACTAATATTATTAGTAAATATATGTTTTTCTGGTTTTAAAAATATATTCTTTATTGTAAGAAAGTTCAAAGGAAATATAGTTCTGTACAATTAGGTAGTTTTGGGAATTTTCTTTAAAATATGGAACCATAGTACTCCTGTCATTAACAATCAAGTAATCTTGATTTTTTAAAAGCAATCAGCCTTTAAGAAAAACAATAGCTAATTAAAAATGACAACTTCATCATCTAAGCAACCAACAGCTCAGAATCAGTCCATACTACCTACTATAAACTGATAATGCACTAAACTTTGGTTTAAAATGACCTCTTTTCAATTACTTTTTTTGAAAAGTCCTCACACAGCTGCAGAGGCCTTTCCTGCCATGCTTGGTTGATTTATTCTCTGAAATAGGTTAAATTTTTTGGTATGTAAAGCTACATCCATCCAAATCTCTATTTAGAAACTCATTAGTGCTTAAATTAATGAATCTTTAGTTATCCATATTTGAAAGCTTGGTGATTTAAAAACCTCAAAAAAAAAGGCATTTGTAAGAAGAATGTAAGATCAGGCTATCAGTGAATATCATGTCCTATGAAACATTAATTTAGCAACTAGATGGATGTAAAATCTATAGTGAACCAGCAAAATGGACAGGAAAAAAAGACTAATTAAAAAGAAATCTTCATCCCATTGAGATCTCTCATGTAAATTTGAAGAAATGCTGTAAAACACTCAAATCCTCTTTAGAAATTAAAAAAGAAAGCACAGCTTGTAATTGAGCATAGTTTTTTTCCTAATTGTCTCCTATTTATTCATTCCTGTAGTCTCATACTTTTCCTTTTCCCATCTTTTTCTGTTCTTTGCAACAAAATCCATGTATTTTATTTTTCTGCTCTCTTCTTCATTTTCATTGTTAATGTCCCTCATTTTGCACAAAAAAGAAGTTGCAGATGCAATTGGATTAGCAGAGGCAGGAGGCAGTCTCAAAATCCGCTGGCTTTCATTCAGATAAGGCTGCTCAGTGTTCCCAAACAAGCCCAGACTCAGGAAAAGTAAAGAACGCGGGACAGAAGCAGAGTGTACTGCATTTCTTCTTAGAACCACACTCATGATCTCTTGCCCTGTCAAGTCCATGTTAAGTGACAGGGCTGGCTAGCGAGGAGTTAAGACCCAAAACAGGACTACTGATATGTCAGGAAGTTCTGGATGACTGTATTTTGCTGAATAATGAAGGAACAACTGCTGGAAATAATAATAATAAGCCTGAAGGACTATATCAGGGAGTGACCAAGTTCTATCACGTGTTGATATCAATTTAGCACATGGATATTCCCCAGATAAAAAAGAAATGAGATTCCAGAACTTCTTATTATTTTTTTTTCTTTTTTGCAAGTGATTTAAACGACATATATAACCTCTCCCAGGCTCAGCTATAGAGCATACTGGAAATGTCAAGAGGCCGAGTGACAGGAAATGTATTTGATATAATCATGCTGCTCTCATGTTCGATGTGGGAATAAAACAGCCCTCAATAGCATGGAATTCCTGAACGCATTTAAAATACAAAATGCCAGCCACAACTACAGAGTTAAGGAATCATGTCTATAGACTAAAGCTCAAGAAGTTACAGAAATCTCCCAAAAAGGAAATGCATGAAATGTTAGTAACATGTAAGGTGGAACTGAAATGTATTTCATTAGAAAGCGAAGATCACGAATACTGAACATTGTCCTACCACCAGCCACCATCTCTTGTTTCAATCTCCATCTTCATTCCACATGAGGTCATGGAAGGAGAGATATATGTGCAGCGGATGTGGCCAAGCAAATAAATGTTCTTCATTCATCTAATGCAGTTGAGAAATACCTGAAAACCGAAGCTGGACCAGAGGACTTCTCTTCCCTAAGTTACAGACAGACTTGAGTAGCCTACAGCCTAAGGATACTGACAGCCACATTTTACCCATTCCCTACACACCTGAAGTTGGTGACTATTAGCTGGAACAGGCTTATATGTGTTTTGGCCCTCAGTATATACTTGAAAATATGGAATTATTTGCAAACATTTAAAAATCAGAAGATTTTGTATTTTAAGAGCCAGATTGTTGTTTTTCTGGGAAAGACAAAAAATGACCTGCACTACTGGAAATATATGCTTATCTGGGAACATTTGTCCAGAGCTAAAGCTTGGCTACTCTGTCTACGAGGCAAAACTTCCAGTCTCTGTCATTCATTGCGTCTTTCACACCAGATCTGCTGTCATTTTCATCACTTGCCTGGCTTTGGATTTGAGACATGTTATCTAAATTCTCCACCTGAGACATGTTATCTAAATTCTATATACAAAAACATCAAAGGCAAGGAATAATGAGTTCAGAAAAAAAGTACTTCAAGAGAGAGAAGGGAAAGTAAGGGTTACTGTTCTTACTAAGAACAATGTGATTGTTCCACCTAGATCTCAAGACATGCTCCATTCTAAAACTGGGAAGAAAAAAGGGATAATAAAAGTCTCCAAAAACGAAAGAGAGAGAGAGAGAGAGACTAGCTCATTAGCATGTTAGTATCATAAGTGTCTTTGTCAACATTAACACTTCCCTTTGGGAATTAAGTGCAGAAGAGTAGGAGAAGATTAGAGTAGGGTCTGAAACCGCCTGCAGAGAACTCACTTTATGTTCCTCTATTCACTGGAATATTTCTGAGAAGTTAATGAAGCATAAGATGTGGGCACCTCACCAGCAAGAGTTCCTTCCATGATCCTGTACTAATTTTTATATTTGTAATTTTATATTCTTTTATCAAGGAGGGTCCCCAAATTGTATTCATCTCAGGTCTCAAAAACCTACCTCTACATCTGCCCATGTCCCTCATTTTGAATGGCTTGACTAAATTTATCAGTCAAGGAAATAAAATGAAAAAAGACTCACATGTATTTGATAAAAGCTTGTGTGTACATATGTGTATGCATCTGTGACTGAGCCAAGCCATTCAGCCACGAGAAAATCTAGGAGTCACAAAAGCCATATTTTATAAAAGCAGAATGTCTCAGAATTTGCTTATTTATTGGAATACCTGAGTCATTATACAAGAAAATACGCTATTTTCAAAGATTTGCAAATAAACTAAAATTCCATTAAAACCTATTTTTATAAATAAAATCAGAAACACTGATATATATTATTTATGTAATTTAATACTCTATGAAATCTAAGATTGGAGAGGAATGATCTGACTCAACGTGTCCCCTGATCCCTACACTATGGAAATGTTTAGAGTTTTACCATAAGTAGGTCTCAGAGAATTGAGAATTATTAGAGAAGAAATTTTATAAATATCAGCTCAAGTCACAGGTAAATGCTGGATCTATTCTATAATGTCTACATAATCACTTACCAGTTTTATCTTTATAGTATCATCTTATATAAAGTGTAGGTGATAAGATATCAACAACATTTACTTTTAGATAACATTATCTGAAAATATGATGTTTGAGTCCATTAAAATCAGAGCCTTACTTTTGACATACAACCAATATGTAAGCGACTGGTGTTTAAATTATATTCAACAGTACATGAAAAATTGTGTCTTGGGGTTCTGTCTCCAGCTTCTCAGAGGCTCAGTGCTTTTCAGTCAGAAGTCAATTGTTCTGGATTGTAATGGAGGAATTCACTTTATTTCAACATGGAAATTTAAAATCAGTCATGGAGCAACAGGCTGACATAAGGAGATTCCATCTGTGATTAGGAAATTAAAATATAATGAAATAATAACATCCTGGAATTTGAAAATATGCTTCCCTTACACCAATGCTATGGGTTTATCAGATGGCTGATGTGGATTAAAAGCAAGGACATTCTGAAACTATCAATAATGAAGACCCTTGAACTGGGTCCAAGAAGTAATCTTATATCAAATACCCCAACATTATAGGCAATGCCCTAATAAGATTCCTTTTGTAAAGTACATATTAGTCATTTATTTTCCTTTTCTTTGCTTTTCTTTACCTTTTTTAAAAAAATTATGCTTTGGCAAGTTTGTCAATAAAGACACTGCAGCCACATTGATAAAGTGGTAGATGAAATAAATGTGAAACTAGAAATGTGTTTTACTAAAGATGATTTCACTATTTATTGCCAGATAAACAAGACAATATATACTTTTGATAGTAAAATTAGACCTACTTCAATCTATTTATACTAAGTTTAAAGGCCACAATTTTTAGGTTCATAGCTCTCCACCAAAAACGGAGTTGTGTTTTGTAGCAATTAAACAAACAAAAAATGTTAGTAATATGAAATAGTTAATTTCTATATAGGATCTCTGGTTTTTCTTAGTTTTTGCTCACACACACACACACACACACACACACACACATCCAAGCTCTTGTGATTCCTGCCTTCTCAAACATTTTTAGTTAGAAATACCTGTGTGACAAGAAAATAGCAGGGGGCATTAAAATAAATGAAGTGTGTGTGTGTGTGTGTGTGTGTGTGTGTGTGTGTGTGTTCTTCCTAATAGTGCCACCAATTACTTAGATTTTAATCAATCTCTGGTCATGGTTTGGGGGTAAAATTAATGAGTTAAACAATAGTGTGTTTAGATTGGTACTTTATTATACTTTTTAGTTGTTATCTTTTGATTTGTTTTCATTCTTGGGTGGAAAAGTCCTTTTTTTAATACTAAAATGTTTCCTACTTAGAAAACTACATATCCAATTGTCAACATTTGCGTTAATTTAATAGTATAAATACTTTCAGAAAATTTTAAAAGGGATTTTTAAAATTCCAGTGTCGTTTTGAAGAAAGGGCAGAAACCTAGTCTTCAGATAAATCTGATATTTGTCTTTGTCCAATTGTCTTAGAGAAGCTATTTTTTCTGTCTTCTTTTTTATATTGTGAGGTAATGAAATATTTAAATAACTGATACTTGGCAGAAATACTTATTCCCACAGTATTTCCTGCCAAAATGAAAGCAAAAAGATCCAAATATCAAACAAGGGACACTGTATTTGTGAGATTATAAGCCTGATTTTCTACATGACCTCCCCTTTAAAATAAAATAAAATAAAACACAGTAAAATAAAACAAAATAATTGGAGGAGTGGAAATCCAGAGGCTCTTTGTGAAATGATATAACCATCTTCAATTGATGACAAAAATTGAAAAGAAGAATATATCAAGAACAATCTTCCTGTGACACTGAATGAATCAGATAACCAAATCATTTTTCCAGTTTCAATATTTGTTCAATTTTTAAAAGGAACACAAAAGTTAGGACAACATGACCCATAACTTGTTATTATCTAAATAAAGTTAAATGACTTTAAAAAGTTTTCCTCTCGGGGAAAAAAAAAAATAAGGAAAGAAAGAGAAAAGAAAGAAAGAAAAGAAAGAAAGAAAGAAAGAAAGAAAGAAAGAAAGAAAGAAAGAAAGAAAGAAAGAAAGAAAGAAAGAAAGAAAGAAAGAAAGAAGCTAAACTAGGTTAGAAATAATGTGTGTTCACTGGGCCTTACTTTGTGAAAAGAAATGCTCTACCAAGAAAAGAAGTAATTACCTTCTACACACTTTTAATTTTTGTAAACATCAAATTGGCAAATATACATTTACTTTCTTTCTCAAGATTTGCCTTATAAAATTTAAGGAAGAACTTACCTCAGTAAGGCTCCTCTATTTAATTATTGCATCCAAAATTTATTAAACAAAGAAAACAAAAACATTTGTGAGCCATGGGGACTGATGGTAACACAGGTACAGTGAAACCAGGAGGATCTGCTGATTCCAGATGGAGTGGATATATTCCCATGACACCTATTACTTGCCAAATGTTTCGTAAAGCAAACACATGACCTAAAAGATTTTGCAAGTGTGGGGTCTTCAAAAAAAAAAAAAAGTACACACTTGCAAAAAAAAAAAAAAAATCCTGTTCTTATTTAAAAGTCATTTCTTAATTCTTAACCATAAGTTGTTTTTAAAAACACACACACTTTTAATATTTTTCAGCTGTCATGCCCACTTTAGTGAATCTTCATGTGTGGGTACTCCATAAAATCTCAGTGGTGGTGGCAGATGTCCCCTTTGAAATATTTCATCTGCTGCTGGGGGTGGGGGATTGTCACTTTGGTGCCATGAACACCATCTCTTCTGAAAGCTCTGATTTGGGACAGCCCCTCTAGAGCAAACGTAGCATTGCTTGATGTCACTCAAATGGGTGGTACAAAAAGCAAAGAAACATATGACTATGTCAAGATGAAAAAAGGAATTTTAACTAATAACATATTTGTGAGGACTTTCACAACAACGAAAGAACTGCTGTAAAAAGATCAGTATTTGTTATAATTAAGACTTGACTATGGAAGAGTAAAAATTTATATGTTGTTTCAAGTGACCAAGACTATGTTCATGAAACTCCTACCTACTCCAAAGAAAACTCACTCAGTTGTTGGAGCCCCAGATTATCAATTTCTTTCTTGCATTTCACACTGTACCACAAATTTTTGCACTGAATTGCTTACCATCTCCCTTTGTCCTCTAATTGCTTAGAAGTTCAGTGGTTTAGGATTTTTTACTTGTTTTGAGCCAATTTGCATTCCTTCCTCTTTCAAGATGACTATTGCCCTGAACAAAAGATACTCACTAAATATTTAATTGACTCATTAATACATTCAGTAAATTTTATTAAGCACCTATTATGTGCCAGCTTAAAAAGAAATGCCACTTCCCTTACCCTCAGATAGTATACATATTTCCAGTAGAGAAAGAGGCATTAAGCCAATAAACAGAAATGTAAGTAAAATTATAGCCAGTGATGAGTGCTATGAAGGAAGAATACCGGATGTTCTGAGAGAGTCTATTGGGGGATCCAATGTCAACTGGGGAACTTTGGGGTGAGGCAAAGTTTTCTGAGAAACTGACACTTTATTTTAAGCCCAAAGGGTAACTAAGAATTATCAAGGGAAGAGGGAATAAAAACATCTTGGGAAGAGGAAAGTGCAATTTAGTTTGAAGAACTGAAATAAGACCAGTGTGATTGGAGAGGTGATAAATATGAGAGGGACGGAAGACGATTTCAGAAATGTTAGCAGGGGTCTTATCATGTAGACCCTCATGGGCTATGGGGAGGATTTTGAACTTCAATGCTGCATCAACTGCGAGGTTCTTTAGAATTGTGAGCCAGGCATTCGCATGATAAGATTTACCTGTCAAGAAGATGAGTCTTGTTGCACAATTAATAATGGATTAGAAAGAGCAAATATAGAGGTAGAGAAAACAGAGAGAAAGACATTTCATTAATCCAGGTGAAAAAAATGACACAGAATTGAACTAGGACAAATGACAGCAGTGACACTAGAAAGAAATGGGCAGACTTGAGGTAAATTTGAAAGGTCAAATCTTTAGGACTTGATGATGTTTTTGATATGGAGTTTGAGAGAGAAAAGGAATCAAAAGTAATATCCAGGCTTCTGGCTTGAACAACTAGATAGGTAATGGGACCTATAACAAAAATGGGAAAATAAGAGAGAGTGAAACTAGATCAAAGAGGAGTGAGAATCAGTAGTTGACTTCACATATTCAGTTTCAACTACCCCTGAGGTCTAAAAGTGGACGTATTAAATAAGCAGCTGGATAGAAGATTGGGAACTCAGAAGAGAGACTTTTTTTTTTTTTCCCCAAAAGATGGATTGGGAGTCATCAATCTATGGAAAGCATTTGGAAAACAGGACTGGAAGATCTCACTTAGGGAGAAAGTAGGCAGGGAGAAGAGGGCTCAGGAAAACAGACCAAGAGAGAAGGGACAGGAGGAAAGTAGAAAGTTGAGTGTGAGGAAACTCAAGGGAAGAGAGTCCAGAGGAGGCCATACTATCAACTGCCTCTTGTGCAATGCTGCTCCACCACCAGCCCTAAGGCTCCCATTCAAAGGTGCTGCCTTCAGTCCTTCCAGTTAGAGTTTGGACTTACAATGGTTTGTTTTCCCTGTCACTACTGTCTGTATTTACATGCCGCTCTTCTCCCAACTGGCATCGTGTGAGCTGCTCTGAAAAATATGTATCTCTTTGCAAAACTTCATGACTTACAAAATAATTTTTTTGTATGCCACCTAAACTATATCTTTGGTCTGGCTATCTTAAGCATGGGCTCTAAATTTGGTGAAAATGTATGTAGCAATCGTCATATGTATGGTTAACAAATAGGCAAGACTGAATTTATTATTTCATTAACAGATACTCTTTGTAGGCAGATGTTCAGTGAGCTATAATTTATCTAATTAGCCCTAATGCCACCTTCTTATCTAAAATTTTTTTTTTAAATTGCCAAACGTGTGTGTGTGTGATAACAAAAAGAAAAATTGAATTATGGTTTTTGGTAAAATTACTGATAGATTTACATTCTTTAAAAAAATTCTTTTAAGGCTTATATTAAATACATTGCTGGAGAAAATTTAAATTGGTACAGTCACTCTGGAAAACAATTTGACATTATATTTTTAAACCTTTTAAAATAAATATGTAATGCCAAAATTTCACTTAATGTAAAGCTCTCTAAATTTTCACAAATTTAACACACCTCTATAATCAGCACTGAGATCAAGAAGCAATACCAGTACCTCAGCAAGTGTTTTGATGGTGTGTATTTTTAAAGTGAAAGATTAACCCTATAGCAATTCTACTCATACACACACACACACAGATGCTATATATGTACATACATACACTCATATATGTGTGTATGTATATGTGTGTATATATACAACATGCATATACATACACACACATAAATTTGTGTATATACCATTTTTCCCAAAAATAAGACCTAACCAGGCAATCAGCACCAATGCATCTTTTGGAGCAAAAATTAATATAAGACCCGGTCTTATAGTAAAATAAGACTGGGTCTAATATGATATAATATAATATAATATAATATAATATAATATAATATAATATAATAGGCCGGGTCTTATATTAATTTTTGCTCCAAAAGATGCATTAGAGCTGATTGTCTGGTTGGGTCTTATTTTCAGGGAAACAGGATATATATATATATATATATATATATATATATATATATATATATCTCCAATATAAACTCTTGCATGCATCTTTCACCATTTTACCAAAATGTTCAGATCATAACTGGGTGATTGTAGCAGCTTAAAATTACAAACAACCCATATGACAATTACCTGGAAATAATGCATTGTATATTCACACAATGGAATATAATACAACAGAGAAAAGTAAAATGACTGAACTACTCCTAAGCACAATAACATGGCTAAGTCTCAGAAACATAAAATTGACTAAGAAAAAGCAAATTCCAGAAGAGTAGAATTGCATGACACCTTCTTCATCAAGTTTTAAAATAAGCAATATATTTAGCTATTCAAGTATACATGTGTGACAAAAGCAAACAAGCAAATAAATGCCAAACAACAATAAACACAACATTAAAGATACTGTTTTCTTCTGAGGTGAAGCAGAGGGATGGGGTAGGGAGAAGCACAGAGGTCAGTTATAGTCTATCATCAAGAACAGGAAATTTTGAGAGTGAAATAGGGCACTATTAGTAATTAAACCAGGATAATAGTAGTAAACACAGACTGCCCCAGCAAACTGGGACATGGGATCACCCCAGTTATTGATAACTTTCCAGTTCTTAGGTTGAATAGTGAGTTCATGGGTATTCCTTCAATTTTAAGTAATTAACTGATTAATTAATATAAATTAAAGAGGACCATTCATGACCAAAGACTTTAATGTGTCATGAATTGAGGATTTATGATTGATTCCACTCGGGAACCATCTGAGGTTGAAATATAAATAATGCTTTGTGAAATTAAAAATATTAATTATTTAGTGGTACAGGCCTTAGAATTAACCCTTGGAGGAATGATTGAAAAGGACAGAAGAGAACAGCCAGTTCCTAAAAGATAGTTTAATTCAGGAAAGGAGATGAAAGAGAAAAGATTTAACCATTATCCATTCCTACTTCTCCCTCCCCACCAAAATCCTGAGAGTCCAAGATCACACTGAAACAAATGTAATAAATCAAATAATTATTTGATTTTATACCTGACAGAAGTTGGCCTAATTACTTAAGAAATTCTGGGCATTCAGATGGGTTCAAGTTCTACCCATTTATCAACCCAGAGTAATCGGATACTGACAAAATTGTTGGAAGTGCTTTGTGACTGTCCTTCAATAGCTATTGGAGTTTTGAAATTCAGTTGTACTTCAGGTTTACATGGGATGGTATTTAAAATCTTTAACCGCCAAAATAACGCAAGAAACAACAAACCCAAACATGTCTTAGCCATGGTCCTAGAGCAGGTGCCACAGCCTCCAGTGGTCCCGGCATAATCTTTCAGCTGCTGCATCATAAAGTGAGTCAGGTGATTGCCAAGGAAAAGCCACTGTGGCTAGCATGGAGGCAATGACCCTTAAAGGTTTGAGTTGTGGCTTGTAACTAACCAGTAATGTGTGTAGGTAAATATTTTAAAAACTGGTACACCTAGAGGAGGATAAAGGATTTGTTTGGACTAGAATGTCTTTAATTTGGACTATATTAATGAAGGACATGAATATAAATTGCCTTGTTTTCACAAATGAAAAAGAGAAAAAGGAAAATAGAGCATTCATTCCTCGAGCCTTTCCCAGAAACTTGAAAGCTTAAGTGTTATTAGTTTTATGAGAATCTCTCTCTGAGTATGGCCATCCTGGAACATCCCAGCTGAGTATTTGCCTTAAATGCACATTGAATATTCCAGACCCTACAGGTTCTCAGACCTAACCAGAGTATGTTAAGACCTTGCCACTGCCGATGACAATGCCAGAGCAGACACAGTCAGTGCATGTGGCTGCTGCTGTTTAGTTTGTACATAATTCAATTATAAATTTATTTTGACTCACTCCATTAGAATTCTAATCTTCAGAAAATAGGTATTTTCAACAACATTATAGTAGAATATGAAGTAACTTTGGAATCACTTCCACCATCAGAACAATCCCATTATACAGATGCCTAAAACACAGAAACGCATATGATACACATTTGTTGTGTGAACGAATAAAGGCAAACCCTGATTTAAATCCTAGATTTACCATTTAGTGCTAAACCTCTTCAAACTCATCTTTAAAGTGAAGAAAGTAATAAAACAGAAGGCTGCTGTGAAGATTACTAAGAGAAACAAATTCACATGATAGATGCTCCAAAACAGTTATTGCCTTCCCTTCCTTTCAGAATACAATTAAAGAACATGATGTCTTGAGCCCATAAGAAAAGCATGGGGTTTCTCTGCTAAAACAGCTCTCAGAACCCAAATAACCAGGTTTCCCAACCATTCTAATTAACCTAGTGTCAACATGTTGACGAGGTCTATGTCACTGTGACTCAAACTAAATGTCATTAAAGATTGTGAATTCACACTGATACTGAATTGGGCACACAAGGGAGTGTGTTCCACGTAGGATGACCGAAGAAGGGGAAGATGGAAATAACAGTAATTAGTGCCACCTAATAGAGAGAAGAGTGGAAGGCAAGACTGCTAGGACAATATTCAAATTATAAATGTTTGTCATAAATACTTTTTGGAACAGGATAGGTTATATTTAAATGAGAGGCTAAATTTAATTAAGAAACATCAACAGATATAGGAGAGCAGAAAGAACTTAACTAACCAGCCTTGTGGTTACTAATACCATACTATCATTAAAGATTACTGAATTATTGTTAAATCATCATTGAATGATGTGTAAGTTCTTATGCCATATATATAATGAATACGTTAATTTTGGTAAATGTTTAGACACATTAACAATATATGATAACTTTTTTTTCTAGGAAATAGCTCATGGGTGTCAAAAGTTTTGTATTTCAGTTTCATCATTGCTATTTAATTTTAACTGCTATCTTAAATTACCCCAGTTTGCACATCTGGTAAAGAAATTTTACGTAAAATCAAGCCTTTTCTTTTCAATCTATCTCATTTATTTTCTGAACTCTACTTTTATATCCCTAATTATGAACAAAGAGTCCTGAGAAGTAAATCAATTTCCACTTCTAGCTACATTTCAAAATGTGGAATATTGAGTCTCATGGAATGTTCAACCTCCGAAAGACTGTCCCCTGGGACTCACAGAATATATTTTATAGTAGTTTAGGAGAGTAACCAATAGTTTTTATGGCACTCAGGAGCTTTGGATGGGCAGAAGACCACCAAGAAGTGGAATATGTTTTCAGTTCTGTGGGTGTTACTAGAAGGGATTTGCTAAACCTACAAATTTCCTCTTCAGGTCACTCACTATTAAGTCAAGGTGACATATATAATATCTATACATGTTGGTGATGTAATTGCAACAAATTATTTCTGTCAAGATGAATTTAAAATACATTTTTATCCAAATTATTCTAAGACTATCAGTGAAAATAATATTTCCAAGTTATGAGAGAACACTTTGTTACTTCCTACAGAGACTTAAAGAATAATGTGAGATTTAGTACACAAAAACATTGTTTTTATATCCACTACTGTTTCATATCATTTTGAATCTGTACGTCAGTGGTCTCAAAGGGTAAAATGTCATGCATACATGGTGAATATCAAGAGTCCTGAAACAAACAGTGAAATAACATTGTAACAATGAGAACTGACTACCAGTGGTGAGAAGGGTAAGAAAAACCAAATAAAAAATAGCAGTAACAATAGCAGCTAACCTCTAAAAAGTTTCTAGTTTGTGCAAGGTATGTGGTAAGCAGCAATTCTATACATTATCTAATTTAATCCTCATAACAATCTCCTAAAAAGAAAGGAAGGTCAGAATTGGAATTTGAATCCAGATAAAACACAGTGGGAATGAGAGCATGAGGACTCTTTTAGCCTATTTTATTCTCCATGACAAATAGTTTCACAAAAAATAACCTTGGGCCTGCATTCCATTCCTCAAAGTAAGTCTCAGAATTGCAATTTGGCAATATCAACCAGAGGACTTAAAAACCTCCATATCTGAACTTCAACTTTCATGAATTTTATCTAAGAAATAGCCTGAAATGGGCATTATGTAAGATATAACAATAAAGATTTGGAAAGGGCACGGACAATACTATGGTCAACCTACACGATAATCTACTATGCACCACTGTACGTTATTTAAAATAGTTTCTGAGCATGGGAAGAATTTGTTCAAAATGGATTGCTAAACTTAAAAATACATATCCCTATTTGGATAGAAACAAAAGGGTGTATGTGTACAGGCATGCCTCGTTTTATTGTGCTTACGTTATTGTGCTTTACAGATGTTGCATTTTTTACAAACTGAAGGCAAGACACTTAACCAGCAAAAAGATTATGACTTGCTTTAGATAACAAGAGACACTGTTATAGATATCAACTTTATTTTTGAGATATTAACTCTATTTTGGTCTGGAGTTGAAACCACAATATCTCCAAAGCATTCCTGGATTTTGAAAAGTTCTAGATAAAAATACATCCAGATGGGAACGTGCAATACTTCCCCCAGCTGTGTCCGGCATCCAGCATCAGAAGCATGCATGGTGAAGGAGAGATGGTAGCAACAAGATGTCCTCATGGACAGAACTCTGGTGTGATTTGGGATATTGTTCTAAGCTGTGTAACCTGGTTCCCTGGCCATCACTAAACTCCTTACTACCCTTTAATAAGTCCATTTTCTGTTTGAAGTATCCAGAGTTTATTTCTGTTGCCTGCACTAAGAATCTTGATAGATACGGTTCGTCCTTAGAGTCTTCAGTAAAGCCCTGTGTGAAAACACAAAGCTCTGCTCCAAGCCAGTCTTCTGAAAGCACACAGGGAAGAGGCTCAGGTCATCAGTTTTAAATGAACAGAGTAATTTAGACCCATGATTTATGGAATTATAAAATGCAATTCTCCTCCCCAAGATAAATTTTTTGTGCAATGGAAGAAACACTGGTAATTTCTGAGGTACAATTGAAACTAAGGAAACCAAGAAAAAACCCTGCTAGAAGCTGGATTCCCCAAATCCCACCAATGCATAGCTAGACTAACAAAGGTATGTCAAATTTGGACATTTGGCGATGAACCCATTGACTAATAAAGGTAATAGTTATGCCTACTGAAAGAGCCCTTCAGAGGAATTCAATTTCAAGGTCAGGGCCCAGATTCAAGACATAAGAATCCACAAGATACAAGTTTATCCAGTCAACAGAATGCAGAACTCCTGAGAGTTTCAGAGGATACTTTACTCAGACAACTCCCACACCCTGAAACCAGCATCGTGTGAAGTGCTAAAGCTACTTCTACCCCAGAATCCTAACACTCCAAAGACATAATGACTGACAAGAAAAGACAAGTAGATAATTCCAGACAGCACAACACAGAGACAGCCATTTTAAAGAGTCAAATAAAATTGATTTTATTTTTACATCGGTACTGCACGTTATCCCTGCCTCTCTCAGTCCACACAGGTCACCTATTAGGGCATTCCTATGACCATGTGACTGAAGAAGAGAAGCTCAGACCTCGTTACAAATGAGTTGTATGATACAAGGTTCAGACAATTAAGTTCACGAACTCATCCTAGAAAGAGTGCTACATACCTCATTGCTGAATAACACTATGATTGCCTTCAAAGTACTCCCCTTGGGAAGCTGCTATGCACTGATGGCAGCACTTAGTCCACCCTTCAAAGCAATTTTGGAACTCTTTTTCTGGAATGGCCATCAGAGCATCATCCTATTACCCTTGATGTCCTGAATGTCATCTAAATGTCTTCCTTTCAATATTTCCTTTATCTTTGGGTAAAGAAAGAAGTCAGTGGGGGCCAGATCGGGTAAGTAAGGAGGGTGTTCCAATGCAGTTATTTGTTTACTGGCTAAAAACTCCCTCACAGACAGTGCCATGTGAGCTGGTGCATTATCGTGATGCAAGAGCCATAAATTGTTGGTGAAAAGTTCAGGTCGTTTTCGTCTAACTTTTTCATCCAGCATTTTCAGCACTTCCAAATAGTAAACTTGGTTATTTGTCCAGTTGGTACAGATTCATAAAGAATAATCCCTCTGATGTCAAAAACCGTTAGCAACAATGTTGCAACAAGTTCAGGAACTTAATTGTCAGACCTGTATGTTGGCACCAGCCAGCCATGGATTTCTGTTCTACTACTTACCCACTCAAAATTGTGTCAAAGAATGTGAATCCTCACTCAAAGAATATGATGAAGGGATATTGTTTCTTATGGACAAAACTGGGGTGGGGCAGTGCATTTGGTTCTTTAGTTTGCCTGGGAAGTGAAATGACCTGAGGGACAGACTGGTTTATAGGCAGTCAGTGGCTAGTTGCCACTGGAAATGGTAAAAGTGAATTGGAAGACTGGTGAATGTTGTCAGGGGAAAAGTTAGGTGAATGAACCAAGAATGAGCACAAAGCTTACAGGGGTTTGCATCAACGTAAAATGTTCAGTGAAAGACATCCACTATTGAGGACGCTCTTAAATCAGATGGGTAAAATAATCCATACAATAGATTTCAGGCAGCATCCTTCCCTAGAGACTCCAGTGCTTATTCAATAGATCCATGTTCAAAGGTATCATCGTGCTAGAAATAGAGGCATCAAGGGCTCAACAGCGTACACCTCACGTCTACTTTACCCCCACAGCAGTTTCCAATGTAGTAATACAACCTTAGTGGCCAATGTTTAACACCTGACATAGCATCATTTTCAGAGATTAGCAACTCCATGATAGCATGCTGAAGGCAGGTAACATCCGTAATTTTGAAGGGGCAGCGATTTATCTTTACTAGACTACATACCTATTATATAAATGGATTGTCTATACATCTTCTACTACTATCATCCATGAACTTATGGAAATATCTTGCTTATCATCACAGAATCCCACAACACACTGGATCTGATTTCACAGCAAAAAGTGCAGGAATGGGTTTCCACCCATAAAATTCACTTGTATTGCAATGTACCCCGTTATCCAAAGGAAACTGATCTAATAATGAATGGCTTACTAATGATTCACTTATGAAGTTAGCTGGGAGACCGCATTCTGGTAGTGTTAGGAGCTTTGAACAACGGGCCAGTGAAAGGTGCTGCTTCTCCCATGTCCAGCCTATGAGGCTTCGGGGACAAAGTAGAAGTAGGAGTCACCGTTTTCACTATTACATCAAATATCTATGATTTACATCATTTTTGCTTTGTGTCCTTCATAAAATGAAGGTTTAGAGGCCTCCGTTTCCAAAAGAGAAATATTTTCATTAAGGACATATCAATATTCAAATTGAAATATAAGTTTTGAAACTACCACCTGGACAGTTTGGGGTTTTTTCTCATATTGAGCCATCAGACAAAGAAAGGGAATACGGGTATTTTTTCCTGCTTACCAATAGGAAATCAGTTTGCTGAAACATGATGGAATTCCCTGGGACCTCCAATCTTAATACTCCCGAGCCTAGTGGTAAACTCCTCAGGTCAGAACCACTAAGCATTCAAATACTTTGAAAAAGAAGTCTTGGCTCACCAACGAAGTATAGAACCCTGACCAACTGAGATTCTGGTTGAGGGCAAGAAGAACATAAAGGGTTGAAAAAAGGAAGCGCCCTCAAGATTAGAGACAGAAACATGGGCTATATCAGCTTTGCTTACTTTTGTTATGTATATATTAACCAAGTATTCATATTTTACCCCCATATATATGTGTATATGGTGATCAAAAAATACAGTGAATGTTTAAATAGAAAAATTTATTACAGTAAAAGACACATTGCCATTAATCCCCTTCAAAATACTCTCCCTCGCTTCAAACTCACATCCCATCGCTCGTGCCACTTTCTAAAGCAGTTCTGGAAGTCCTGTTTCATGAGTGTCCTTAGTTACACTGTCATGGTTTCCTCGATGTCCTGAATCGATTCAAAATGTTTTCCTTTCATGGTCATTTTGACTTTGGGAAAGAGCAAGAAGTTGCATGGTGCCAGATCCAGTGAATAAGATGGATGAGGACACACCGTAATATTTTTATTTGACAGAAATTGCCCCGTACCAGAAGCAATGTGTGACATGGAGCCTTGTCACAATGGAGGATGAAATAAAAACACTCATGAAAGAGGACTTCCAGAACTGCTTCAGAAAACAGCATGAACTATGGGATAAGTGTGTGTGAAGAAAGCAGGAGTATTTTGAGGGGGACTAAAGGCAATGTGTCTTTTACTGTAATAATTTATTTTTAATTTAAACATTCACCATATTTTTGATTATACCTCATAGATATATAAACATACACACATATATTCATATATGTGAAGATTGTTGGTGATGCTTAGATTTTCATTTAGTTCATAAAGTGCTATACTTTGAGGAACTGCATTTAGACCTGATGAAGAGGTCACTGTATCACCAGGAAATCTTCAACTTCGAGAGTGAGCAAAGAATGGTAAGACTTTGTTGCCCCTTTTATAGGAGATGTGAGAATATCTTCACTTGTGTATTAGACAGAAGCTTAAAGTTGTTATAGGAATAAATTATATATAGTTGGAGAGAATACATGCTGCACAGCAAAAGGAGTGGACCATGATCCTTCTTTGTACTTTTGCTCACACATTCATTCCCTGCTTTTACTCTGCTCTCCAGAAATTGGATTTTTGCCAATATCATTTCCAAGGTGACTTTTGTCAATGGCACTCTAGTGAGGTGAGGTAAACGGGAAGCTGTGATATGAGTTTGGTGCCAAAGGAAGGGAGAAATCAAGCTCTCCACACCAACCCTCCCCCAGCTTTAGGGAGAACCTCATGGATCCATGTTTGTAATTCTAATCCGAGTTCTAAACAGCTCCTTCCACTGTGATTTCACCTCCTGCTGAGTGGTCTTGGTTTCTTAGCTTTTGTAATATTTCCTTCTCCCTTTGCCTTCCAGGCCTAGAAATGGTAGCACTTTGCTGACATAGCTAACGTCAGGGTTAGTACAGCAGCCTTATTTGACTTTTCAGCTCTTCTAATAACTTTGCAATACATTTTATGCTTCTAAAATTCACCTAGCTGGCATTGGCTCTGTTTTTCTTATTCAGACCTGACTGATCACAAGGCTATTTTGGTAGTTCAGGTAAAAGGTAGTTTAAACCATGCTAGCTGGAAGGATCAAGAGATTTAGACAGAATAGAGGACTTGCTGATACATATATTGCAAGTGTTGAGAAAAGGGAGGAATCAGGAGCACATGTGGTTTTCTGTTTTGAGCAACTGCATGAATAATAAAATCATTTATTTAGAGGCACTAGATAGGAGAAGGAACAATTTGGAGGTAAAAAATAAGCATTCCACTTTAGATGGGCTCATTGTGAGATCTCTGTCACAGTGCAAAATGGATTTCTCCAATTGGCAGCTGGTTAGTGGAATCTAAAGATCTGTAGAAAGACCTAGCCTCCTGATCTTCATATTTTAGTGCTAAGCCCTCTTTTTCACTTGCAATTAACTTCTGAGTGGTCAGATTCTAGCTCCTTTTGTGATTCTTAATCCATGGGTGGAGGGTGGGGGTAGAGACTGAAATTCCTAGGAATATGTCCATTTAAACTATACTGAAATAAAATAAAGTACTTTGGCTATCTCAGTTTACCAAAAATAATGTTACATGATTCTGAGATGACAGAAATAAGTGAGGATGGAAACCTTGAGGCAGTACTCAGGTGCTTGTTTTGATACTCTCAGAACTATGGAAAGCCTAACTACTTGACGGCCAGTTACACTTGCACATCTTGAGAAATTGCCCAAGGTCATAATCAATTTGCTGCCTTAGTCCCCATTATTAAAATAGGAGGAAAATAGGAGAAAAAATAGGAGGTCTTGTTGACCTCAGAAAGAGAATCTGGAATCTATAAAAATTTATAAGCACTTTGGTGCCTGACTGAGGAATGTTCAAGAAGCACTAGTTAGGATTTGGCTTTGTGAATTTAGCTATATTCTCATGTTTCTATCATCAAATAGTTATCATCCATTCATATATAAAACACATAATCAGGAACCAAGAACAATTAAGAAGCAAGAATGAGTAAAAAAGCAGGAAAATATCACCAATATTTATTTTCAAAAAAGAAACTGTCAAAATATCTTTCCTAAATTTCACTCATGTACTGTTAGCCATCATGTTTTCTTGAGATGTGTTCAGTTTAATCATTTTTTTTTTATGGTGTCTCCAAAGTTCTGTGGAGGGTGACATAAGGTGGGAATCCAAACCTACAGTAAATGTTTTCTTTATACTTTGCTATATACTCTAAATTTCCAGTTAATGTGTTTGGGATTACGGTGTGTGTACTGAATGCATATTCCCACTGATGGCTGGCCATGTGGAAGGAGGGGAAGTGATGAGAAGTAGAGAGGAATGGATATGGGGAATTCCCCTCCTGAAGAGATCTTATAAAACTGAAGATTCCCATGTCTTGAAAGGTCAAGGAAAGAATATAATACACTTATGAAAAAGAGCCTCATTAATCCAGTTGTTCTTGGCGCAGAACAGCAGAAGAAATATAAATGCTGTCATCGCTTATGTGTGAGATAAAGGATAAAAAGTGGGAATCTGTTAGTTTACTGCAAAGATCATTCTTTTGGTTTGAGAACATTGCTGGAAATAACCTGAGCTGAGAAAAGCTCCCTACGAGGAATACATGTTATGGGAAACTGTTAAAGTCAAAATTTGGTCACTGACCTTCTCGATGAAGTTTAATCAAGCAGCAAGCACCACACCAGAAAAAGACAGCTGCTTGAAGAAGGGAACCCTCAACAAGCCAAGACATTTTACCTTTCCTCTATTACATGAGTCACGGATAAGACACGAGTGTGCGATAAATCTCTAGTTCATGCATTCAGAGGCTACACTAAAATAATGATAGACTATAAATCACAGGAAAATGTTACCTTTATTTTAGGACAGTCAATAGCTAGAAATAGTACTCACCAATAGCACAGATGTCTAGTGGATATAAAAACAAATGCTTGGCAGTTGTTTAAAAATAGGAAGTCCACAGATCTGACCTGAAATATATTAGAAAACAGCAAGTTTCATCGTTCTGTCAGGTTTCCAGTTTTGCATTTCACTTTTTTTTCTTTTTAAAACCCATGTTCTGTTGTTGAAGGTAGAACTGCAACTTTAGAAAAGTGAAAAAAATTTATGTCATACGTTTCTTAAAAAGCCTTGTAAATATTTGTGGATCATGTGTGTGTGTAATATTTGAGCTTTTATGTAAATTTGTTTTCCTTTGAAAGTTTAAGGATAGTTGAATGCTGTAAATTGAAGTAATTTGAGGCTGTTAACAAATGGGAGGCTCCTTCAGGACCCAGAGGGCCTGGAACTAGGATTTCAGTGTGCCAACTATTAGCTAATTGTGAGGATGACACTGCCTGGCCAGACTCTCAATTCACATCCCAGCATCTGCCTCCAAAGAGCTGGTTACAAGAAAATGCTCATTTGTTGCAACTGTGACCAAGTGCTCTGAAATCCAGTTGTGGGCATTAAAAATGGCGAACCTTCTAATAACTGTGACAATGTCAAAAAGGCTACCACTCCTGGAGAGGTAGGAAACGCAGACTAGGTGTTTTAACGACTATTACTACTATAATTTATATACCACATTTTAATTTTTATTTATTTATTTATTTATTTTGCTAATAGACTGGAAAAACTAGAAGCTTATGGAGAAGTGAATAGCACTTTTGGGGGAAAAAATTTTTTTTTTCTTTACTTGCTTCTTTTCTTTTCTTTTTTGCCCTACGTTTTTTTGTTGTGGAGGAATAAGATCAGGAAATCGGGCAAGTTGATTTAAACAACTGAAACTACAGAAATTGAATCTTAACTTCCTAGAGGTTTAAAGTAAAGCTCAGTTTCCTGTGATTCTCCGTTTCCTGGGTTTAACAGGGACATGGATCTCAAGAATTAAAATATGGTGAGAAAGTCTGTCCTACTAAGATTTTCTCACCCCAGCAGGAAAGTACCATACCAGAAATTTCACAAGAAAGTCTGTTCTCATGAGACTCGCAGCCAGACTGCTAACCATTTTGATAAGTTCAGAAGTTTCAATCAAAAAGCTTTCAAATCCCTGTCCCACATGACCCCACAGATCCCTTTGAGAGCCACCCAACACCACTCCACAGTTCCCATAAACACTTGGACCTTTCCCTGTGAAAGCTGACAAGTTTTCCCGAAAGTCCTTACATACCACACTAAGCCTCATCTTGCCAAATGTGCTATCTCTGTGGAAACTGCTGGAACTTTCCAAACAGATTTTATGCTAAAGGCAAAAAGTACCTCAGTCACCAACATGCCCACACTGTTTTCTGAGATTGACAGTACCTAGATATTTCATATGATATGTATAATGTCCGATACCTTTTTTTCCCCTCTATGACCAAGTTGCTCTCATAAGACTTTGTGAGAAAAGTCTCATAACTGTAGTAATTACTGATGTCAACACCTCTGTTAATATTCTGGAACAACAAACTTTTCACATCAAATCTCCACGTGGAAAAGGGGCTGCTCACCTCTACTTTGTAAATTAGCTATATGATTTATCTGCAGGAAATATTTCAAAAAATATAGATTCAGAAAGACATCTACCACATGATGGCTTTTCCATATGGCATCTCATAATTATTTTGCTGTGTGTGAACATGATGAAAACAGTTTCATAATTCTCCAAGGGTCAGAGTAAATTATTTCAATTAGACATATTTCAGAGCAAACATTACCTTAGGGTTTATTAATAATATTACCTGAGAAGGAACAGCTGCCTTTCATGCATAAAAAGCTGTCAGCTTCTTACCACTCCTTGCTATAGAAAGCCTTTTGTGACTTTAAAAAAAAAAAAAAATGGCAGATTTTCTCATGCTTCACCTAAACACAGCACTTGGCAGCAGGGACCTGGATGTAATCCTCAGCATGGGAGTTAGTGGGTGGATTTTTTTTTTTCTCTATAAACTCTTGTATAAACCACACCAGTCTCCTGGTATTTATTCTGGTTAATACTAGAAATTGTACCCAGATCCAACAGGCCATGTAAAGGAGTTATGTGACTTCCTGAAGCCCTTTCATGCAAAATTCTTACTCTGAATGCAATTCCAGAAAGATAGGACATTGCAGCCGCTTAAAAGGAAAGGTTTATTCTGTTGTCTTTTTCTACTTCTCACTGGAGCCTTGCAAATATGAAACAGGTCAATTGGGGCAATGTAATAACAGCAATTAGTATGACATTAATAGGCCTGTATTGAAAATTCCATGTCCACTGAAATGTTTTCAGAAGTGAATCACATAGGTAGCTGTATTTATGATAATTAAGAGCTGGAATTTTCCTCTATAGGTTGGTTGCCACTGTATAAGAGTTAGGTGGAGCGACATATTACTGCAGCACATCAGTTAAGTTTTGCTTTATTATTAAAACATGCGTATTAAAAAAATCTCAAAGCACAAGAGCCTATAAGGTGTGGGAGAAAGAGATTAGGAATTGCCCCCCCCCATGTCCAAAAAATGTATCACCTTGACAGCTCTGACCATAATAATGATGGGATAATATTGGTAAGACTCCATACCAGCATGCTCTGCTGTTGGCAAAAACTTATCCAGGCAATTTTTTTTTTATTAGTTTTAGGTGCACAAGACAAAGTACTACTTAGATGTTTATCATTTCTATCCCTCACACTGTGTGAACCCCCTCCCCCCATCCACTATCCCTCTGACATCTCACAGAGCCATTACGTTTCCACTGTCTCTATTCCTAATGCTGTGCTCCGCTTCTTGTAAGTATATACATACATATATATATACATATATATATATATACACACACACACACATACATATATATATACATTATATATATATATATATATATATATATATATATATATATAAAATTATAGTTGGCATTCATTATTGTTCAGACCCAGGTAAATTTTTATTTGTCATGTTAGAACTGACAAAGAATTTATTTCTCTGGTGTTTGTTGCTTGTTGGATGAAGGTTGGTATAGTAAGTGGTAGAATTAGTCAACATCAACTCTTTAAACATTACTCTGTTGGCACTGAGGTCCCTTATGATTTCAAATTCTCAGGGGATACTAGTGGGACCATGGCTCTGACCTTATGAGGGTTTCTTGAAACAAACTGAATTGAAGCACTATAACTGAAATTTAACAGAAAACTTAAATGTAAACATAATCTTTCATGTACCTACAACCAGTGTTCCTTTTCTCGAACATACATGAAGCCACAGCTGAAGCAGCCCTCCACTAACAGCAATAAGAAAATGCTAAGGGAAAAGAGAATTATCGGGATACTGACATTAGTCTATTTTGCCACTGAATAGCTATAGTTGGGCACTGTACTTCTAGAAATTAAAATCGTAATCAGAAAGCCATTCAAATAATTCTGTCCTACTTTATTTTAGAACAAAATATCAGTAAAAAAAAAAAAAGGGACATCATAGAATTTTAAAGAAACCCGTTTTGTTTTGTTTTTATATTCCTGGTAGAAGGGCAGAACAGCCCTTTTACTTTGTTGTAACCATTGGGGCGGGAGGGGGCAGGAAGAGGGGGAAAGAAAAAAAGAAAAACACAGTTCTCTGCCATAGCATTGCTTCTTTGCCATCCTACAACCTTATGCTTTCCAGTTTTCATTTTTCCTTATCTGGCATTCTGGCATGTCACATTCTTATTTTGTACTTGTTTTGACCCCAACTAAACAGCGAAGGACTTAGAACTGAAAGCAGAGCCATAATTAGGTAAGATGAGATTTGGAAACTCTACTATGTCATGAATGAACCATTGGCAATAGGTCAATGCTTACTTATGGCATCATTTTATTTCTTGCCATAGTGGCCTCCATCTCAGTAAATGGCACCATCACCCACTTAGTTGCTCAGAACTAAAAATCAGAGAGTTATTTCTCTCACACCCCACATCTAAATCATTAGCAAATCCGATAATTTCTCATCATCTCCCAGGCTATTACCATAAGCCAAGTCATTGCCATCATTTGTCTGTACGACTGCAGCAGCCTCCTAAATACTCTTCATATTACTTGCTTCTACTGCTACTTTCTATATCTTCACCTGCACACAGTTGTCAGGGATCCTTTTAAAAGCTTAATCAGATTATATTTTGTTCCTGCTCTCACTCTTCCAATGCCTTCCTACCACCCTAAGAATAAAATTCAAAATCCTTAACATGGCTTCTAAATCCATGCAAGATCCATCCTCTGGCAACCACTCTGACTTAATTTCCTACATACTTCAGCTTACTCATTGAACTCTGCCAACACTTGCCTTGATATTTTATTATACCCCTAAGCCCTTCCCATCTCAGGGCTTTTACACTCTGCTTGGAATACTTATGTACCAAATATTCACATGTTCTACTCTCTTACTTCATTCACCTCTCTATTCAAAATTAGGTTCACAGAGTTCAACCTTTACAGTCCAACCTAGAGTGGCCAATAATGTTTCAATCCTTTTACTCTACTTCATATTTATTCTTATAACTTAGTTGACATTAAAATATATACTTATGGATTATATTTATTTACTTACTTCCTTTCTTAATTATTTTCTCTACCACCAGAAATATAAGCTCCATGAGTCAGAGACTTTCTGTGTTTGCTCACTGCTATATATATTCCTAGCCTTAAAACACTGCTTAGCACATAGCAAATGCTAACTAAATATTCATGATCTAAATGAGTATTTTTTTACTCAATTCAAAGGTTTGAAATATAAGAAAATAAGTGGCAGAATATGTCATACAGTTTCATTGCACATTTTACATATTAAAGGAAGTAAAAGTGTATTAATAACTGGTTAGCAAATACTGATTAATCAACATGAAGAGAGTAACACCTTGATAGTATACAATTTTCATACCTATGCCTACTATGACAAAAATGCACTAACTCTCTTTGGGTTTATCTACTTGTGCCCTATTCAAAGCATCTTGTCCACTTTTAATGTTTCACTCCAAAATCACAGCTTCAAGTTCTACTTGTGTAGCAATTGAAAAGGGTAAACTACATAATCTCAAAGATCCCCTGTAGTTACATAATCCTACTGAAAATTTAAGGGGTATGACAGAAATCTTAGAAAAAGATGGAAACTTAATGGTGATTCTCAATCATTTACTATCCTATATGTTTTAGTTTATTAGCTACTTTATACATAATTTTAGTATACAACTAAAATCACCTGAAAGCCTAGATTTTCATTTGCCAAAGAAACTACAACTCCAAAGTTTTGCATTCTTATTGAATGTCTCTAGCAAGTTTTACAATCAGAAGAATGAGAGGTTAATCAGGATATTAGAAAATCACAGCCCTGATATCTAATAAGTAATTCACTATTCATCCCAAGCAGGTTCTCTTCATTTTGTACTTTAATTGCCTAATCTATAAAATAATGTTGAATCACAGCACACTTATTAGAAATAATCTAAATATGGTCCCATTCACAGGTTGTTTTCTCTGGAAGCAGGCACTGAGAGTGAATTTGATAAACAGAATATGTTAGGAAAAAAGTCAAGATTGAGCAGAGAGAGAAATTAAACAGCCATGACAGTCCCACAACTTTTAGTCGAAAGATAACAGGAGCTCTAGAGCATGTCTAGCCCTTCCAAGTGGACCTGTCTTGGGCAGAAATGGCTGGATATTTATACCTGCCTCAGTCAGTCATTAGATGGAGATGGCATTGGAGGCCGGACAAGCGTATCTTAGAGGAAATAGCCCCCAGAAACTTAAGCAAACCCTAGAGGAGCTGACAGATGAAGACGGTCTGTTGGCAGTGGGAACAATAAGTCTGTTCTTGCAGGAGGATCTGGATGACACATTTCCATTTTTTCCAGTCCTAGAACCATCTAGCAAATCATCTTTACCTTTTATGTTAACACCAAAGAATACGTTCCATAATGCACACTTTCTTAAAGACCATTAACATAATAGTACTGGATATGTTATTACTGTGCTTTTTAGTTTCAACGTAAAATGGGCAATGGTCATAAAGCTTTATGATGTAGACTGAAGTATACACGTATCCGCAAAGGCCCAGGCTTCTGGGATAAGAAAGAGAGCTTGAAGTACATCAAAGGTTATCTACAGGCTAATAGCTACCACAGAGAAGAAAAATTATCAAATTTTTAAATTGCTCTTTGGCTGGACCTCTTTCTAGACTTATCAAGAACACTGGCTTTAGCTATGGGCCTACTTAATTGGCTGTATTTTACAAACTTCATATCTCACACCACTGTAAAGTGTTCATCAACACATTCACACTGGGGGTCCCAACAAAATGTACACAAGTGGACTCTTCGGTCAACGTTGCTCAAGCAGTAGTTCACCATAATTAGAGTGTCTGGATGCTGATGGTAACCACTTGGAGCACCTCTTGTAATTGCAGAAGTCAAACGTGACTTGTATTCATCTTTTGTTATCAATATACATTGAGTATTACAATGTTAGTAGGTTTCTTTTTTCCTTTCTTAAAATGCGTATACATTTTTGTGGCACCCTGCGTATATGTTGCTATAAAAAACCAGAGGTTTACTTAAACATAAAAAATTCTTGAATTTTCTAAATATTCTTTTGTTAATGTCATTTGTCCTGGAACTGTTAATCATAGAATACCGTGTTTCCCTGAAAATAAGACCTAATCGGAAAACAAGCCCTAGTATGATTTTTCAGGATGACATCCCCTGAACATAAGCCCTAATGCCTCTTTTGGAGCAAAAATTAATATAAGACCGGGTCTTATTTTAGGGGAAACACGGTATACCATGATTTTTCCTCCTTCTCTCCCCTCCCCGCTTACATACTTTTAAAACCATGTTGGCTGTTTTTTTTCTTGTTTTTTGAAATACTCACCAATTGGCTTAGCCCCCTTTTTTTCTGCTGTGTCACCTTTTAATACAGGTTTTCATCACCTCTGCAAAAGGGATTTTTTTTCTCCCCAGTGAAAAAGATGGATTGGTAAGAGGTCCCACAGCCTATAAACTGTTTCCTTTTAATTCAGGCCCTAGCAGTTTGGCCTGGCTCACTTTCAGGTAGTACTATAACTTGTCTGAACCCCTGCTAAAGGGCCTCCTGCTAGTGTATTTATGCCTGAGCACTTGGGCGAGCCTTGAAGTCACTTGTCTAAAGAGTGATGGGATCTGTTTGCTCACCTCCAGTCCACATTGTAATGAAGCATGCCCTTGCTTTACAACTCCTGAGGTTCTGACCTCAGGAGGTGAGGCTTTGCCTGGAAATGGCCCCAGGAGATTACTCCCAACTGCCCAGTTTCTGTATAAGATTCTGATAATAGTGTTCACTATTAAGGGTTTTCTTTTCTCCTAACATTGTTAGCAGTTTCCATGTTCGACCTTCATGTCCCACATACAGAATATTGGGAGGATCTTTTTAAAAGTCCTAAAGCTAAACCTGTTAAAACTTCCCTTTAACATTCAAACTAGTCAGGCTCTTTGTGTAAATTACAAATTTTGCGATAGTGTGTTCATTTTAAGTAGGGTGGTATAAAATGCAAAAGAACAAAGAAATCTTTTCATCATTAATGTCATTGCCAAGAACAGGAACTGCTGTTATTTGAGCTTTGATCTTTGTTTTCTCCCCCTCCCCCACGGCTTAATTCAATTATGTATCCCTCCTTTACATAATACAAGTCTCACTCCTCCTCAACTTCTCCTTAATTACAGACTATTCAGGGATCCTAGACGTCCTGAGATCCAGCCAGTATTATGTTGGCATTGTTTTATTCTAACCTCCACTAGGTAACCCATGTTCTAGACAATTTTCTTTTTAAGACCCCCTAATATCAGACTACATAGATAATAGCTTGTTCAATAATCAATAGATCATGGAGTGGTTGAATCATAAATGAAAATTAATGGATAGATTGAGACAAGAGCCTCTTAGTTTCCTTTGATAAGATGATATAGCAACTTGCATCTAACCTGTCTGCTATTCCCTCTCACCCAATGAACTATGCAATTGTAAATGAAAATATTTCCAACTGTATTTATATTGTAGGCCTTGTCAAATACAATTTTAAAATAATTGTGGTCAAAGATTGAAGATTTAAATGGAAAATTAAAACTTCTTTCATCTTTATACTTCACCTCTCTACCTAATACTTGGACTAGCCTCAATTAGTTTTTTTCATTTCTGGGGGGGGGGGGGAAGAAGTGTGAGGTAAGAATTGACAGTGCTAGTAAAAGGAGTGACCTGTCACATCACGACAGGTTTTTAAGCATGTTTATGTGATCAGCCTATTATAGAGCAAACTGAAATCAAGGAGATTCCTGTCTTCTAGAAGCTTACCATCTGTGACTAGAAAAAGAAGACATTAACAAATGAAAAAGCATTAAGCAAGAATTTGTATAAGTAGTTGAATGTGGAAAAAAAATGATAGTGTGTGAAATAAAGTATTAAGGGGAAAAAGTACCTGTGGATTTTATTGCAATCTGTCCTTTAAGGTGTTGTGGAAAAGGGATTTTGTGATGATGAAGTATGAATTTAGTAAACAAAAGCTAGGAAGTTCACCCAGATATGAAGTCTTATATGAGAGGATAACCAATGGATGAGCTTATCCAGATGCTTCTTCCTTCTAGTACAGTGAGCCAATTTCACATTACCATTCTGATAGCAATATTTTAATTTTTCTTTCCTTGGTTCAAAACATTTCCATAAATTGCAATTACTTCCCACAGAGTCGAATACATTTTCCTTGACAAAGGTGATTATTAGGTATTAAAGTCTAATCCCATAAGAAATTTGTGAATTGTTAAGTCTATTTCTTAACTAGTCAAGAGCATATCCTTATTTCTCATATGTTTTCATGATAATGTAGCATGTTATTACCTGCTTGTCAGGAGAAAATTCTTTAGTCAAAGATATCCCTTCCAGAAAAGCACAAAGGAAGTTACCTTGCTCTAAATATATCATGATGGACTTTGATTTTTTCAGTTCTCTTTAAATTTTTTTTTTATTTTTACCAAAAAAAGTTTGTCCATAAGTTTAATAGTAGAGATGAAAATATTAGCATAAAACCAAAATGCATGTGAAGGAAAAAATAATCAAATTACAGAAAGCCATTTATACAGAAAAAGTGTACTTTAGAATAAACTTGTAAAAATGTCACAAAACTTTATATGCGAAATAAATAACATTAGAAACATTATGTACAAATGGATAGAAACATAACTTTTAGACTAACATGTTCTGTCCTTCATGTTTTTAGTATATCAGAAAAAAAATATAAACCATTTGAAAAAAGGGAATTAATATGGTAGAATTATTAAATATATTTTAAATATAAACTCTACAAAGGACATAAACATGTAGAAAACATGTAGAAAAATAGTCATCTATAGGTTCACAAAATATTTCAATATATTCCACAAAGCAGAAATTATAAAGAACACATTCTCTGACCAACATGCAATAATATAAGAAATTCTAACTATTAGGAAATTTACAATAATTTTTTTCTAAATAATTTCATTGGGAATAAAAAGAAATAAAAATAAACAGATAAGATTATTCAGAAAATGGTGAAATTAGTATATTATATTTTAACTCTTATGAGATGCAGCCAATGTGACATACAGAGACAAAATTGTAGCCTTGGAATATTTTTATAATTAATAAGAAATATGAAAATAAACCAAGTGTTCAATTTAACTAATTAGGGAAAAAAGCACACTTAAGGGAAGTAGGAAAGAGATAAAAGCAAAAATCAATTATAAAAGAGGAAGCTAGTAGAAATATTAAGTAAATGCAAGAAGTATAAAACAACAGATAAACTTCCTGCAAATAAAATCAAAAGAGAAATGGTCATGATGATAATTATAATAAAAATAGCTAGGATGTATTGGGTGCTTTCTCTGTAGCAGATGTTATCCTTAAAGCTTGTTATATTGTTTCAGTTACTTCTTAAAGCAAAACTCTGAAGTGTTTATTTCATTTTTTTACAAATGTGGTCACTGAAGTTGGGGGCTTAATATATTATTATCATAAAGCTCCTAATGTATCAAAGATGGAATTGCAATGTAGCATCGTCTCTCCTTGACTCTATAACCAGTACTCCCAACAACTATACTATTTCTAACAAAATCATCTGATAAAATGGTTATAAAAGATCAGAATGCATAATTCTTAATTATTTTGCTAAATTGGATGAACTGGGAAATCTTCTGGTAAAACGTACATTTCTTAATTGTATAACTTTAAATAGTCAACCCATACTTGCTAGAAACCATTGAATAAATTGTAAATATTGCAAAAAAAAAAAAATCTCCAAATATGGCTCAAGACCAACATGGTATTTTAAATAATAGCTTTTGTTTTTAAATTTTCAATGAAGAAAATCACCAGTTTTGCATTATTTATTTTAGATCCCAGAAAGGATAAAAGATAGTCTTTTAATTTTAAAAATTAAATGCCTGATATCAAAACCTAATAAGGGTATTGTCCATTTACCTCAGTTATATAAATGTGAAAATACAAGTACCAACAATCGAATGCATGATTTTAAAGATATTTGATTGAATAAAATGTAATACCATTAACCATGATACACATTAACCATTATATAGAATAGCTCTTAAATCATTAACCAGCCTACCTTATTTTAAATTATAATACTAAAGATATCGCCATTAAATTCAGGAACAAAGGAAGACTTTCTGCCATCATCCTTATTGCATAGTAATGTTGGGAAGGTCCCAGCTATTCAAAGAGCCAGTGAAACAGTTTACAGGAAATAAACAGAAAATATATGGAAAGGAGGAGACAAAGTTATCTCCATGACTATACCACACTGGGAATAAAATATTTAACTTAAAACGTTTAAAAAATTAGTTTAACGAATGTTGGTAAGAGGATCAAACTCAACAGAAAAAAAATGATAAAGTTGTTAGCTTCTTAAATACCAGAAATAGCCAATTTATTGGAACAAAGTCCCAATTTCATGTAAGTGTACCTAAGAGCAGAAAAGAGTACATAGATATCTGTAAGTGGAAACCTCTGGGGCACACTGTTACCAGTCTGAATTTTCTATATTGTTTCTATTATCCATAAACAAACTGTTACTGTGTTTCAAATAGGCACCAATATCTGTCCAGATGCAAAGAAAACAGCACTGAAAAAGACAGATGTGGAGACAGAGCCAGGAGTGCAGTTTCCAGGCTCTCGCCCTCACGTGGAAAGGTGCTCACTCCGGTAGTAAATGGCCATCAACTGTGGCTAGTTGGCCATCAGCTGTAACCAGTGAGCCATTGGCTACTAATATAACTGCCATGGCTATGCTAGCAGAAAATGGGGGCTAGCAAGAAGATGGTGGCTGAGCTAGCAAGAGCGGATTGCAGTTAGCCCGGCGGACTGCAGCTAGCAAGTGAGGTTGGTTGGCAGAGAGAAGTGGACGCCAGGTTGCAGATAGTGGAGCTCCTGCTTCCTGTGTCTCCAACCCCAGCCATCAGCAAGAATATAGTGGTATGACTTCCCTATCTATGACTCCGTGCGTGTTCCTTTTTGGCCTCACCATATCCTGCGTTCTTTTATGGGAAGCAGGAGCTGAGACCACGCATGCCACCCTGCATGACAAGTTTCCATTGGAATGGAAAGAAACAAGTTTCCATTCTTCTGTAGTTTATAACTCACTGGGGTGAGTGGAACAGGGGATGATAAAAAACATGAAAGATAAATACATAAGCAACCATCTGAGAGTGTAATATGCTATAAGGAATAAAACAAACTGATAAGCTGGACACTCATGGGCTACTTTGGGTTGGGAGTTCAGAGAAGACCTTCCCAGCAGGTTACATTTAAATTGAAAACTGAATGATCAGGGCCAGACAGCGAAGATCAGGTTGAAGAGAATTCTAGAAAGAATCTCTTATTTTAACTTGAGACTTTACTTAACTTTTATATTGGATTTTGTAATATGCACATGGTTCTTTTACTGTAAATACAATGCTTTTTTTATCCCAATATTAATTTCATACTTACGGAGAGTCCATTTGGACTTAGCCTTCTCAATTTAGTTGCTTTAACTTCAATTCATTTTGACTCATATTATGAACAAACTGTTAGATATTGTCTTTCTTCTCTTGTACTATCTCCTCTTCCTTTTTCTTCTTCATCTTATCTCTGACTCACACTGCACTGAACTCATTACTGAAATGAAGCATGTGGTGCTTCATTCAAGATATTCTTTGTTATTAAAATATGTAATACCCAAATTATCTTAATAAATTGTGTCCGTACAAATTCAGGTAATAGCAAATTGAGTACTTCAAAATGTTCTATTTCACCTCTTCTCAGACTGGCATTCACCTCTAAAGGTGACTATTTTTTTAGAAATATATAAGAATATTAAAAATAATTCAATTCTAAACCTGCTAATAACATGGCAGGATTTTAAATCTGAAACTTCCCTCCTCTCTTAAAAACTACAGCAGGATGAAAACAACAGTAACAAAACCTATCAACTCCACTTCCAGGGAAATTAGGAGACACATTTCAAATTGTGTAAATGCTGATTAAGACAGCTGAGAGTGATAAAACCAGTAATCCTTGCAGAAAGAGGCAACAGGAGTGCTTGCGAAAAAAATGAAAAAATAGAGCAGGCATAGCTAATCGTGGCAGATCTCAGTAAGTGCCAGAAAAAAAAAATGTATATATATATATATATATATATATATATATATATATATATATATATCTCACACTTTCAAACACACCTTCTCTCAACCGTAGCTCACACCCGATTGACAACACCAAACAAAAAGGTTCATCACACTGATTCCTGTACTGAAGACCCCTGCCTTTCCATCGGATGGCACTGGGCAGCAGCATTCACCATATTTTGCCATCACAACAGAAAAGGCTCTGTGTCACACATCACTTCTGGTATATGGCAATTTCTGTCAAATAAAAACATTACGGTGTTTCTCCTCATATACCTTATTCACCAGATCTGGCACCGTGTGACTTCTGGCTCTTCCCCAAAGTCAAAATGACCATGAAAGGTAAATGTTTTGAATTCATTCAGGACATCCAAGCAGCCATGACAGTGCAACTAAAGACACTCACGAAAGAGGACTTCTAGAACTACTTCAGAAAGTGGCAAGAACTATGGGATTAGTGTGTTTGAAGCAAGGGGGAGTATTTTGAGAAGGATTAATGGCAATGTGTCTTCTACTGCAATAAATTTTATTTAAAACCGTCGTGTTTTTTTTTTTCATCACACCTCGTACATATCGTTTTTCATATATTTTTGCTTCCTCAAAATCTGACACCAAAAACTTGCTCCTGGGGCCACCATTTAGCCAGGTGACATTTCCTGCTACACATTGAACACATATCATTCAACTATACACACCATGGAAATACCTTACCTCTGAACAACTATGTATTGAGTCTATTTAATTCATGGTCTCTAATAAAACCCAGATAGTTTCAATATAAATATCAGGACCCTGAAACATTGCAGAAAACAAAAGAGAAAGCTTTCTAAATTACTAGTCTATCTTGATTTTTTTATTATTATTATTGTTGATTGAGGTCCCTTTTTGTACATTAGGTAACCTTGCCAGCTGTATTAATTATTTTAGTAAGTTGGGTTACTCTTCATTTTTTTCCCTTCCATTGTCTCCTGGGATCACGAAAGAGTTAAATCTCCAAAATGATCATCTTAGAGCTGCATCCACAGCAGGAGCATCTGCTCATTATTAGATTATGTGGGCACTAGTCAGGGTAGAACTCTGAGCAGACTAATAGCAGTGGAAGCATAGTTGTGGAAAAGTAACCCACAACTTAAACTGCTAGGACACAAAATTACTTTGGTCTTGGCATAGAGATCACCTCAATTTTTTTTTTTTTTATACTGCTCTTCTTACTTCAAACAGAAAATATTCAAACTCATTAGTTTAAGTTACTTTCAATCAAGGATCCAAAAATATGAAAACATTAATTTTTAAATGTCTCAGTATTTTGTCTCTCTCCTACTTTTCTCATGTCCTACTTTCCCACCCAAAAGGGAAGAAGAAAGTGCCCGGTATTTAACTGGGCCTGAAATCAGCAGAGCCTGAGTACCACAAGAAAGGCTGCTCTTTTGATTTTTTTGGCGAACACCAGGGGTAGATGTTCTGGAAATCTGGCCAAATTTATAACCCATTTTTGCAGACTAACTTGTGAGGTTCTGAGAATTTGGAAAGAAAGAGATAAGCAACTTAACATCAGATTTTATTTAAATAGATCACAGACACTAAATGTCTTCAAGTTCAATAAAGGTAATATTTTTACAGCTTGCACAGTCCTACTGCCTGACTCCACTAGTAAGAGGGGAACTTGTGAGCAGAGGCAGTTCTCCACACTACAGGACACAGACAGTAGAGCCAGAACAGAATTTCCTGGTGGCCTGATGGTTCTAGTAAACATTTTTCTGGTCAGATCTAGACTCCACATCAGATGTTTGACAATCCTGCTCTAATCTTTCTTTGTTTAGGATTACAACTCTGAAACAACTTGACTTTTAACTGTAATTTTTCTTTTTATTAAATAAGTATGTTCTTGTTAGCATAATACTCTAAGAAACAAAATTAATGGGAACTACTGAGAGTATATTTCTAGTGTAGAGAAAATATTTTTAGTTTTTCTAAATAAAGCAGAAATTTGCTGATTAAAAATAATCCCAAAATATTTTGCAAAATTATGAATTTACCTTGACTTGAAGAAAAGAATGAGGTAATTCTCCCATATTTAAAAAGTGAACCACCATGTTGGAAAATGGGCAATATCCCACTTGCAATGAGTTGAGGATGACTTTTCAGAGCCCTACCCCACACTATCTCCCTGTCAACTTTGTTCCCATACCTAACTTCTCATAGAGAAATGATTGAACAATTTCTTTTTCCACTAGCTACCATGTGCTATAAAGATTTCTTTAAAATGCAATATTTTGAAATGGAGGCTATTATACTATGGGTTGTTCAACAGCTTGATTGGGACTTGTTTTTCAGATTAGCTATAACAGCACTAAGGGAGTGAATCATAAAATAGATGAGGTTATTATTTAAAGAAAATAAATGGCTCAGATGTGCTTTAGACCAAGGTGTGTTATTAGCTATAATAAATGAAGGCATAGTCAGGGAAGTCACACTTTAGCCTGTCCCCGCATTCATATATTTATTTAAGACTGTAAAAGTCTCTGTGGTGAGCACAGAAAAAGCTAATAAAAGGTAGGTAGTTTCAAAATAGAGATTCAGATAAAGAGTAGATATGTTAACAGGAGACCTAGAGAGTCTAAGATGAGGTAAAAGTTCATTGAAGGTGAAACAAATATAAGTATAGTGAATTAAGAGCCAGGAATTGTCAAATATTGGTTCATACTTGTCTTGTGTTGCTGAATTGTTTACCAAAACACTTTCAATCTAGAAACATGGAGCTAAAGGAAGATATAAGGAGTCAGAAGCCCCATCAGAGGTATCATGTGCTTTATCTTATATTGTATCCTTTTCAGTGAATCTAACAGTTAAAAGACCTTGGAGTTATTGTTATTATTCAACATATTAATAGCATTTAACATAACTGATTATCTTTCTTCCTTAACACAATATTGTTCCCTTGCTTTCTTTAATACTATTCTCCGTCAGTTTTCCTTTTATGTCTCTAAATGCTCTTCCTTTGCCTCTAAATGCTTCTTAAGTTGTTTTGTTCTTATTTATTATCCTACCTGTAGTAGTGCCCAGAAGTCAATCCTTGGATCCTCTCTCTTCTCTAGGTAATTTCATCTAGTCCTGTGATTTTATATAACATCCATGTGTTGAAAACTCACAAACATGTCCACATTCCTGACCTCTCCCCTAAACACCAGATGTACATACACTATTGCCTTCCAGGCATATCCACTTGAATAACTAAGCCACTACAAACCTAACTCCTTAAAAATATGCTCTAGAGCAGGAGTATCCAAACTTTTTCCAACGCTTTTTACCAAGGGCCATATGCGGTAAAATACACAAACAGCCGGGCCACTCACTCGAGGTGAAGTACGTATTGCCTCACCTGGTTTATTTAAGTAAACTAAATATATTTTTGGAATTTGCTGCGGGCCAATTAACAATGGATTGTGGGCCGCAGTTGGCCCATGGGCCTCAGTTTGGACACCCCTGCTCTAGAGTGTCCTCTAAAACCTGTGCCTTCTGCAGCCTTTGCCTCAGTCCATGTCAACTCCACTCTTCCAATTGCTCAGGACAAAAACCTCCGTTATCCTTGCCTTCTCTCCCACAATCTTATAACATTTACTTTGTCAACACATCATATGGGCTCTACCTTCAAAATCTATGCAGAAAATGTTCACTTTTCACTACCTCCACACTTTCACCACACTTGCACAAAACCACAGTCATTTCTTTTTTTGAATTTTGAGACTGACTTCTAACTGATTTTCCTGCTTCCACCCTTCCTCTTAGTCCCCATTTAGCAGGCATATCCTTTTAAAATCCAAAGTAGATCATGGCATTTCCTGACCTAAGTTTTCCAGTGACTTCTCATCCCTTTTGGAGTGAATGCCAAAGTTCTTATGTTATCCTATAAAAACTTACAGGATCTGGCTCCCCATCCAACTCTCTGAGCTCATCCCCTTGCATTTTCCCACTTTATTTCTCATTCCCCATCATCTAAGCTGGCCTCCCAAGAACACACCTAGCTCAGGGCCTTTCCACTCACATTATTATTATCTTTCGTGGACACTCCTCCTCCATATATTGGTATGGTTCATTCGCATTCTTCTTAGTTTTCTGCTTTTTTTTTTTGTCAAATCATCAGAAGGCTTCCTTGACTACTTAATATAAAAATAGAATTCCTCTTCCTCTTCTGACGCAAACAGGATTGCCCGATTTTTTGGGGGGGAGATAGACAGTGAGGGACACCCGGTTACATTTGAATTTCAGACAAACAACAAATATTTCATTGTTTAGTATAAATATGCACAAAATATCAGAGGACATACTAATACTAAAAAATTATTCTTAAATATTTCATGAAACATACTTAACTCAAAACAATGAAGTCTGTGTTTATCTGAAATTCAAATTTAACTGAGTGTCCCATATTTTATCTGGCAAGTTTAAACTCACCCCAGTACTCCCTCTTCTTCCATTTTAGTTCTCTTCATACTATATATGTCGATACCTGACTTGTCATATATTTATTTGTTTCTTATCTGTCTCCTAAACTAGACTGGGGGCAAGGACTTGTTTTATTTATTATTTTATCTTAGCACCAAGAACAATGCCTGTCATGCAAATATATGTTGAATGAATGAATGAATAAGTAATGAATGAATGCATGTTGATCATGTAGACTTTGGGGATATGTTCTACTTGCTCTAGGATCACCTCCCATGGTCTTTTCTCTTTATTTCACCCCTGCCACTCACGGTTCCTAGCTAGAAAAGGGACAATATCTGAAGGCCTGGTTTTGCAGCTATAAGCTTCTAGGAAAATTCTGCTTAAGTCTCCCCATTGTGCAGGTTTCTTTAACAAGCCTCAGCCAGCCAGGTTCAGTTTCTCATGCTTGCCTATTGCTTTACACAGGAACCAAAGAGGCGGAGTAGTTTGGGGATTCGTAGTGGGCTGTGTTTTCAGAAGGAAAAACCCTGTTGGATAGCGAATGTCATTCTGAATTCTTTAGATGTCAGGGCAGAACTCACAGAAAGTCATTGTTTATGTCTGAAACAAATCTTTATTATGTGATTGAAAATGTTCTCAGTTACTCTAACTTACTTTTATTAAAAAGTTTAATGTGTTTTTATTTCTTCCAAGCAGTAGATAAAAAGGTGTCATACAAATATTGATTTAAAATCCTTGCAAGTTTGCCCTCTTTTCTAATTTTTTTTTTCTCTTTGAGGACAAATACACACTTTCATGGACGTGTGTGTGTGTGTGTGTGTGTGTGTGTGTGTGTGTGTACTAGTTTATGTCAGGAAGTAAATCACTATTATTTTTATTTTTAGGAAAAAATGATTATTTTCCCATCCTACATTAACAAATGAAATGCAGCAATGTAATGTATTATCTAATTTATTGAAGTTAGTGTTAATAACTACATCGCATAAGTTTTCATGAACTCAACTATATCCCGAGAAAATCTGCCAAGAAGAAAATATAACATGAAATTCTATAGCTTGAAAATTTAACTAGAAACAAGATTAAAATGAGAAAATACCTGATCTAATAGTTTCAAGTCCATTTCACAGGTAAGAAAAAACAACAGTTTATAGAATCAACATAAAAATCTCCTAAAGCCCACAAAAATGTTGTAATTTTTACATTACAAATTCCATGTTTCTCAATTCTCAAACAACTAGCATTTTAAAGTTACGATTATAATTTAAAGTGCTAACAAGTGATTTCTAGCAATAAATAATCCACTAATAATAATGATCTAGATTAACCACTAAAGTAAAAACACCACTATTTCTTCATGACTTTACAAACACAGCCACTTTCCGTGCCAGGTATATTTTCCATATAGTTCTACAATATCTCTGTTCTCCAATAGGTTATGTCTGGAAATTTCAAACATAGTCATTGCTCTTCAGAGTGTCTTGCTTTCATTTTTCACTGACGGCTATTCCTAAACTCACTGTTTCTTTGAGCTTCATAATTAACTTGATCCACCTCCCAACAATGAGAATCTTATTTCACTTCTTAATTTACAGACAACAAAGAACCATCCCTCCACTTTAAGTGCTACCATGCACAGACTTCCAGGCATTGAAATTATTATATCATATTATACTTATAATAAAAATGATAAGTGAAATAATTACTAAGTAATTATTTATGCCAAGGACTTTTCTATGCAGGGTACAAATAATACATCATTTACTCTTAACACAACTCTCTGAGTAGGTCCTGTTATTGTGTCTATTTTTCAGAAAAGAAGACTAAGGCCTAGAGACAGTAACCTAGAATCCAGCCAGAGAATATAGCGCCAGAACCCTGGTTCTCACCCACCAGGGTACCTCCTCTTGACCTCTGTAATGCATGCCTCAGCACCTATGAGAATTTTAAATTCAGTGGTTCTTTATTGATAAGCCTTGCATTTCCAGCACCAGGCACAGTTCCTGAATCATTGTAGGAATTATACAGTTGCTTGCCAAATCAAAGGAAAGAAAGAAGGAAAAGGAGGGAGGGAAAATTAGAGGAACACATTATCTTTTCTTTTTTAAACAATTCACGGTATTTTAAACTGTCAGCATCTTCTGAGATCTTCTGAGCCTTCACCCCTTTATTCTACTAAAGACAAAGAAGCAAACAAACAACAAAACAAATCTTCATCCAACCAAATCAATAAACAAAATGAACTAAGTACTTATTTGGGTATAACTCATTTCTTCCTTCAAGACAATGAATACAAGACATACCAGAGTTTAAAGCACTATTCAATCACTCATGTAATAAATATTTATTAAATAAATATTGAGTTAGCCAATTCCCAGGAGACTTTCCCTATTCTATTTTTCCCCCCTTGAGGGAAAAATATCAACTTCTAACATACACAATTTACTTATTAATTATATCAATTGTTAATTATCTGTCTCACTCTTCTGCAGTGTTAGTTCCACAAAGGTACAACACTTCTTTGCTTTATTCCCTGATGTATACTGGGCATGCACAACCATGCAGGACACAGATTACACATTCAATAAATACTTACTAAATGAATGAATCACTGTGAAAAAGCATAAAAGATGAACATCGTATGGTGCATTTAATAATGGAGAAGGAATTGGCAAGATTGGGGTCAAATTGAAGACACAAAATGAAGGAAAATGTAGGGTAGAGTGTCACTGACAACAGTGAATGATACGGTCAACAACCAAATAACAAGTACAAAAAAAGAGAAAGGGAGTTCAGTGAAAGGGAGTTAAATTTTGACTAGGTTTAATTTGATTTACATGCAGAACATCCAGGTGAATTCCAGTAGGCAACCAAAAATGTCTAGCAACCTATGAATTACTAGTATGCAAAAGCCATACTAGTATCCAAATATCCAACACCAAATTATGAAAGTCAGTATTTGTGACTGAGTTCTTACTTGATTCCCTACTCCTTAGCTTTCTGTTACAAAAATATAAATAGGTTGAAAAACATGACTGAAACCAATAATAAAATATATTCTTTAGTACTCAGTGTGCATATTTGGTTAACAATAAGATATTTGGAGTATGATTTGAAGTGACCCTCATTTTACTGATAGGAAGATTGAAGGGAACTGGCTGAAGGGAATTACTGTGTCCTATACATTAGGATTATGTTCACTGATTGAGAAGTGTAAAGACTGGTGTTGCAAGAGAAAAAGATTGGTGAAACAGGTCATACAATGAATATAAGTATGGAATCAAAAGCACAAATAAAATGTTAAATTTTGACAAGGAGGGGAGACTATGGAAATGAGTGAGAGCAGATGTATAGGGATTTTTTGAAGGAAAAGAATAATATTAATGGAGCAAAATTTTGCAATACTGATATTCTAGGAAAAATATAAGGCAAGTATAACAGTCAGGATTCTCCAGAAAAATGGAACTAATAGAAGATAGATATGTAAAACTATACCAAAACATTTAAGGTTAAGATGATGGAGAAGGTAAATGCTGTGCTTGCCTCCTCTCATGACCACATCAAAATTACAACAACACTACAGAATAGCCATCATTGAGAATCACCAGAAGTCTAGCTGAATCAAAGTTCTACAACTAAGGACATGCAGCAGAAGCCACATTGAGACTGACAGGAGGGGCAGAGATAATGAATGGGTGGGTCCCACACCCACATGTGATTATTACAAATCAGGAGGGATATCTGGGCTGCGGAGGACCCCACAGAAGAATGAGGGGCCCTAGCCTCACACTATGCTCCCAAACCAGGGCTCCAGTGCCAAGGAGAGAAGTCCCCATAACTTCTTGCTGTGAAAACCAGCGGAGGTCATGGCTGAGTGAGAGGAGAAAGGCTAGAGTCCCAGGTGGTTCTCTTAAAGGGTTCAAAAAGGGACTTACTAGCTGACGGACTCATTTGCTTTGAATGCCAACACTGGGACAGCAGCTCAAAAGGTACTAGGAACATTTGGGGAGGAACTGAGTTGTCTGGCTATAGGACAAGGGCAAGAGGGGCAGCTTTCTCCAAGACAAAAGTGCTTGCTGAATCCATTGCTTCTTTGTTGAGCTCTCCCCTCTCCAGGCATGCAGACGCAGGTGGTCACCACATCTGAGTTTCCATCAACCTACCTAACTCCATTCATCAGCCCTGGTGATTCCCTGAGACCCTGCACCACCCAACTTGGGGGCCCACCAAGCCACTTCCAATGGCTTTTCCATACAAATAGCCCATCTTGGCACATGTTTCAGACTTTCCTAAAATCTCTCAAAGGTTCACAAAACCCAAATAAACAGCAACTGGCTTCAGTGTGTCCCATACCTCTTGCTCAGCTGACCCAAGCCGGGTACTCATGACAGCCAGCCATGATTCACTGCTTAGCCTCTCAAGGCACCTGCAAGCTCAGTTCAGGTGGTGGGAGATTGCTTTGTGGCTCATGCCAGGTGGCCCCGGGCAGAACACAGGCTGCAGCAGAATTTTGTCTGCAGCAGCCCCCTCCCAGGAGGCCATGATGCTGCAAGCCCAGTAGCCAGCTTTGGACCACACAAGAGCATCACTCAGCCACCTCCAAGTACAGCACACCGAAAAAGCAGACTGGAGATACCCCAGAGCCCTGCTAAAGTGAATCCTGCTCCATAGAGACAGTCCCTGCACAACAGCTCTTCCAATATAGTCACAGCCAGGCCTCAAAACTAATCAGCCCAAGGGTCAATCCCTCCCACTGATGTGCAAAGAACAACCAAGGTTCAACTACAACAGCAGGGCACACAATCCACACAAGGAACATACCTGGAGGACCCGGCTCAGGTGACTAAAGAGACGGCCCCACTGGGCTTCACAGGACACCTACTACATAAGGCCACTCTACCAAGACCAGGAGGCATAGCAGCTCTACCTAATACATATAAACAAACACAGGGAAGCAGCCAAAATGGGGAGACAAAGAAAAATTTCCCAAATGAAACAAAACAAGGCTCCAGAATAAGAACTATACAAAATGGAGAAAAGCAATCTACCAGATGTACAGTTCAAAACACCAGTTATAATGATGCTCGATGAACTCAGGGAGAACTTCAACAAAGAGATAAGAAACATAAAAATGGAGCTAGAAAACACACTTAAAAGGACCAGTCAGAAATAAGGAATATAATAATTGAAAGAATACATTTAAAGGGAAACAACGTAGACTACATGAAGCAGAGGATCAAATCAGTGATTTAGAAGATAAGGTAGCAGAAAACTCCCAATAAGAATAGAAAAAGAAAAAAGAATTAAAAAATAAAAAAACGAGGATACTTTAACGGGCCTCTAGGCCAATATTAAGTGTACCAACATTCACATCACAGGGATACCAGAAGGAGAAGAAAAAGAGCAATTAATTGAAAACCTATTTGAAGGAATAATGATGGAAAATTTCCCTAACCTGGAGAAGGAAATAGACATACAGCCCAGGAAGTGCAGAGAGTCCCAAACAATATCAACCCAAAGAGGTCCACACCATGACACAACATAACTAAAATGCCAAATGTTAAAGATAAAGAAGGAATCTTAAAAAGCACCAAAGGAAAATCAGTTACCCAAAAAGGAGCTCCTATAAGTGTGTCAACTGATTTCGCAACAGAAACTTTGCAGGCCAGAAGAGATTGGAACGAAATATTCAAAGTGATGAAAAGCTAGGATGTACAACCAAGATTATTTTACCTGACTAAGCTGTCATTTAGAATCGAAGGACAGATAAAGAACTTTCCAGACGAGCAAAAGCTAAAGGAGTTCATCACTATTAAACCAGTATTACAGGGAATGATAAACGGACCTCTTTCAAATACCTCCCAAAAATAAATGAATAAATAAAAATAAAAATAGTAATAACTACATATCTAACAACCAATAACTACATTCAATGTAAATAGGTTAATGCACCAATAAAAAGATAAGGTGGCTAAATGGATAAAAAATAAATAAATAACAAGACTCTTACATATGTTGCCTACAACAGACTCAGTTCAGATCAAAAGAAACATACTGAAGAAACAGACCGAAACTAATGGGATGGATAAAGATATTTCATGAATATGGAAATGGAAAAAAAAAATCTGGAGTAGAAATATTTATACCAGGCAAAATAGACTTCAAAACAAAGGCTATAACCAGAGACAAAGAAGTGTCCCGTAATCCCACTTCTGGGTAATTATCCAAAGAAACCCAAAATGCTATTTCAAGGAGACACGTGCATCCAATGTTCATTGCATCACTGTTACAATGGCCAATATGTGGAGGCAGCCTGGGTGTCCACTGATGGATGAACGGATAAAGAAGAGGTGGTACATATATACAATGGAATATTGCTCAGTCAGGGAAGGGAATGGGTTCTTGCCATCTGTAGCTCGTGGATAGACCTGGAAGCTATTGTGCTGAGTGGAGTATGTCAGATAGGGAAAGACAGATGCAATATGATCCCACTTATATGTGGAATCTAAAGAACAAAATAAACAAACAAACAAAACAGAAACAAAGTCATAGATATAGAAAACATTTTGATGGTTGCCAGATAGGAGAGTGTTTGGGAGTGTAGGTGAAAAAAAGGGAAGGGATTAAGTAGTACAAATTGGTGTCACACAGTCGTTATTGGGATGTAGGGTATAGCATAAGGAATACAGTCAATAATATTGTATTAACTATGTATGGTGTCAAATGGGTACTAGATTTATCGGGGTGATAGAAGGGAGAGGATTTGAGGGACAAGGTAAAAAAGATGAAGAAATTAAGAGCAAATTAGTAGTTACAAAATAGTCATGGGGATGTAAAGCACAGGGAATATAGTCAATAATATCGTAATAACTATGTATAGTGTCAGGAGGTACTAGTCAAGGGAATCACTTCTTAAATTACATATATGTCTAACCACTGTGCTATATACCTGGAATTAATATACAATAATATTGAATGCCAACTGTAATTGAAAATATTAAAAAGGAAGAGGTCAAGGGAAGTAAAGCATTCAAATTTTCAGGTATAAAACAAATAAGTCATGAGGATGTAACGTACAGCATAGGGAATATAGTCAATAATACTGTGATCGCATGGTACCATACCAGATGGTTGCTAGACTTACATGGCAATCACTTCTTATATAAATGTTGAATAACTATGGTGTACACCTGAAACTAATATAAAATTGTATTTGAGCTATATTTTGATAAAAAGCTTAAAAAATAAAACTGTATCAAGAAACGTATTTTAAGGAACTTCCGTTTTTGTTCGTAAGACCCATCCACATCATCAAGGGTAATCTGCTTTAAAGACAACTGATTGTAGATGTTAACCACAGTGCTGCAATATCTAGTTTTGGGTTTAACTGAATAACTGGGTATGATAATCTCACCAAGTGGACACATCAAATCAATCATCACAGAAAAATCACATGTGAAGTTGAAGTTGAGTGAGAAGGCAAAAGATAAAGCTTGTCCAACATAGCTCCTGGTATGTGTCTCACCATTTGGTGAGAAAGGTAGAGGAAGGAAGAATATGAGAGCAGGAGACAGGACGAGGCATAGCTGAGAAGACAATAGCCTAGTGAAGGTACAAAGCGGGGCACAGGCATATGCCAGGGAAATCACTGCATCAGCAACCACAATACCGGGTTCCCAATTTCCCACGTATTAGTTCTTCCAATTTAGTCATAGGTAACACCATTTCTCTGAGCCTAAATGGAAATAAGGATACCTCCTTCACCTGCATCAAAAGATAATTTGTCAAGTAAATGAGGTGATATATATGAAATATTTTAAAATATACACATCTTTATACATATGCATCTATTATTCCTATTATTCCTATTATAAGGCTGTATTAGAGGACTGCTACTCCAATAGAGATGGAGTTGAGTGAACATATGATCTCAAGGGATGCATCAAATTCAACATTGATAGGAGACTGTTACCAAATGTCACTGTCCATTTATGCTGCATTCTGTTTCCTCAGTTTTATCTATGGAGTTGTACAATTAGAGACCACTGTTGTTATAACAAAGCATAAATGTCCAGCTTAAATTCAAACTATGATCTGAGTGAATATGTATTGCTTGTACCAGGTAATGGTGATCAATATAGAATTAAAATCTACAAGTTCAAATGAGACTTATAATTATTCTCCGAGTGAAGATTTAGCAACAAAGACTACAGAGTGTTTAATCAAAAGGTGATTCATAGTTTTAATCCTATGTTATTATTCCTTCTTCTAGCTTTACGAATGTTTTAGTAATCAAAATGTCTACATGGAAGACAAATAATTTGAAAGTCTTGAGTTATTGGAGGTTCACAAATTATATAAGCAAACTACATTTAAGCATAATTAATTCCATATATTGTATTGTGATTAATGGGTTGAGGGAGCAGCTGAAGAAAAATACTTTATTTTCTTCCCAATAAAAAGAGAAACATCTACATGTATATACTATTCACTTTAACATAGTTTTGGATCAGAAAAAAGCATTATCATTATTATGAAAATAAGAAAAAAATTACCAAGTCCAATAAAGGGCACTAGCAATAAAGATTAAAATTTATACAAACCTGCCAAAATAAAACTATAGTCCAAGATAAAATTTATGAAAATACACATGCTACCAAGTAGGGAATTGTGCTGTGACCAGCAAAGAAATTATTTCTTAATAAATTATTTCTTTAAATAACTCCAATGCTAATACATTTAAATGCTTATTTACAGATGATTATTTGCTTCGAATAAAATCTGGAGGGTATCTGAGGTAAGATACTAAAAGAGTTAGAAGTTAATGCCAATTAAAATTTCATAACAAAATAACAATATAGCACCTCTAAAATTAAAATATAAATCCATAAAAAATATTGCTTTAAAATAATTAAAATTACACTCAACATTTCAGAAACATTCTAATTGGTAATGTGAACTCCATGTACCCATACAGATTTAATAGAAATCTTCCTTAACTTGGGTTCTCCCAAAATCAGCCATCTGAGAAAGGTTTGTGGTCAGAGACTTTATTTTCGTAAATTCCCCCAAGGAACAACTAGGATCGGGGGCTGGAGAAAGCAAAACAGGAAAGGAATAGGGAAAGTATCATTGAATTGACTACCGCTGTGGAAATCGGGGCTGTATTTATGGGGACCCAAAGAGAAATCATGTAGAACTCACCTTAGAATCGTCTACCGGAGACCAGTGTAGAGGGAAGTACAGGCATATATCAGAGATATTGCAGGTTTTGTTCCAGACCCCTGCAATAAAGCCAGTGGTAATCTTTTTTGCTGGTGGAGGATCTTGCCTTCAGTTTGTAAAAAATGCAACACCTGTGAAGCGTAATCGAGCACAGTATATTAAAATGAGGTATGCTTGTATTTCTTCATGGCTCTCATTCCCTATTGGTCAAAGGTCCCTTGAGGAGGTGCATTTCCTACCCTTCCAGGGGTGCGCCTGCCCAGCCTTTTACTCAGAGGTTGCAGAGAAGCCCCGGGCAGAAAACAAGAAAAACAGGATGCAGCTGCGACCAGACACAGTCAGGCTCACCTGAGATCGCTGGATGCTACAGCAATGGCAAACAGGTGTGCTGCTAGAGGATGTGAGCTAGGATACAACGTCTGGAAAATGTTTGCCTTCTTCGAATATCATTGGCACAGTTTAAAGTCAATCTGGATGGCAATAGGTTTTTAGAAAAGGCTAATTGTTTTCAGGGAGATCTGCTCCAATGTTTTCAGCAGAACTAGGTAAACAGATTCAGGGAAATTTAGGACAGAAATTATCTTGGCGGAATTGCTGTCAAGGCATATGATTTTGTATATTAAAAAAGAGGGATTCCTAGATATTTGTATGCCACATGACCCAGAGCAATGCAAGACCTAAGTCTTTTCTTTCATAACTCAGAGCTTTCCTTTTTTTATTGCATATTTGAGAGTCATTCATTTGTTCATCAGCAAATATTGAATGTCTTTGGAGTGCTTGTAGGCACTATGTTAGATGCTGGGGACACAATGGTTAGAAACTAGACATTGTCTTTGCAATGAAACTAAGAAACATAGAGATAGATATGCGGGCGGGCGGTGGGGAGAGAGAGAGAGAGAGAGAGAGAGAGAGAGAGAAAGTTTAGAGTCACAAACTACCTTGAGTGCTCTGAAAGAAAAAATCTAGGGCTCTAATTTGTGACCTAGTAACATAATCACTGAAGAAGCATCACTCATTGGATTCCACACATGGCATAACCTGTTTCTGTTTATCTATCTCAAGTTAGATGGTGTCATTAGATTTTCTTTTAGCATCTTCTACTAGTACTAACAGAGCCTGTAAAGATGTCAATTCAATTTTGGCTCAGGATACATAGAGAACTATTTATTGTTTCATTTTCCTTTTTCTCCACCTTGAAACATTCCCTTCCCTTAACTTTTTGAACCATATACTCCCTTCTTTTCCTCCTATCTGCCTGACCATTGGTTTGTTTTTCTGACTTTTAATCTTCCTTCATAATTGCAATATTACAGTTTCCTGGGCGGGTTGTGTCCCCTTCTTCTTCTCCCTCTATACTCTCTGCAGGCAACCCTGTCCATGTGCTGTGGCTTTCATATCGATTGCACACAAAAGCTGTACAGTTGTATATCTGTGGTCTAAATCTCTCCTCTAAGCTCAAGGCCTTGAATCCCAGTAAAAATGCTCTCTGGATATTTTCACTGAGATATTTCAAAGGCTAGAGGTCAAAACCAACTATATCCTGGCCTTCCTACTCAGACCCTCCCTCTCTTTCCCTGTTGAAGAGCATCACAGTACAGATGTACAGTTTCCGCGGACATTTTGTATAATGCCTTCTCCCGGACGTCTCCACATCCATATCAAACTTCCCAAAATCTTGTAATATAAATTGGCATGTTAATTAATGTATGGAAATATTAAATTAAATAACATATAACAATATAAATATTATAATGTAGTATGTAATAATATATAATGAATGTAACATAAAAATTAAATACTATTCTGTAGCTATAAATAATAAGTTTATTACTTATAATGAACTAATACACTTAGTTCATTATTATCCTATAATAAACAGATATTTATTGACTCCTTTCTGTTTTCTTCTTTCCCCCCACCATCATCCTAATCCAAACTCTCACCCCTTCTTTTTTGAACTACTGTAGCGAGCTCCTATCAAAGGTACCCATTTGCAGTCAGTGTGGTTTTCCATACCACAGCCAGAATGTTCTTTACAAAATGCGAGTTCTGGCTGTATTTACCACTATGTCTTACCCCCTATCCCCTGATTAAAGCATCAATGGCTTCCTGTTGAATTGAGTACAAAGGCTAAAATCTATACTCTGGACCCTCTCTGCTTTTCATGTCTCACTTTTCCTCATTCCCAGTGCTGGGTCTTTGCTCAGTAGAATATTCGTCCCCTTTCCTTCCTCATCTCCGCCATCCTTCATGCAAGAATTTTTACTGTTCATTTAAATCTCAGTTCAGTCCTGACTTCCTCTGAGGAGACACTCCTGACCTCCTTAATTAGGCAATAATCTCATAACACTTTCTTCTCTTTTAAAGCTCTTACACTATCATAGTTGACAGGGGAGGTCTCTCCTTCACTCTCACTCACACACAGGTACACACACACACACACAGACACACACACACATACACAAATATGTCCTACAGGCACTTTACTCACCGTTAGACCTTTAAATCCTAGAACAGTGTTAGGTACAGAATAGTCTCTTAAATACTTAGTTGTATTAATGAATGATATCCAGACTGAGTTCAAAGATGAATTTGATATCAGTTTGTTCTCCTTAAGATTATATGAATTTAAGTGAACTAGATTTTGTTCAAAGCAAATGTAGATAGTTCATGTGAATGAAAAATGGTTGTTTATGTTTCAATTCAGCCCAAAAAGTGAATGAATATTTCCTGACATAAATCAAATATAGATTTATTTAATCCCAGTTTTAATCAGTACTTTAAAACTTATATTAAAATAATTCTATCATAAACGCAGACATTTCTAGTGTCATATATTGAGGCTAGGAATATACTCAACTTTGTTTAGTGGGATTTAGTTATATTCTATTCACAACAAGTGTTCTCTGTTTTTACCAGAAAAAAGACAAATTACATGGATCGTAGTGACCCTGTCACAATTATCAATATAAATACCTGAATTTTATATTTTTATGAAAAGGTCAAATCTCTCTAATAGCTTCTGATTTCAATCTCCCCCTCCCCAATTAATAGAAAGAAAATATAAGTAGCCACATGCTCCGAAGATGTAACGACATTATTTATATTCAATTTAAGTGTGCAGGAAAATGATCACGAGACATTCCTGGAGCCATGATTATGGAAGACTAAAGTTCGAGTTGTTGCAGATTTGTAGAACTGGAATGGGAAGTGTGAAGGGAGACAGGTGAAGAGAAAAGAAGAAGGAAATTTTTTAAAAGGAAAAAACAAGGTATTGAACAAGTTAGAGATTTTTTTTTTTAATTTATTGGGGTGACAATTGTTAGTAAAATTACATAGATTTCAGGTGTGCAATTCTGTATCACATCATCCATAAATCACATTGTGTGTTCACCACCCAGAGTCAGCTCCCCTTCCATCACCATACATTTGATCCCCCTCACCCTCATCCCCCACCCCCCAACCCCTTTACCTTCTGGTAACCACCAAATTACGTTCCCCAGATTAATTTTCAAGCCCGTGGCCATCCTATGGTCACCGATTGATTTACCATATTTTTATGATAACATTTGACAAGGCTCCACCCAATAATTAAGGAGCATCTCCCAAATAAGGGAAAGACTATGAATACATCCAATAAAAAGATTTAGTGAGAATCTTTTTTATTTTTTACAGGACCAGCCCAGAAAGTGACACTTTCAGTTCATGATAAAGGTCACAACTGTGCTCTTAAAATGATAATATTACATCCAATCAGAAGAGAGAAATACTCATACAGGAAGGAGGAGAATATACCTTTAAAAAAAAAATCCACCTACACCTAAAATATATGCCTAAAAAAACATAGCTTTCTTTCTAGTTTTTCTCTTTCCAAATTCCAAAACAGGACAAATGCTTTTAACAATAGGGAACAGTTACAAAACTAGAATATGAATATGTATTTTGTGGTCTTTGCTAAAACCTGCATTTTGAGATATTTCATGGTGACTGCTTTAGAAATGTCAATGCCACAACAGACTCAAACTTTTCAAATTTGATCTATTGCCCGAGACCGATGTGGCATTCATATAACTGTTTTCATTTCTTTTAATAAACTATTGCTGATTGGTTCTACAATTTAAAGAATTCCAAATATGAATGAATATTTAGTATACTTTTCCCCTTTGAGTGACCAATGGAAGAATGATATGCAGGAATTTAAAATAAACAAAATGTTCTTTTCCCAACACTTAAACGAAGCCTCTAGAATTATCCTTAATATGTAAACATTAACAGAAACATCTAGGGAAGTTACTTGTCTTCATCTACTTAAGCTGAATTGAAGACATTAGATAATCATTTTTAAAATACCAAATCAGGTTGATCAACTTCCTCTATCAATAAAATTTATTTGCTGATTGCTTAATAGTCCTCCCATTGTTTTTTTATTTTTTTTTTTTTTTTTTTTAAATCTGGGACATGAGCTTTCAACTATTACCAAGGAACTATTTTTTAAAAAATGAAAATACTTAGTAAGTACTTAATACATGTTGACTAGGTATAGTTTTATCTAATGTGGATTCAATAAGTACTCAATATTTTTTCAAAGTTGCATTTTACATGTTTTAATAAAGCTATGCCTGGATGACTGAATTGACATTTACTTGAGATGAATATCCAAATGAGATCCACGGTAAAGGAATAAACAGCCATCACTTGTGCCAGGTTTTCCATTGTCAATGTCAACCTCTCCCCTTTTGCTCTTATGCATATCATTTCAATTCTAATCATATAGAGTGTCCACAAATTGGCAATTAGACAGACACAATCTCTAGGAAGCTATCAGTCTACCTCTATGGAATTATTGACTAGAATGGAATATTTTTCTCTGTTAATTTATAGGTTCTATACATCTGAAAATAGACATTAATTCTAGCTTTCAGTTCTCAGAATTGAATTACTTTTCTTACAGGGGTGAAAATATGTAGCTAGTGGCTTCTCTCAGAGCGCACACACACACACACTTCTGTCACATACAAGACAGAACCTCTGCAGAGCCTCAAATTCTCCCTTCAGCAACACACATTTAACCTCCATTTAGGTCAATGAGAACGACAGGCAGGTACAAGGGCCTGGGGAGTAGGAACTTTTAGCAGGTAATTGTTACTGAAACAGATTGTTTAGAGAGCATCTCACAGAAGAATCAAAGGTGACTTCACCTTAAATCTTTGCTTTGAGAATAAAGCAAAATCCTTAAAACATTCTTTAAAAAATAAAAACGTACTCTATAACTAATACTCAGAACTAAAAACAAAATAAGCTTCCATGAGTCTTCTCTGTTTCATTTCAACCTTGTGCAATTATACTCAAAAAAATTTAACTACTCGTGGCTGGTCAATTTATCAGAAATTCTCCATTAATCTAAATGACTACTTTCCCTCAATAGATAGATTTGCAAAATCTCATTTCAATCAACAGTGGTTAAAAAAACAAACAAACACAAAAAAAGTCTTCATTTCTGGATCTCACTTAATTTTACATTAAGGATGTATTAAATTTGTAAAACGAGGGCAGAAAGAAAAGTCTTACCAAACATTGGTTGCAACCAGCAGTTTTTGGAGTTAGTAATGGATAAAATAAATCATCTTAGGTCCTCCCTGAGGAAATGGTAGGTAGGGTTCGCTACACAATAGTAACAGTAACGGTTTTAGGTATTTACCACTTCACTTCTTCATTTATTTAAAAATATTTCTTGAGTACTTACTGTGTTTCAGGCAATGTACAAGGTGCTAAGGTTGGAGCCACGAGCAAAAAGATGTCTGTGCCTTCATCAAGCTTATATTTTAGTAGTAGAGATTGGTACTAAATAAAACTGCATACGTATATATATGCGGTGGGATGATATTTTTGAAATGTTGACTCATATTTTCTATATGTTTTCTTGTAACCCTTGGGTTTTCCTTATTTAATCAACTGATACCTTAAGTATTACCTCTGGGACCAAAACTTAAAGAAAAAAAATATTTAAACCAAACAAATCTATTCTTAGCTTCATCCTTAGAAGAAAATAGGGAAATAAACCTCAGGTAATAGAAAGTATTAATTAATGAGTAAGAACCAAGATATCATATTTCAAGATGAGAGGTGCAATTTCCTAGAATATCAATGAACAACACTTTGAAAGCTAAGACATGAATGGGTCCCTAAAAAGGATTTCCAGCTGCTTGCTTCCTCCTATACCTAGTTAGGCTCCAAGTGAGAAAAGAACAGAAATCCTAGAATTAGGCTGGGAATCAAGTGTACGTAGACCAGTGTACCCTCCATGTGGAATCTGAGCTGTCAGCAGACCCCAGGCTGCAAGGTGAGTCAAAGCAGGTGGACCAGGTCAGCTCAGAGAGATTTTTGCATCTCCTGACAATAGAACAATTGCCACGTGCTTAAGTACAGCCAAACATATGGCAAAAGCCTTCTCAGGGATTGCTGTGATCCCAGTGAGCCATGGGACTAGCAGGATTTCATTCAAGAATCGGAGAGGAGACTGGGAATTAAGAAAGAAAGAGAAAACCACCAGTCCTGAATGGATTCAACAGGCAGGACTCAAGCAACCTGTGTGAACATGGAGGATAAAGACCAGGACACTGGGCATCTTAGAAGTTCTCCTCCTGGCTGTGACCCTGATCCTTGGGCCCCTTGTATGAAGCCATGAATCTATGTAAGCCCCTTAAATTTAGAGTCAATCCCGCTTTGTGTGTTTTTTGCCCACATTTTCTCCTTAAACATCCTTCTCCCCACTCAGCTACAGTCAGCCAAAAAAACTGGAACCGGGCCTTTTATTCTTTTCTCAAGGACCCACCCATTCTAAACTCTCAATGTTTATTTTCCCACTTCTCCATGCTCCCAGCCAGAACATTTTATCGAAGGGCAAAGGAGCAGCTTGGCTCTTAGCAGGTAGTTTTCCAAATAATTTGCCCATGCCCTGAGTTCTTCCTATTCCCCCAAGAAGTAAGCTTTCAAAGCTCCAAAGCTAAGACTCTACCCTTTTTTAATTTGCATTTGGATGTGTTATCTCTTTCCTGACTTTTGGGAAGGGCCAAAGCATACAAGGAAAAGGGAAAGCATCAGTTCATATTTCAAAACTTTAGTCCATCACTTAATTATTGATGTGCAGTGTAATAAAGCTATAAATACATGTATACAATTCATGGGGAGAATAAAATAGGGTGAAGCAAAATCAGTATATTAAAGAATTATAAAGAAAGAACAAAAAAAATGAACAAAAATAGAGAAAGCATGTATATTTGTGTTCACATATGTATGTGCAAGAAGTCTATATTCCTTGGTATGACATTGAGTAAATAGAGTTGGTAATATATGCCGTGAAGTTATCTGAGATAGATCATAGTATTTGAGGAAAGATATGAACAAAATCAAAGAACTGCTCTACTATGACATCAGACTTATCTTACTTATTTTGAAGCACTGAAATTTTAAAATGCACATCAGTTTCTCATATCATTATACAAAAACAATACTTTAATTGCAACTAGCAAAATTGCTGGATCCCAGAATAGATGCTGATCACTTCTAAAATCTTCTGAAAACTTCCACAAATAAAAATACTCCCCTCTGTCCCAATTCCAACGTTCTCCCGGGGTCCTTTCTTCAAATCTCGGTGTCTTGGTCACAGGATGTAGATGAAGAGAGAGTATAGACAGAATCAATAACAGCTCACTCCTTTTCATTTTACCAAGTTCACTAATTATTAAGGTAGCAAAAGACACAGAAGGCCCAACAAGGGAACACCAGCAAATTGTCCTGCTAATTATCCCTTGATAAACATAGCTCATTGAAAATTTATGTGAATAGATGACATTTTAAAAGGCGAAATCTTCACTATTCTTAGCTGACAAATTCTTTGGAAGCTTCTTAAAGGAATAAGCTGGCAATGTTCTCACATTTCAACTTTAAAATGAAAGGAATCTCTGAACTTTCTTTAGCAACAAACTCCATTAACCCCTTCTCTCCTTCCCATAAAGGGGGAAATAAACCCAAAAAACAACAAGATAGGTTAAGCTTCTTAGTATATAGAACCCCTCATCGCCTAGAGCCAGGTATAAATTGGAGAGTGGATTTACCCTTCGTACAAGTATGTCATTAGTTAAGTTCAATACTTTTATTTTCCTCTTTCGTTTACATTGCATTTTCTCATGATAAAAATGGATAGTTGTGGCTTGGAAAATGGGAAACTTGACCAACTATGAACTGGAGCAAAGTTGAAGACAACTCGAAATATTTCGAGAGTATTTTTGGCAATTCCATGAGCTTTCCTGACAATTGGTCATTCTACCCTCACTACATCCTGTGGTATAAAGTTACATTATCACATACCCAAAGTTCATGATGCAACACAGCACAACTTCTGGGGTAGTAGCAGTCTTCCTTTCTTTCTTTCTTTTTTTTTTTTTTTTTTTTTCCTTCCTTCCTTCCTTCCTTCCTTCCTTCCTTCCTTCCTTCCTTCCTTCCTTCCTTCCTTCCTTCCTTTCTTTCTTCCTTTTTCTCTTCTTTCTTTCTAATTAAATGGTTTTCCCCGGCAAGCCCAAATATTTAACAGAGTCATAACTCTGGTATTGTAAGTTCATTTAAAGACACGTAGGGTACCGGTTGTGAGAAACTAGCTGCGTGTAGCTATTGGATCACATCTCCACTTCCCTGCCATGTAAGAAGAGAACATCGTGGGATATAACGATTAGTTGGCTTTGTGGTGTCGGGCGAGTGTGCCAGTCTGAGGTTAGAGCAGCGATGGGATCCCAAGCCCTGGGCTTTGTATTATATAGTATTGTATTCTGGATGTTGTACTTAAGGGTCAATTACTGTTTCCATTATAAACCCTGTTTTTCAAAGGTTTACAGCTCACCAATGTTCATTTTGCTGTGCAAGCTGCATGAATACACGGGTTTTAAAAATAGTTTAAATTGGGCAGTTCCATTTTTAGCGATAAAGCAGTAAAATACATTTTTCATTGGTTTCTGTTTGTTTTGGAAGTTCCCAATCTAAAAGTTTATTCTATCTTACAATGCAAAAAACGTGTGTTTTTCTTCACGAATTTTCATCACGGCTCTGCACAGGGGAGATGGTAAAAGGAACCACGGGAGATAACCATGAAACTTCAAGGAAGAAAACACAAATATATTTTTGCTTGTGGAGATTTGTGGGTAAATGTCATTTTACTCAATGTTTTTAAAAATCAATAAACTAATCTTAAGTTAGCATTCCCAAAGCATGTGCACTGTTTCATGCCCCATGTTGTAGCATGTACTGTGAGGTAGAAAAGAGTTCCCTCCCTGCAATGTGTTTCAAATCCTAGGGAGAGAAAAATACAAAGACAGCAATATTAGGCATAACAGCAACATATATTGAGGCATTAAAGTGATAAATCATGTGACCAAGACTTTAAGAGACCAAGGCAAAGCCACTTACAGAGTTATGCAACTTATTGGTGTCCTGCGAAAAGGAAGAGAAATTCCAATGTGTGGTTAATTGTCCAGTTTGGGAAATTTAGCCATCTAGGGTCATGCAAGCTTTAGAACTCTTTTTGGGACCATCAGAATTGGAAAACCCCTGATTAAGGGCAAAATTCTTTTCTCTGCCATTCTGAATCATAAACGCAAATTTCTTCTTCTGTTATTATAAGCTAACCTTCTTCAAATAGTCGTCCACACTAGGTATGTTCACTCTGTCACCCAACTCTTTCTCCTGGGTCCATGTCAGTCGGGTTTCCTAGCGTCACCACTCTGCTCATAATGCTTTTGCTGAACTTACCAATGACCTCCTTATTGTTGCTGCCAGTGAAGAAGCTTTGTTTTGCTCTGTTGTTCAAATTTAACTCTATGTGGAAGAATGCCCCAGCTTTCTAGCTAGCTATTGACTCATAAGAATCTTTGCCATTGTTTTGGTGGTTGTTCTACCCAGCATCCATTCCCTTTCCTTTTTCCTTCCTGTTGCCATCTCAACTCCATTTTGGAGAATGCTTCGTTGGTGTGGAGTTTTGGTGAGAGGTAATGGTTGCTTCCCATTGTAGAAGCTGAAAGCAAAGAACTCCCTTTCCCAGAACAGCAGGTAGTGCTGTATGAAGGGCTCAGCCAATTAGACACCTTTGCCTAGAACTTTAAAACTTGATCAAATCAGGATGCAGGGATGGTTGGATATCACATCCATATACTGACAACGGATGCTACTTTCCACCCCTGCCAATTCTTGTTGCATTATGTTTGTTATAGTTTACGCTATCCAGTTCTCCAGAACTTACTTTGTGCCCATTTTCCAAATCTAGTTCTCCATGTTTTCTGCATTTCTGATACCTCTGGATATTTCTCAATAAATTTAAATTTTGCTTAACATAGATAGTCAGCCTCTGTTGCTTTTTAAAAGAATGTTGTTCGGTAGTTTATAACTCTCTGATTATTCTTTTTTTATAGCTTTTGTAGATCCATTTCCCTCTCTCTATTCCTTATAAGTTGCCACTCTTCTCACTAAATACATTTTATTTGAGAAAATGGGTCTTTTAATGAAAAACATTTATATTAATGTAATGGATTTCTCGTTTTTAAAATAACAAATAAATATTTTTAAATAGTTTAAATTTCTATTGGGGTGAATACTGATAAACGCAGCACTCAAGTTTTCAATGTGCTCAATAATTTTTGAGTGTGACCCCACTCAAAAATTCTGGGTTTGAGAACAGCTGACATACACAGTAAAATAATCATAAGAAGGGGCACCTAGCCATCAGTGACAGTGCACTGTACACCACGGAAGCTAAAACAGGTCCAGGTGTGGGTGGAGACCAGTTTTGATTTACTGCCCCATCTTGCATCTGTCAGTCAGTCTTCTAGGATAAAGCTAGGATAAAGGCAGAATCCTAACCAGTACACCCATGTACGTGTAAGCAGTAGGCTTTCAGTACATGCTTGAGGACACTCCTTGTAGAACATTCCATTGCCCCTTTTCTCAGATCACTGATTCAAAGAGCATTGTTATTTGCTTTTTATGGAAGGCCACTTTATTGGACATATCTCTATAGTGCATTAAATTTTAGTTGAAGTGTGCATAACTTAGGGAGAATTTTTGAGCACGTATCTTTCTGCATTCTGTTGGGAGGTGTCCTGCTTCAGCTAACTCTCAATGCCTGCTTAGGTGTCGTGCCAAGAAAGTGTGCAATCAATTTTTGTAAACTAACCAACTGATGGATTGATTCTTGCCTAAAATCCAGCAGAAAGAATTACTTTATTCTTGGTGGACTAGCTTATTAACCATGTAGCAAATTACTTCTATGAATAGAAAGAAGTATTCAACTACTCTCTTATTCAATGTAACTGTCTCATATTCTGAAAGAGTGAATACAAGGTCAGTGTAAGTGTCCTCGGTGCCTTGGGAGAGGATTTTAGGGTTTCTCTTTTTAATAGACTTTTGCTAAGAGTAGCAAAGGCACCATAAAAAGAACAGTTAAAGAAACTTGTTTTCTTCATTACCAAACTTAATATAAATACTTCAACAAGAATGTTTTTCTTTTTTTTCTTTTTTTAATTATTCATGAAGTTTATCTTTCCTAGAGTTGGGGCAGTGGTGATATACAAGTATAATCTCAGAAATGATTGCAATGGGAGAGTGGTAAAATAATCATTTTTAACCCTAACTAATACAAGGAATGGTTCATAATCCAAAAAAAAAAAAAAAAAAATACAATAAAATTAAGAATGCAGGTTATCCTTAATTTGACCTACATTAAATAATTATCATGCAGAGGTAAAATCATACATAACTTCAAGGTCTCCAGAAGGCTTCAGCTTAAGTAAATGAGATCTTAGATTTTATACTCTGGTATCCCTCACTTTTATTTTTCCCTCAGGTACAAACTCACATCAGGGCCTCTTTCCTGTGCAATTAGCAAGGTAACTGCTTTACCTAGCTGGCATTGCCCCTTTTCATTTTGGGGTCTGCAAGCATTTGCCACTTACACTCAGATCATGTTTTTGTGAGAGGCCACAGAGCGACTTTCTTTAAAGCTATCAAAGCGTTCCTCATTATCCTTTATGGGCTGTGCAGAAAACATCTCAACTATTAGACGTTTAACTGGAGTGCAGTAGAATGGGTTTGCTGGCCCCCTCCAGTTGCTTGGGTAAAAGCTCTGTTCATAATCAGTTTCTGGTATTTTAAATGACCCTCAAGAGGTTTCTTCCGGTCCACTTCAGTTTCCTTTTTAGTGTCCCATTGATTTTCCAGACTTTAGGAACGTGTCCTTAACCGCCTGCTTTTCCATTGGCTCTCTCCACTGAATGCTAAAGGAACACTTTGTTACTTTATACATTGAGACAGGAATATCTTGAGAACTAACACACCATTTATAAGAGTACAGTTTACAATAGCATTTCCTGCAGAAAGAAGGTGCCTCTCTCAGAAAGAGAAGGACAATTTCTGCACCCCATTTACTTTCAAAACTACAAGCAACACCCTTGTTTCTTGTCAATAAAAAGGAAAATAGAATAGAGTAACAATCACAATATATAAATGATATTATTTGTCCCAAGAGTGCATACCAAATAGTAATTCATTCAGAGCTTGCATGAATTATGAATGGCAGGAAGGCACAGAGAGGGGACTTCAGTATAGACCCACTCCACACTGCTGTTACATGAACAATTTAAAGTCAGAGAAGCAACATAAATTACATGATGAGATTGCAAAGGTATATAACTTACTTTGGATTCCCCTCCTGCTCTAAATCTCTTTTTAAAGAATAGACATTATAGAAGCTGTGAATCTGAAAAATACAATATCGATTAAATTTAATGTGAAAAAGCTAATCAATCTAAAAATCTGCAAAACCTCAGGAGAGTGGTGGAATTTTCAAGAAAGATGTCCTCTTGGACCCACCCCCACAAACAATCCAAAAACAAAAAAGGCAAAGGAAGAACAACAGAAAGCCTTGGGTCCTAAACTTTACACAGAAGAGGCAGAGATATAAGTTTGTGGAAAACTTGGGCATTTATGTAGCGTTTGGTAATGTAATGGTGTGCACTAAAGGACTCTGCTTTGACCTGAAACTCAGGGGCAAAGCCATTATTGTTTTTGCTGCTGAGAAAAAAGAGTATTCATGTTGTAATATAACATATTGTTATATTGTACAGTTCTTTTCCAGACTCTATAATAAAAAAATTGTAGTCATTTTCCAAAGAAAAGTCATAGAATGATCAGATCATAAGCTCTATAAATAAAAACATGCTGGAGACCTCAGTCTTGTCTCAGAGTACAATGTTCATGTGTCCTATTTTCTTAGTTTTTTCCTCCGGCATTTTCCTTGAGATTCTTTTGAACTAAATAATCAGGAGGAATTGTGAGGGTGAAATAAATCTTTTCCTCCTATGAAAAAAAAAAATTGTACAAAATAGTTTCTTACACACAAGCACAAACACACATACACACCAACCCCTCAAAAGACAATAGTTGAGATAAAACAGAATCATTATTAGGAAGCGTGTTTTAGGGAAAAGGGGAAAAAATATAAAGGCAAAGACTCATCTGAATGATCCTAGTTAAGGGCCTTACCAAGGAGACAGCTTAAAGTTATCTTTGAAAACTGGTGAGGCTCACTGCTTGGTTGAGTTTGAATTAAACGTTCCCAACATAACATTTCACAAATAGGGATACCCTTCCATTTCACACTGCTCTTTCTCAAAATAGCAACACCATTTAGCAATATTTCATATCAAGACAATTACACTGTGGAATTATTATAATCTTAGTGCTTCATTAAAATTAAAAAAAAAAGTTAAACCCCTGTTTTGTTGAACACAAGAAATGAATAGTAAATATTGATTTAGCATGAATGCAAACATTTCCCTAGGAGTGGATAATTACGGCCTTTCTATGCAAAACACTTATATTTGAAGAAGCACTTCACTTACTTTGCCATGCGGTATACATTCTTTAGTACATTTTAAATTATACGTTGTCCTGGACAGTGTCTGCTCTATAATTTCTTGTGTCTCTACACCAGAGTCACTATGTAATTTTAAACTACAAAGTTTCTGCCAACTAGGAGAATAGGCTTAACTCTTTCTCTTTGCTGGGTTCACAAATTCTTACACAAGGAGATCTGGAAAGCCATAGAATGATGATCTCAGACCAGGAGCATTTTGGTCTCTTTTGTTAGGCTTACAGAAATGCCACTAGTAACTGGCCACTGACTTATAAAGGAGACACTAAATGGGACATACGAATAGAATTTATGTACCTAAGCCAGTCTACAGCCCATCTGAAAGACATGAATTAAATAACTAACATCAGAAATTTTGAATGAATCACAGAAGGGTTTGAACACTTGTTATAGAAAGGTCAATTTAAACAAGGGACCATCATACTTTAGAATATATCTTTTGTCAAAACTTTTGATTATCCTAGTTTTATCAATCTGCCAAGATATTTTGCAACGTAGCACTATTTAAATTATGTAAAGAAACACATAACAATATATACATATATATTCCATATATAAGTGATACCATAAAGTATGTCTTTGTCTGCCTTATTTCACTAAACATAATGTTCTCAGAATGGTGGTTGCCGGAGTCTGGGGGATGTAAGTCAGAGTACAACCTCTCAGTTATAAGCCGAATAAGTCCTGAGGATCTAATATGCAGCACAGTGACTATAGCTAATAACACAGGATTGCATAATTATCAGTTGCTGAGAATAGACCTTAAGCATTCTCAATACACACAAATAAAGAGTTAACTATGTGAGGTGCTGGATGTGTTAATTATCTTGTTCTTGGTAATCATTTTACAACATGTATGTACTATGTCAAATCATCACGTTGTACACTTTAAAACTATACAATTACATTTATCAATTATTCCTCAGTATAGTTGGAAAATATAAATATTTTTTAAAAAAGAAAGATTAAAGTATATTAAGAAATATAAACAAAGAAATGCTAATTTTGGAGGGAAGTTACTCTGGAGGAGATAAATGAGATGATACCAAAAGGCTGTTTCCGTCCATATACAGATGCAACAATTTATCTCGCTTCCATAGACTCCTTCCATTCATATCTTGGGGGATTTATTCTCTCTGGTTTCAACTGCATATAACCTTCCCTCTCTTGAATACATTAAAGTTTGCAGTATAGGAAAGATAAGCTCTAAGAGGAACAATACAAATTCAGTGATTATACCAACTATAAATGCATATGTAGAAGATAGATCAACGTTTTATCCTTTTCTATATTATGTAGTATCTTGTAGCGTCCATTATGCTCTCCTGTATTATACCCTCTCCCATTATTGGCTTCTTTGAGATCAACTTTCCTGGTCATAAGAAGTGACTGGGGAGATCATTAAAATAATGATTCTTAAGACCTTATTCTGGAGAGTCTGACCCTATGAGTCTGGAACAGGCCCCAGGAAACATTTTAATACTCCAGATAATTTTCTATGATTAAGTTGGGTAAGCATGGTTCTAGACCTTCATCCAACCCATCCTCTATACTCAATTTCATTTTTAATCGGTGTGACTAGTATTTTCACTAGTCACGTGTCAGGGATAAAAGGTGATGCCTACTCTCCAGTCTGTTCAATGAAAAATATTCTCCCTAAATGTTTCACCATAAAGGGAAAGCATAATTAGGATAGACTTTAAGTCAAACCAAAGTAAAACTAGTTAACACCAGACCTCTTTCTTGATGAAGGTTTTGATAGAGGTGTGTCTTAAGGAACAGAAAGGTGTGAGTTACTCAAGTGCAGTTTGAAAAGGAAGTGGGTACAATAAATGGATACAGAACCGAGAGGGCTGGATAGAGAGAAAAACTGATAAGTGACCGATGTCGTAAGTAAGACTACGCTCTGCTCCTTGTAAATATGCTAAATCCAGGAGTTTGAGAATAGACTTAATATGCAAAAGATTATGTGGATTTTGCTGATGTTAGCTTTTAAAGGCAAATATCACTTAATATTTCAGCAGAAATTATGAACAGAGACAGCTCTAGTATACTTACTAACACAGAGGAAAAAAATTAAATGCCAGATTTGATCATAACTATGTGAATCAAATCCAACCTTGATTTATGTCTCTGGGAGTGGTACCAAGGGATGTTTGGGAAGAGGATGTAGTAGAATTTGTAGATGATATCGATACTAATGTAAATAGCATTACTTATCAAAAGAATTTACAGCAGCAACTAGTAAAACTTTAAAATCATGAAGATAATAAATGGGCATATTAATGTATTTGACTTTGTCCATTATGTCCATCCATATCCCTAACTATTGTAACCAGTGAATTTCGTAGGTATTTTTACCTTACTTAGTGTATGTGTAGGAGAGGTGTGGGTAATGCACCGAGGCTTTTACTGAAAAGGAAACCCCCAGAACAGGATCTAGACTCCAGCCCTTGACTCCATGCATTCACTGGCTGTAGGAACTACCTAATTTTATTTAATCTAAGCCATGATTAATTGTAACACATTTCCTAATATCAGAAGTGTTAAAAGTTGGAAAAAGTGTGCATCTTAGAATCAGTAATATGTGAAACGCTTAAAGTAAAACAAATAAACAGACAGACAGCCCTCCAGAGGTTTTAAAGGTGTTTATCAACAAAACTGAAAGACTGGCAAATATCAGGAATGGTCAATTTCCAAGTCAGTCTCCAGAGCACTAAATGCATGTGAGGATGCTATGACTAGCTAAAGTCAATTTGTCACAGCCGGAGAACATTTGCCTCCTCAGTTGAGACTATAATTGACAAGGGACAAGGAGCATCTCGCAGAGAGCTGACCTCAGAGTAGCCAGACTGGTGCCCTGTGGAATTCTCTCCACCAACAGAAGAAAGAGATCCTGCTACTTCAGTCCAACAGAGTGTACTATATGCCAACCACTCTGGACAACTCTAAGTCATTTCCCCTTCTCCTCTTTTATAAATGGCAGTGTTATGAATTCATCCCCTTATTCCTCCTTCATTGGCCATGATTGAAAATACCATTTATCATCAGTGAGTGGACTATGAAATTGCTGCATTCCTATCAGACTCGAAGCAAATATACATCCTTCAAAGATTCTGAACTTGGACCTAGGATACGGTAACCGTGAGATTTGACTTTGTGTCTCTTTTGGAAAGGATGAATCTGACTATTATATACAAGCAAGTCACATTATTTTAGACAAGGGCATTATGAAAATGTTCATTTATAAAGAAAACATATGTAGAAAAAAATGGGCCACAAGTGGTAACTTGTAAGTGTACATCCATTACAGATATGTGGTGGGGAATCTAGCCTTCACTATGGAAACTCAGTGCCACCTCATTTTGATGTATACCCTCCAGGACGGCTAGCTGTAAGATCACCTATGCTGGAGGGCACATCTGCCATTCACCTGGAGACAGACTGCCTAAAATGCACCCATCATAGAAGACATAGAAGACAGAATACTGGCGAGTGAAGGGAGAGAGTAAAATAAAATGAGTGTGTGTGTGTGTGTGTGTGTGTGTGTGTGTAGAGATAGTGAGAAAGAGAGAGAGAGAGAGAGAAGGAAAAAAGAGGAGGAAAGAAATTGTGATAGGTTAGAATTCCTAGAAACATGAGAAATTATAAAAGAAAGTGAGTTGGTTTTCTGTCACTGTCAATTGAAAAAGGTCTCATTAATAAAGAATGAATTGGCTTTTGATTTAAATTTCACAATAGTATGGCAAAGGTAGGGTCAAATAAAAAATTTAAAAAAAAAACTCTCATTGACTCACTGTCATTAAATCAGTGAGAGTGGAGAAAGAAAGCAGATTCTGTATCCTACTTCCACAGAGAAACTGAATCTAAATTTACCACAATACACAACCAGGAAATACCCTTCTAATGAGGTCAATACCAAGCAGCCATAATAGCTAACACTGAATTCTTATTATGTGCCAATCATTACACACCATTAATGATATATTTATATTAACTCTTTCCATCCCCTCAACAACCAAATAAAGTAGTTAGTTTTACTTACTCCATTGTACAGATAAGAAAACTGAGGCTTAGAGAAGTTAATCAATTTGCCCAACGTCACACATACAGCTGAGATAGGAACCCAGGTTCTTTGTGTTTACTCATCCATTCCCTAACCACTATGCTCAACTTGGGACAAAAACAGCACTTCCCAAATACCAATGGAATTTTTGTATTTATCTTTAACTCATTTCCAAGTTCAGAATGAGGGAAAAAAGTGTTTTTCCTCTGCCAACAATACCACTAACATTGCTACATTGCATTATTCAGCAAATTGCTTTCACTTAGTAAGCATGGTGAGAACTCTCTGCCTAAACACTACAGAAGGTTTTCCAACAAGCACAAATCCAACTAGAAATAGACCCAAAAAATTAAAAAGTAGTAGAAGAGGTGGAATTTGTTATTGTTAATCCCACTTCGTGATTTATTTCAAGACCTCACTAACTGTGTTCAGTGCTGGACACTAGAACAGAATCTAATTTGCCTTGCTGTTACTCAGCATTGATGCTCAAACTTACCCTACTTCAGTCCTTGCAGCGGGACACCATTTCAGAAAGCTGAGTGTCCACAGGAATGTTACTTCTGCAAACAGCTTTCTTAATGTCAAAGGATAAAGCATCACAGTTGTGGGAAAAGTTGTGCATCTACCAGGAAAATATTCATCAGCCTACTCAGTTGGTCATTCACTTTCCCTTTGGCTATTTGGATGCATTTTAGTTAAGTATTAAAATACCCACCAGCTCTCCAATCCTAATTATAAAGCTTGAGAAAAAGAAAAAAAAAGTCCCGTGAAAGTTATTTTCAGGTATAAAATTAGAATCCCCTTTTTAACTCCACTGCCTCAAGATTTACATAACTATGAGGGCAAAGAAATGCAATGATAAAAATACCAGATACTACAGATGAAAAATGAAAAGTAAACCAGCCACATGCCAGTTACTCTCTACAAGTTCCAGTGAAGACCAAAATCATCGTGACTAAGAGAAGATGTAGTGTGGAGAGCAAAACCTCCCAGGATAATCAAGGGCTAGATTTCCAAGTCTATTTCCTCCCACAGACTGTTTTTTTTTTTTTTTTCTTTCTCACATCAATGAGCTAGAATAAAATGTGGATCCCATGATCAAGCTGGCAGAAGTCATGCTCCCTACCTGGATGCTCGCAAATTGTAAATCACAACTTTACAAGGATTTAACTTTTCCCTTTCCAAAATAATCAAATGTTGTGGTGAGGGGGCCACTAATCATGACAAAAAATATACTGCAAATTCTTTCTTTTTGTGCCAAGTCCAATAAGTTCTCTGAGTGAAATTAAATGCACGATCTTATTCCAAACCACAGCTTCCCTTGGGGATGTTCAAATCTCAAGTGGGGGCTGAAAGGCCAGTTGTATCAAAGCCCAGGGTTACACCCATTTTTTTCAAGGGCTTTTTTCCCCCCCTTTTTCATCCTTTTTTAACTACTGCCTGTAGTACAAACGTCTCAAGCCCCTCTGCTTCCAGCCTTTATGGTCAAATCACTGCTTCATACTTTCCACATTCTGCCTCTAAAAAGTGGGCCAGTCCCTGACTTCTCTAAGTTTCTCACAGTTTTTGTTTATTTTAAGAGATTCTCTAGTGAACTCCAGGGAATGGGAAAAAAGTAGAGAGAAAAAGAGAGAGAGAGAGAGAAATCTGTTATGTCGTAAGCAATTACTGGCTCCATCTCTTAGATCTGCAATATCACAGGGATTAGAGATGGAAAAGACCCATTAGGTCATCCTGTACACTCTGTGCCAACACAGCACTATTCCCTACTGTAGATTATCTCTTTGGAGAGTTTTTAATATGTTTAAAGGGTAGCCAATGATAACATAGTTTCATTTTATTTCTATTGCTGCTTTATTCTGTCTATTCTACAACATGCCATTTCTATGGATGGCTCTAGAGTGACTTCTCAAAGATAGTTGGACTGCCTATAAAAAATTAAAACAATTGTGTGATCCAAAAATTATATCCCATAAGTTTAGTATGAAAGCTTTCGTAAAAACAAATTTAAACAGCCAACATTTAGCCCCAGGATGGAAATTTTACCTATAAAACAATTTTACATAGATATATTCTATATATCTAGTACATTATGCCACAAATATAATTGTGTGAGTGTGCATATATGTTCACATGAAGTGCATACAAATAACCATTATTACCCCAGAGTGTTTCGTTTCCTAAAAGTTGGGCCAAATGCTGCATAATTCACGAAAATGTGATCCAAAATATTTAAGGTTATGTTTCTCACAATTTTCTTCTTATCACTCTTAACTCACACATTTTAAATGTCAACTTGCATAGAGAAATATTTAATTTCAAGGATACTCCTCCACATAGAAATTCTTTAACTCTTCCCTAAGTAATTTTATTTATTTTCCTTTGTTCTTATCCTAAGGTAATGTACTGTTTCCGTTTATCTTTTTTCATGCCAAGCCTAGATATCCTTACATGTTATACTACCAATCTCATCCTTCAGGAAAAGTAGTACAATGTGAGGGACAATGACCATGAACTGTGTGTTCTTGAATGGCCAACATCGTAATCCATAGTCCTTAAAGGCTAACTGTGGGAAATCAAATAATTATTGTTGCTTGATAGCATACAATATTCTGCTGGAACTATAATCAACATCGATAGAAAATGTATTTTTATATGATATTCTAAGTTATATAGTATTATCTAGGTATAATGCTGGATATGTTGTCATTTTTTAATGTAATTAATAAGTTGGCCCATCTTTGATATGCATGGTAGAGAAAAATAATTTCTTGCAGCTCTACTAAAAGGAAGGACAGTTTAGTAATCAAGAGTCTGTAGTATGGACTCTTTACAAGTTTTGTGATTGTGGACACTATCAATTACTTTCTATGTGGATTTTCTGAAATTAGTCATCATATTTCATCGGCTCTAAGATGTCATGCATTCTAACATTGAGGATTATATTATGTACTACTGAGAAAATAAAAGCAATCCTAATTAAATGATGATCTAATATGTGCTTATCACTTAGTTTTTTTGTTTGTTTGTTTGTTTTAACACAGTAACATTATATGTGCCAGCAGAACATTTCTTTAAGTGTGCTGCACCAATCGGACATAGGAGACGCAAGATGGCGGAGTAGATAAACACTGCCTGCTTCCTTCCATGAACACATTAAAATTGCAACTAAATTGTAGAACAATTAACCTGGAGAACCATCTAAAGTCTAGCTGAACAGAAGTTCTGTAACTAAGGACATTAAGAAGAAGCCACACTGAGACTGGTAGGAGGGGCATAGATGTGAAACAGGCTGGTCTCAAACCTCCTGTGGCTGATGAAAATTTAGAGGGATATTTCAACTGTGGATGTTCCCGTCACAGGAGCAAAGAACCCCAGTCCCACTCCAGTGTCCATAGCCTGAAGAACTGGTGCTGGGAGCCCCCATAACATCTGCCTGTGAAAAATAGTGAGGATCCTACAATCCAGATGGGACAAAAGATTGCGGGAAATCCAGGTGTCCTCTTAAATGATCAGCACACTGATTCACTCATTCACAGGCACTCACCTTGGGCTCCAGCGGAGGGATGGTAATTTGGGAGGAATCAGAAGCATAAGGGGAGTAGACTGAGGTGTGTGGCCATGAGATGAGGGCTACAGGAAAATGGCCATCTTTCCTGTGTGGGGTCATTCTCCTGTACAACGAGCAGGTGGTGCACCACCTTTCTTGTGTTGAGCCCTTCCCCACATGGCCAAATCTGAATCTAATTGGTCTGGTGAGGTCCACTCATTCCACCCTGCTGACTCACTAGGATACTACCCCACCCAACTTCCCTAAACCTGGAGGTTCTTTCTCACAAGCAGCCAGCCCTACCAGCATTGCACTCTTTCTTGGATAACTCTCAGGAGTCCACAGACCCCAAGTGGGTGGCAACTGACCTTTGTGTTCTCTGAGACTTTTGCTGAGTAACTCCAGGCTCAGCACTGGCACTAAACCAGAGTCTATATGAACCTGGTGACTACAACTCTTCCAACTCTAGTGACTCTCTGAGACCCTGCCTCACCCAACTTGCATACCACATGAAACTTTATCAGTGGCTGAACTTCAAGGGAGCTGGCAGATGGCAGCAGGCCTCTGGGTGCCCTGGCTTTTTGCAGAGCTATCCCAGGCCTGGTACTAGTGGCAGCCATCCTTGGTTCACAACATGGCCTCTCCCATGTACCTCCAACTTTAGTACAGGCAACAAACTACTGCAGATCGCTTTGTATTGTGTACAAGGTATTCCTTGGCTGGTCACAGGCAATGGGTGACTTAAGCCTGCACCAAAACCCCTCACAAGAGACCCCAGAACTAACGTACTTGAAGGTTGGCTTCACACCACAGCAGAGCACCACCCAATTAGCCCCATTAGAGGCATATCCAAAGGGTGGTCTCAGCAGGCACCAGAGCCCTCAGGGACAAAGCCCACTCTTTGGAGTAAGGCCCCCACACAGAAGCCTATAAGCTGTGGGTGTGGCCAAACTTCACAGCTAATCAGCCTGAAGGCTAATGCCACTCAATGATATGCCAACAGCAATCAAGCCTCAACTATAACAGTAGGGCACACACAACAGACACAAGGGACACTCCAGGAGCACCCAGAGCAGGTCAACTGGGAGACTGTGAGGGCTCCACAGAGCAACTACTGCAAAAGCCCACCTGGCCAAGTCTGTGAGACATAGAAGATCTATTTAATACATGCAAACAAACATAGAGAGACAGCCAAATTAAGGAAACAAAGAAATATGTCCCAAATGAGAGAAAAGGAGAAAACTCCAGAAAATGAACTAAACAAAATGGAGGCAAGCAACCTACCAGGGGCAGAGTTCAAAACAATGGTTATAACAATGCTCTTGGAAGTTAGTATGAACTTCAACAGAGAGATAGCAAACATTAAAAAGGACATAGAAACCATAAAAAAGACTAAATCAAAAGTAAAGACTATAATAATTGAAATGGAGAATGCACTAGAAGGAATCACCAACAGACTACATGAAGCAGAGGATCAAATCAGCGATTTGGAACACAAGATAGCAGAAAACATCCAATTGGAACAGTGAAAAGAATCCAAAAAAATAAAGAGAGTTTAAGAGACCTCTGGGACAACATCAAGCATAGCAACATTTGTATCATAGGGGTCCCAGAAGGAGAAGAGAGAAAGCCAGGGATTGAAAATCTATTTGAAGAAATAATGACTGAAAACTTTCCTAACCTGGTGAAGGAAATAGACATATAAGTCCATGAAGCACAGAGAGTCCCAAACAAGGTAAACCCAAACAGGCCCTCACCAAGACACATCATAATTAAAATGGCAAAGGCTAAAGACAAAGAGAGAATCCTAAAATCAGCAAGAGAAAGGCATCTAGTAACTTGTTAGGGAGCTCCCATAAGATTATCAGCTGATTTCTCAACAGAAACTCTGCAGGCCAGAAGGGAGTGGCACAAAATATTCAACGAGATGAAAAGTAAGGACCTACAACCAAAGGTACTGTACCCAGCAAGGCTATCATTTAAAATAGAAGGAAAAATAAAAACCTCCCAGCCAAAAAAAGCTAAAGGAGTTCATCACCACCAAAACAGTGTTACAAGGAATGTTAGAGGGATTTCTTTAAGACAGGGAAAAAAAAATCAAAATTATGAATAACCAAATGGTAATAGCTACATATCTATCAACAATTATTTTCAATGTTAATGGATTAAATATTCCAATCAAAAGACATAGGAGGGCTTAATGGATAGAAAAACAAAACCCTTAGAAATGCTGTCTACCAGTGAATCACTGCAGGTTGAAACACACACACTCACACACACACACACACACACACACACACACACACAGAAAGTAAAGGGATGGAAAAAGTATCTCATGAAAATGGGAACAAACACACACAAAAATCTGGGGTAGCCATACTTATACTAGACAAAATAGACTTTAAAACAAAGGCAAAATAGACTTAGAAACAAAATAGATTTTAAAACAAGAGACAAAGAAGGACCCAGTCATCCTACTTCTGGGTATTTATCCAAAGAAACCCAAAATGTTACTTCAAGGGGACATGTGCAACCATGTTCATTGCAGCATCATTTACAATGGCCAAAATGTAGGGGTGGCCTGGGTGCCCATCAATGGAAGAATGGATAAAGAGGAGGTGGTACATATATACAATGGAATATTGCTTGACCATGAAGTGTAATGGGTTCTTGCTTCTTGGCAGCATGGATGAATCTGGAAGATACTGTGCTGAGTGGAGTGTCAGAAAGAGAAAGACAGATGCAATGTGATTTCACTTATATGTGGAATATAAAGAATAAAATAAACAAACAAACAAATCAAAAAGAAGAAGAAGGAGAAGGAGAAGGAGAAGGAGAAGGAGAAGGAGAAGGAGTAGAAAGGGATTTTCAGAAATGTTAGATCATGATTTACTGGCATCCGCCCCCTGCCTCTAGGCAGGGATAAAACTAAACAATTCAGCCCTGGTAAAAAGCTTTCTGAGAACAAAATCCCACAACTTCTGCTCATATTTCATTTCCAAGTTTCATAGTCAGGAAATTATTAAATTATAACTAATTTAAACCCTTTATGCTTCAGGTTAAGCCTCATTCCTTGGGCTGATAAACCTCAATATGTCCATTTCTCTTACTCATTCACTCAATAAAATAAACACTTATTAGGAAAAAAAAAAGTGCTGTACTTTTCAAATTTCTTTCCAAATCACTTGAAACTATTCTGCAAATTTTGATTATGTGTTTATTGATCTGATCACAAAGAGTCAATGGCAAGTTTTGAGACAACAATCAGAAAAACATTTTAAAAAGCTATTACACCCAACATATGTAGTTCTAACAATCCACATATAACTCAATTGAAGTAAAACAATATAATTATCTATGACCAAGGGCATTCACAAATAAAAAATGACATCTATGTCATGACTGGATTATAAAATGCCATTAGTTATAAGACACATGAGATCAGAGATATACTGGGGTGCCAAAAAAAACTATACAAGTGGACACTTTGGTCAACATTGCTCAAGCAGTATTTTGCCATAATCAGAAGTGTCTGGACGCTGATGGCAACCACTTTGAGCACCTTTTGTAATTGCAGAAATCAAATGTGACTTGTATTCATCTTTTGTTATCAGTATATATTGAGTACTGCAATTTTAATAGTTTTTCTTTTCCTTTCTTAAAATGTGTGTACATTTTTTGGCACCCTGTGTGTGTGTGGTGTGTGTGTGTGTGTGTGTGTGTGTGTGTGTGTGTATCAGATCATTAACCCCATTAAGTTTCCTATACTTTCTTAGAATGCGTCTGTCATAAATAAAGCTATACATATATTTCAGGTAAGTTATGGGCAGAAAATAGTTGGTCAGTTTTTATAGTCATGCAGACAAATCTTTTAATCCAGGGTTTGCTACTAACCAGTTAGATGGCTTCAATGTGTAAAATGATTTAATGATACAACTTCAGCATGAGATTTAAATAAGATAAAGTATCTAAGATACTTTTTTAATGATGTTTGATACATAATAATCACTAAATACATTTTAAGTATTTACCTTAATGTGCCAAGGATCAGTGGAGGTCATTTTTAATAAACATAATTATTTGGGGTGAGGGGCAGCAAATGAGGTGATAAAAAAAGTAAAATACAAGAAGCAGACATTAATGACAAAACCAATAGTTTTTACAAATGTCTTTATTAAAACTCAAAGGTCTATTTATAAAATTAGTGATCTATGGTTTATATAACACTTTTCAAGAGAAAAAGAGCCTAATTTATCTCCAAATGTAGGTGATAGAGGGATTCAATTTGCTCTGTGTAATTTAAAGAGTAGAATTAAATCAGAGAACTTTAGAAGAAGAACGTTTGAGCTCCAATACCCATCAGGTTCTTCCCCATCTTGTTGAGGAAGACTTTGAGTTAGTTTTCCCCCTGACAAGGGCTCTTCTCATGACTGTTTCCTAGGATCCCACCCTCCCTTCAAAGAGGTTCTCCCTGACTACTCTAGGTAATGAGGGTCCAGCGTTAAGCCTCTTACAGAATCCTGGCTATTTACTTCATAGCTCCAGTAAGAATCACGTTGTTCATTTCTTTGTTTAGATGGAAACTTAAAGAAAGTCATGGTGTTGGGAATAAGGGCATGCCCTCTAAAACCATCACATCTGCTCCGTCACTTGCCTGCTTCTCTTTGTCAAGTTACTTACACTGTTTTCCTTACATGTCATTGGAGAAAGTAACAGTGTCCATTTCACAGGCTTGTGAGGATTAAATGAGTTAATACATGTAAAGCACATAGTAACTAACATGCAGCATGCTTCCCCAAATATTAAGTGTTATTGTTTTAGTGTTATTTTCCTTTATATTCCAAAGACTAGCTTAGTGGCTGGCAAATAATTGGCACTCAATAAATGTTTATTAAAGAAAGGAAAGACTGAATATTCTGAAAAACATCCCTAAGGGGAGACTTCCAACAATGGGAGATGTTGTACTTTGAGGGCATTATGTTATCAACAGAATTGCTAAAATAACTCTTAGAAAGGTTTTGGAAGTCATTCTATAATTATATGGGGAACATCACTAAAGTCTCCTCCAACTGAGAGATTCTAATATTGATCTAAGATAGTATTCTCATCTTTACCCCTCTTTGGGTCTTAGTTTCCCCAAAGATAAAATAAAGGCTTTTGACTAGATAATTTCTAAGCTCTATCCTGTTCTAACATTGTGTGAGCTAGTTGAACCTGTCATTAATATATATGTTTACTGCAAAAAGTCATGTAGAAGAGTTTTTCACTTGGGAACCCAAGTTAACGTGGTTCAAATAGCACCTGGGACAGAGTTACTATGCCGTAGGGACAGGGAGGCCTGACAACTGGTGACTGCTATAGTCACAGCCACTTGGTGGGAGGAACAGAAATGGCCCATTTCACATGCCTGCCTCCTCTTTCCACTACTATATTCTCTTTCCTTCCCACCTTCCACAGCAATACAGCCTCCCCTTATGCATCTTCAAAGCAGAGGAATTCCACCCACGCAACACTGCAGAAATTACAGCCAGAAAGCCCCTATTATGTCATACAAGCCACACCCCTTCCAGAGCAAGAACATCCTCTCCAACTGATATTTCAGCTCCTCTTCTGGCTCCAAAACGTGGCTGTGCTTCAGCAGTTCCTGTATATAGTTTGAGTAATAGTTTATAAGCATTTTGGGATCCTTTGAAAATAAAGATTCCATATAAAGTTAGATTGCTATTTTGTTTATCATAAAGTTTTCTTTCTTCTTCCTTTTTTTTTTTTTTCCTTTTCCCTTGGTTAACCTTCCTGGGAATAGGCACAGGAAGATTTCTCAAAGGAGAAACTGTACCCTTAAGCCTTTGATCAGCCATTCAGAACCTAGCAGATGAATGCCCTTCTTTAAATGTGCAATAGAAAAAATTAGTTTTGTCAACAATTAAAATATTATTTAAAGTATCTAGTGTTAATTACTGCTAATATATTTGCTTATATTTCCTCAAGTTAAAGTATGCATTTATTTATTGTCAGTGTAAATGCTGTTTATTTTTAATCATATAACAATGCTTTACTGCCTTTGGATATGAAGTCTTATAACTGTTAATTTGCGAAACGTTCAGCATTTTCAAAATCTGTTTGCTTGTTTCATTGTGCTGAACATACAAATCCAACTTAACATTACCCCAGGTAACAAGAAAGCCAACCAAATAACACAAATGTCCAGCACCACTAGGGATTCTACCCGAATCATTCGTGACCATCTAGCTACTCCTCTGGCTCAAGGACAATTTCATTACTTTATTTCTTTGTTAGGAAGGGAAGATGAGGATGGGAAACAAATCCTAGATGACACAGTAAGTAGCACTTCACATGCTACTTACAATTTTCTGCTCATGAAGAGCTTAAGAAAAATAGCCTAGGATAATATTTCTTTTTAACCACACGTGCATACAAAATTAGCAATATTGCACCCATTTTACAGAGATGATAGCATAATTGTAGAGAAATAGGGCCAGTGGTCATTATTACACAAATCAGAGGTGACAGAGTCAGGGAAGTACCGAAATCTGTCTCCTAAATCCTAACTCATAATCATATCCAAAAGACCACATTTTCTTAATAAATGTGGAGTGCTACAAAGCACTCCACAAAAATGTTAAATGCCGTTTAAAAATTTAATAGTAATAAAGTTCAGAACTGGGATAGTTTGTTTTCTCCATTTGAAACTATATTAAAAGAAAGAATTGTTATAAGATGGGGTACTAAACTCAATATAGACTTAAGAAATCGCCATTATTTCAGATAATACAATAGGTTACATATTTATCAGTGAAGTTTCATGAACAAGAATAATTTCCTGATTTTTCAAAGGCTGCTATTCACATTGGAAAGCTCTGAATGACTGCTATCTTCTCTGACACATGACTGATAATGCAAAGGAAACCCACTGTGGTCCATAGTTGTGAATAAACCTCAACTTCTAAGATGCTCCAATAAAACAGAGCCCAGAGAGGGATACAGACAGATATACACCATTAAGAAATTTCTAATTCCAAGTGTTTAGCAAAACTAGAATAAGTCTTCAAAATAAACAACGACCAAAAAAAAAGACAAATAACTATTGCAGAGCACATTGGGAACACAATTTTTGGATTCATTTGGAAGAACATAGACTGGGTATAAACTAGCAGAAAGTGTTTTAAGGTTATATTGAATAAGGGGCCAAGTGAACAATTAAAAGAAAACAATAGGTTTAGCAGTTTTAAAGCTATAACAGTAAATAAATGAACCAATGTGGAAGGATGTCAAAATGTCCCTAAAAGGAAGCATTTCTAATAGGAATACAGTCACTGAAGGCACTATAAAACACCAGCATTTATGCCATACTTACCAAACCATGAATTCTTTATCTACTTCTCCATTTTCCACATCTGCCCATTTAAACACAGACACCATTCCATGGTGAGAAACATTATTAATCTAGATTTTTTTGCATTTTAGGGACCATCTAGCAGCTAACAGGGAAAGCCAACAGGTCTCATTTCAAGTTCACTTTGAGTGATGAGGACCACAGGAAGGCTGTTTGGGTCACTGCATTGAGAATTTGGAGGCCTCACACTGGCTCAGCAGGAAGAGTCTGTAATCAATTATTGCTGCCTGTCATGGCCATAGGAGGGGGGAATCCAGGCCCAGCTGCCATTTATTTGATTTTCTCACCCAGTCCAACCCTCTTAACAAACAGTGGAAGAATCTGAAACATCGGGAGCTTACATTTAGGAATAAAGAGCAGGAGTAACTGGCCTAAGGGTAGACAGATATTGGGTTGCTCTTTGTAGAATGCAGGTACCCTGATGTGCAGTTCCTGTCCTTTCCATTATTGCATTCCAAATGCTGATTGTTTGGAATTCTACGACAGATATAACTAATACGCAGTTGCACTTCGATAACAAGATAGTCTTAGTTCATTCTACCAAAATACCTTAATGTTTAAATATATTCTTAAATATTCTTAAGATATCTATTTTTAGTCTATTAATACCTATTTTTTCTGAAAAATAAATATGTCTTACTAAAATTTATTTCCCTTTCTAGGACATTTAATCCAATAAATGTACTGTTCTTCCTTGGCTCCATTCCTTAGGCTTTCTTTTTTTCTCTCTCTCTGTTTAGAGACTTAATAACCCTAACAGACTTAATCCCATTCAGCGTAATATTAAAACTAGTCGTGGAGTGTAAAGGACCCTTAATATACCAACTTCTTATAAAATGCACGCCAAGGTATCCTTGAATAATCTCAAATTACTAGCCATAGTCCCTTGAATTTAACAGGAAGAAATATGGAATATCCATTGTCCTAGCATTTCCCTTCTATAACCACACCCAATAGGGAATTACTTTTCAGAACCCAAATGAAATATCACCAAATAGTTGTTGCAATTGTAATCATTGGATCTCTAATATTTCTACCAACACAAAATAACCCAGTAATAATAGATATTGTTCTTCACTTAAATTTCTCCACATCACGTAGGTTATTTTTCACCTTGTATATAGGTATATTTATTCTGAAATGTACCTGAGTGCACTTATATAGACAAGAAAACTGATGTCTCTACAAAAGACTCCTGATGAGGAAACACGCAGAATCCACAAAGGTGACTTATAATGGAAATTCTTCATGCACACTTGGATGCTTCCACCATATTTTTTGGAACTATTTATATTATGTGTTCATTGGGAAACCAATGGCAGTTTCTGGTATGTGGGCTTTCTTCTAAAAATCCTTTAATGCAGACTACCCTTCTAAAAAATAGCAGGGGATAGGGTAGTCTTAGGGCATATTTTATGACTTTCACTGCTTTGACTCTCCAGCTACCCATTGAAGAGATATTTTGGCTCAGGTTTACCTATCATAGCAGCATGGGCCCATGGGGACCCATGGAAGGTTGTAATGAGGGGCTCCATTAACCAGTTTCATTATTGCAGAAGACCTAAGGGAATAGCACACTCACCAATAATAAGGCTGCAAAAGCTACAGTGTTGAATTACTTTGCTTTGAGGCAAAATCTTATCAATTTCATATGAAAACTCCTATTACCTCATGCTGATCAGAGTCTCTGATTGGCAACTATATATGTGTTTGATTAATACAGTGTGAAATAAAAACAGATGAATTGTTTTGTTTGGACATTAACATATTTCCAAACATAGAATCCCAGACATAGAAGATAATCGGAGAGGACTGATTTCCATTAAGGGCTTAATGTCAATGTAATATCTTTAATAATGGTGGTGATGACAACGCAATAGCTAAAACTTACAGAGCATTTACTAAGTACCAAGCACTTTTCTAAGCATTATGCATACACCAATTCATCAATCATCACAACAACCATACTAAGTAGGTATAACTATTAGTCCAAAGTAGGGTTATAAAATAACAAGTGAGAAATCTGAGACAGAAGGCTGTCAAATGACATGCACACAGTCGTATAGGTAGTAAATGCTGAAATAAGAAATTGAACCGAGGCAGTTTGGCCTTAGCATTAATTCTCTCAATTCCTTCTTTCAGGAAATATTCTAGTTTGGGTCTCATTTTTTAATTATAATAAAACTAATATAACATAGTAACATGAAATTACAAATATTGATAGTAATTTTCTCAAGAGTTGTTGATAAGATTTAATAAATTAATTTTTGTAAGAATCTAGACCAATGCTTGGCACAAGGTAAGTCTATTAGTTGCTTGACAATACTAATAATAATACTTTTTTTAAAACTACAGAGCTTTTTTTTCTCCCCTTGAGCACAAATCAACCATCTCACCTATGCTTAATATGGGTAACAAATTAACTTTAAAAATGACTTTGCTTTTGTCGAATTAACAATATGCAAGGACATTCAACTGGCAGCCTAAAAACAAACCATTAACTCATCATACTGGTAAATCTCAGTGTGAACACTCCCTTGGCAAACAGGGAGGGGGCGGTAGAGAGGATGGGATAACTCAGCCTGAATAGTGGTGCCTATAACAGGGACCTGAGTGCTGCCAGGGACCCTTGCTGAGTTTTTCTTTCTTTTCTACCTCTTCACAAACACTCCTGTGAGACTGGTCATTTACCACTAAATCTGTGGGCAGAGAAACAAACTTTTAAACTATAACATCCACCAGATGATCTGTATATTCCTTGGACTAGCGTATCATTGTATAATATTGCTCAGTTTTAATAAAACTCCATCCTTTGAAGCTCTGTTGTGGAGGAGAGTTATTCCACTGCAGCTTTGAAGTAGTCTCCCTTAAATAAAGTAAGAGAAAAAGCCATTGTTTCTTTCACTACTATTTAAGAGTTAATGAGAGATTTGCACCTGTACAGCTGTTGTGGACTGAAACAAGCTCTTGGAGTGAATGTGTTTTCTGCTTGAGACAGTTGTAAATGCCTTGAGTAAAAACACTGAGGACTGCTAATGGATAGGTTTATTTTAAAGCATGCCATCTGCTATCAATCATAGAGAAGTATAGGAAGCAAGTTTGGCTGGGCTCCCTCCTTGCAAGCCTGATAAAGACAGGGCTCCAGGACTCGGGAACATTGAGTCCTCAAGAGAATAAAACATCAAACCTACTCAGCAGCTCCACTAACAATAATAAAAATGCCTCTGCCTAAAGGTGACATTCTGAATTTACGATTATTTGTGTCTATAAAGTGTATTCTTTGGCTCCTGACTCATTCTGACTGTCTCACTCCGAGAACAATACATTAAGCCTGCCTGGAGTAAATGGAAATCCTATCCTTTTATTAAACCAGCAGTCAGTACCTGAGACGATCTAATGCCCTGTAGGATCGCAAGGAGATTTTCAGCTCTGTTCTCTTCCTTTTTAGTAGAAAATTACAAATGAAATCTATGTTAATGCACTAAAATACATAAATAATGTAGGCAAGTTTATGTTTCCTAAAAGACAAAATAAAATGAAATGAAATGAGTGAATTGGAACTAATCCTACTATTCTTCTACCATGTGCCCATTACAATGCTGTTAGAAAATTACATATTACAGATACGTTAGTGTAAAATTCAGACTTGGTTGCTCAGAGTTTGTTTTATTCTTTATGCCGTATGGACCAAGCATGTTTTCAAGAGGACAAACTATATATCCTCGGAAATCTTCCAGCTGTGGAATCATAACCACCAATATTGCTTTCAAAAATGGATCCCAAAGTATTCCTTGAAAAATGTCGAGCCTGGCTTATTAAAAGTGCTGCCTGCCGAAATCCTCAGTGGATGAAATGAGTTGGGTGGCGTTGGAGGCATCCACAGCTTATAATGGTAGATTCTGCCTCAAATCTGCAGCTTAACTTAATTCTACTGCTAGCCTGGAAACCAGAGTTGTGAGTATTTAGGGAAAACCCACCTGGCCAGCAAACTCATGAGCCTAATTAAAGTTAATAGACAAATTAAAAGAGGAAAACATTGGCTCAGTAGTGGTAAGAAATGTATAAGGCAATACAAATTCAGGGAAGGAACTTACATTTCTGTATTATGCATGTGTTAGAAATACTTCTTGCTAAAAACATGGAAAAGAAATTGCTGTTGTTTGACGTGCTGTGTATTATGGTTGATATGTTACAGTTCAATAAATGATTTTCATTCTGAAGAAAATTAATGTTTTAGTTTAAATAGAAAAGAGGTGAAAATACTGATTAAATCAATGAGTACGCTTGCAGATCTGCTGTATGCTCAACACTCTGCTAAGTTCTGTAATATTAGGAATATTAGGAATATTAGTAAATTAATATTAGCATATTATTAGTAATATTAATAATATATGTAATATTAGTAAAAGGCATTACCCTTGCCCTTCATGGAGAAAAATTTCTAACATTCAATTGAATTGAATGCTAGAGCAATATAATAGTGCCGATCTTAAGAGCTAAATTCTTAGACATAAAAAAATACTATAAGAGTCCAGAAAAGAGGGAGAAAAGCAAAGACTGCAGTAGCCAGGAAAAACTGGTTAAGAAGCCTTGTGTCATTTCCTTAAAAGTAGAGGAGATGAAATGAATAAAGAGAGCCTATAATTTACACTTAAAAGGATATAAAAGATATTCACCAGCTGAAATTTCAATGTGCTTTCGGATGCAATATGGAATGAAACATTGAGTCAAGTTATTAAACATACCTGGAGCAGCAGAAAGCACCAGCAATGCTTTAGTCTCCTGATAGGGGTCAAAAATATCAAATTCCCATATTGACCATGCATGAAACGTATTAATATTTGAATGGAGCAGGATAGATCAGAGTGTAGCCAGTGAAGGGCTCCTGCCTGGTCTAAACAGGCATCCCCTACTCAGTGCAAGACGATTGATTAGTGCAGGAGAGGAAGCAAAGCCAGTGTTATTACCAGATCCTTCAATTTATCAAATGAAGCTGGATACCTGGCTTTTATGTAATACTTCCTAATTTCCTAAAAGACTTCATGGTCAAATTTAACACCTTACCCTGGTGGGACAGGTCCATCCATCTTGCTCTGGGCTTTTCAATAGTCTATGTCAAAAAAAAAAAAAAAAAAAAAAAAAAAAAAAAAAAAAAAAAAAAAAAGCCTGAATCTTCAATTCTAGGAATCCTGAAATAAGGTTTATAAATGTTACCACAAGCTCCCGTGTTACGCTTGAAGTCTTCTACATGGTGGAATCCCCTAGCTTCTCATGAGGCCAAATCTGTGAATGATTTTAGAAGAGCCAGCCTGTTTCTGAAAGTGCTGAAGGTTAGAGTGTTTCTTCTACCAGATTTCAAATCCTTGACAAATAATTCAGTGAAGCACGAATGAAAAGCGTGCTGTGATGGGGCCTGTGCAGCTAAGATCAGATATTAGTGGCCATATCCAGAAGAGAAACACTGAATCATTTAGTCTCTATTCTTAAAGCAGTGGTCTATGAACATGGCAAAAACAATTTAAAATTGCATTTATAAAGTGATTTCCAAAAGATTTTAATGTTTTCAATAAAAAGAATGCATCATTAAAATAGAGTTAATAACTATTATTCAAAACTCATTACCTTAAATATCCCCTACATAGAAACTACAAATACTTACTGACTACATTGTAAGAAGGTTATAATAGCAGGTTGGTATTTTGTGATGTTTCCACAGTTAATATTTGCAACATAAGTTCTACACGTTGGGGAAGGGAAGAGATTAAAACAAAATAAACCAACTCTAATGCTTCAGAAAATCTTATGTTATCATACTATTTAAGATCTATATGAATTATTTGAATAATGCTGCTAATTCTAGCTAATAATTCTAATTAATAACTAATAATTCTATATCATCAAGAAAGTGTTTCTGAAAATATCATGTATTTATTAATTTGACTTCAGTCAAGTTTTTTTGAATTCTTGCAAGGTTTTGTACTTGGTGAAGAAAAAACATAGCTTATTAAAGGAACTTTGTGTTACTGGATTTCAAATCATTAATTTTAGTTTATTTTCCTTGCATTTTGGATTAGACAATCTCAAATTCAAAACCATCCATGTTAAAAATTGGATGCTTAAATAGCAACAGGTGCAAAGACAGAAGTTCAACATTTATCAGACATTGTCTACACAGGGTGTAAGGCTACTGTTAATATTGTGACAACCTTTTTGAATTATTGGATAAAGAAGATGTGGTATATATACACATTGGAATACTACTCTGCCATAAGAAAAGATGAAATACTGCCATTTGCGACAGCATGGATGGATCTTGAGATTATAATGCTAAGAGAAATAAGTCACACAGAAAAAGTCGAGAACCATATGACTTCACTGATATGTGGATATAAAACTGAAAGCAACAAAGGAACAAGACAATGAAGAAACAAATGAAGAAACAAAAACTCATAGACACAGACAATGGTTTAGTGGTTACCAGAGGGTAAGGAAGGATAGTAGAAGAGCGTAAAGAGGGTCAAATATATGGTGATGAAAGTAGTACTGACTCTGGGTGGTTAACACACAATGTGATATATAGATGATATATTACAGAATTGTGCACTTGAAACCTATGTAATTTTACAAACCATTGTCACCCCAATAAATTTAATTAAAAATAAAATTTAAAATAAAAAAAAAAATGTCAAAACACCCACAATAGCAAGAAACAGATGACTATTGGGAAGGCAAATATGCCTACCAAGTATTCCAAACTTTAATCAAAATCAATAATTTACACATAAACAAAGAAAGAACAACATTAATAATAAAACACAATTTTTGTATATTGGAATGAGGTTAGGGCTAGAACTTGTTCTGGCTTTATCATAAGTAACCAGAACCTTGATAAAAAGATATGTCACCTCTCTGTGCTTCTTCTTTCTCCCCTGAGAAAGCAATAAGAGGAACTAAGTGGTCTCTTCGCCCTCTGCCCTGTCTAGAATTTCTTATCTTGTTTTGTACTTTGATATGGCTACGTTCACAACTTATAATAGTTACAGATTTGGTAAACATTTTTCTTTTTACATATGAAAAAATCAATTTTCTTTCTTACAAAACAGTTTTATCTGTATCTATCTAATTATTTATCTATCTATCTATCTATCTATCTATCTATCTATCCATCCATCCATCCATCCATCCATCCATCCATCCATCCACCTGTCCTACATGGAATGCTAAGCTACAGAGAAAAATCACTGTTACAATTTTGGTATATTTCTTGTTAGTCATTTATTGTATGCACACGAGACCGGACAATTAAGTTCGCAAACTTGTTGCAACGATGTTCCTAACCTTTTTGATATCAGAGGGATTATTCATTATGAATCTATACAAACTGGACAGTGAACCAAGTTTACTATTTGTAAGTGCTGAAAAGGCTGCATGAAAAAATTAGACGACCTGAACTTTTCACCAACAATTCATGGCTCTTGCCTTACGATAATGCATCAGCTCACACAGCACTGTCTGTGAAGGAGTTTTTAGCCAGTAAACAAATCACTGTGTGGGAACACCCACCCTTCTCACCTGATCTGGCCCTCAATGACTTCTTTCTTTAACCAAAGATAAAGGAAATATTGGAGGGAAGACATTTTGATGAGATTCAGGACATCAAGGGTAATAAGACAATAGCTTTGATGGCCATTCCAGAAAAAGAGTTCCAAAATTGCTTTGAAGGGTGGACTAGGTGCTGGCATCAGTGCATAGCTTCCCAAGGGGAGTACTTTGAAGGTGACCATAGTGATATTCAGCAATGAAGTATGTAGCAGTTTTTCTAGGATGAGTTCGCTCTTTGTATTTATACAAAGTTGTCATTGAACTGTGTTAGCTTCTTATTCTTCTTTTTCCTCCATTCTACATAATGTCAAAAGCCTTACCCCATATCTTTGGATATTATTTAAAAACACAGCTACAAAATCTTCCATTGGATGGATATATCCTAGTTGATTAACCATTCCCCAAATGTTGGACATTTAAGTTGTTTTCATTTTTTCCTTTTGCAATGAAAATTTGTGCTAATAAATCTCAGTAGACACATATGAGCATTTCCTTAAGATCAATGTTTAAGCACAGATATATAATTTTTAAAGCTTTTAATTTGTGTGCTCCAATCCCATCTAGAAAGGTATCAATTCAGTCTGCCACCAGTGAAGATTGTCTATTTTTGATTAGCACAGTAGTGTATAGTATATCAATATGATAGGTGGCCCGTAACAAGAGATTTTATATTGTTTCCTAGGGACAAAGGGGAAGAAGTGCCACCTTAATCTCTATTTTTTTCAATCACAGTCTTTGAGAATTCTTGAATGCTTAAAACTAGGCACTGTGCTCACCCCTTATACACACACACACATATAAACACACACACACACACACACACACACACACACACACACACACACACAGAGCCCCCCTGGTCATACATGTAAAATGAACCTTCTGATGACAGCAAACAGACTCCTACTGACATACACAATCAGGGAAAGGGAGGAATTTTCTGAGACCACTTGGTTATAAGCCAGCTGTCAAGAGGCCACGGAGAGAGTTTTCAGGGGATCCTGCCTGGTTGAGAAAATAGTTTCTAAGATGATAAAAGTGCTATATGGTGTAGATGGAAGATATCTTTCTCTTTATTTACTAGGGAAAGAAAAAAAAAAAAAAAACTGTTGCCAGGAAATGTACTTTCAAAACCCAACAACAACTTAAAAAAAAAAAAAAATTGCTAATTTTGCGAGCTAGCCCAAGGAACTTAGCCACCAGTCAAAAGGCTCTGTGTCCAACTCAGAGCTGGAGTCACTTTAACAAAAATTTCCCTCTCAACCACCTAAGTGTCTGTTGAATTAGGCAAGAAGCCAAGCTTGGGGGTAGAAATAGTCACTCAAATGAAATGTCCGTTTCCATTTGGATCTGCGTTGCTCTTTCCCATGTCATGGTAAAAAAATGCTTCCTCTCCTTGGATATTTTCAGGATGCCTTGGTTTGAGGAGGAAGTCAGATCTACTGTTCAGAAGGCATCCATAGGAGGGGAAGTCACAGCTCTGCACACTCAGAACCAGGCTGTCTCTGCCTCCAAACAAACCAAAAATAATTATTCTTTGCTCACTCCTACCCATGGTTTTGGTGTCGAAAGAAACCTGTTGTGGTTTAAATGACTTGGTCAGTTCTTTTGGGATTTTCCAAAGTTTCCTATAAAAAGAAATCCGTGGGAAACGAATCATTGCATAATCACTAACATGCCAATTTCTCTAAACCTGTTATCTTTTTGGTATTTTGGATTGGATTGTCTCAACTTAGTAAATTACTATCTTCTAATAGTTTTAAGTAGTGATGCAAATTGCATAGTCTTCTCTCTATCCTCTCTCTCTCTCTCTCTCTCTCTCTGTCAACCTCTAAAGGGTACCTACTTAAATAAGAAGCAAATAGCACAAAAGGTAAGGCGAAGTTGCTTATGCAGCAAAATTAGCAGGACATGAGAATGCAGGGTGGGAAAATAAGGCAATTGTCCAGATGAATGGTGGGTGGAGGGAAAACTTGATTTCTTCAATTACCTGTATCCCTTAAACAATATTACTTTTCGCCTGACTTTAAAGAGAAAATGCCTCTATTTTCTTCTTTGGTAATGTAGACTTGGATAACTGGTAAGATTATATGTCTTTGTTTGACCATAGTCGACACAGAATTTGTTTATTATTGCTTAAAAAAAAAAAAAAAAGTTCCTGGGCCCAAAAAACCATCTTTAAAGAAAAGAAAAGCTGGAGACAAAAGCCTAAAGGACAAGGCGTCACATACAAAGGACTGGGTGAAGGAGATAAAATGAATGCTATTCACTTTCCATGAGGATGAAGCTCACTGATGCCTCATTGTCAATTTAGTAAATGAGTTCCAAAGAATTCCAGCTACTGCTGTTCCTGGCAGCTGCACAGCAGAAAATCCACAGGTTTATTTATCACTTACTGGTAGTATCAAAGATCCTACCAGAAAACGGATGTTAAAACCAAACCCATTCTTTTTAAAAAAAAAACTTCTTGGTCTATTTCCATCCTTTGTGAAAAGTTGAATATCCCAATGAGGTATTGATGGTTGACCAGAGAGACATGTGTTCAGTACCCTGTAAATTTAGGCTCTATAGCAGGCATTCCGCTAGAGTGAGGACAAGTGGCACCCAGCCCTGGCTGCACATTGGAATCCTTTGGGGATTGCCTCTGGTCTAGTTACTTGGTATAGACCAAGTAAATGAGACCGAAGCATGAGACAAAAGCATAGTTTCTTTTGTGTTTTTTGTTTTGTTTTGTTTTGTTTTTAAAGGGTGATTACATTGTGTAGAAATGGAAGGGAACCACTTGCATGCTCTTAAGGCATCTATCTTAAACCACATCCTACTTGAGCATGGAGACATTTTTATTGGTACAAAAGTAATTGTGGTTTAAAAGGTTAAAAATAATTACAAAAACCGCAATCACTTTTGCACCAATCTAATAAATGTACTATCTTTACAACTAGATTAGACTGTAAGAGAGCTTATTTTGCTACCACTATATTCACAATAACTAAAATGATACCTGTATTATAATGTGTTTACTTACTATATTTACAAATAATAATAAATTAATAAATGATTAAAAGGCAACTTTTTTTACATGAATAATTATTTTATGAGTGACGAATACATTATGAGAGGAAAATTTTAGCAGAGGGCATTATTGTTCAGAGAAAACATTACGAAATTGCTGAATCTTTGCCTGGGTCTTGAAGGCAGCATGAAATGTGACTTATGGAGAAGAAGAACCACATAACCAGAGATTGAAAAGTCTAGTGCTAAGTAGTTTGTAAAATGAGAGAACTAAAATTTTGCTTCAGAATCATCTATGACTGCCCTCTGCATTCATGCCAGAATATCTAAATTGGAAAAAAATCTACCCAATTTTAAAGGAATTCCAGAAAATACTGAAAGCTAAATGTGTTAGAAAACATAATTTGTGATCACAAAGAAAAAAAAGGGACAGTTTGGACCTCACAAATATTCACAAGAAAAAAGTGGTATTTCAATAGATCGATGTCATTATACAGGACTGTTTCTAGTTTATAATATTAGGGAAAAGCAAAAGAATAATATATCTTTATTCCCATAAAAATTGTACAGCATGTATTTATTAATAAGATGAAGATTGTGGGTTAAATCATGGTACAGTTAAGGGAAGTTGTATTTTGATGAAGATTTCACATTTTATTTGTAGGATATAATATTATGTGGTCAAAATTGTCCTTAAAATTGTTTTTAATGTGGCTCACAGTAAGATCAACACAGCCAATTTTTCCTCTAGCTGTGGAACTAATCATTTTTTCTATGATTTAACATTATATGAAATAGTTGGCTTATGTTTACAAACCATATTGTACATCTTAAAATAAATCTTTTTTTAAAAATGAAAATTTATTGGGTGACAATGGTTAGTAAAATTAGATGGGTTTTAAGTGTACAGTTCTGTAATACATCATCTATATATCACATTGTGTGTTCACCACCCAGAGTCAGTTCTCCTTCCATCATCATGTATTAAAATTAATAAATAAATAAAGTTAGAATCACACTCAAAATAATCAGACTAAGACGTTCATGAAAACTAGGAATTAATCCTATGAGGACTGAAACCACAAGGCATACATCAATTGAGCGGAATAAAGAGAAAAAGAAACTTCATTATGTAATGTCTCTTTGTCTCCACTTCTCTCAATGCACCCTTGTTCTTAATTGTATCCTATAGAGAATATAATAATATCAACGTAAGTTAAACTCATCTCTGATGAAATGCAGCTACAGTCATTTGATCATCATTAAACTGAGAAGAGGCATATTTGCCATGATATGACATGGGCTTCTGTTCTTTTATTTGCTCAAAGTTTTTGTAAATAGCTTAGGTTAGGAGATGCAGCAGGAAGTGTTTTCATTTTTTATAACATAAACTTGAAGGAGAGCTAATATTTTGGAACATAGAGTCAACATACAAACATACCTTAGCAATCTAGAATTATAAAGGAAGATAACATTTAACAGAGCAAAATATAAGCTTGTAGGTTTAGATTCCAAATATTAGTTAATTAAGTTCAATGTAACAAATACCTAAATTTATATGAAAACAACCACCTGTTGAATATGAGTCAAAACCAAGAGCTATGGTGGTGAGAACTATGTTAGAATAATAATAATCTATAGTTTAATCAAAAGCAGCTACACAGTAGGAAAGCACATTTAGATTTTATTTTTAATGATACATTTAGGAAAGTAGTGATAAAGTAGTAATAAAAGGTAGAGATAAAAAATCTGAATCCCTCTACTCCAATTACAAATTTATATATATATAATATAAAATGACCACCCAGAGTCAGTTCTCCTTCCATCACCATGTATTAAAAAAATTATATATATTATAATTTTTATTTATTTAATATATAATAATTTTATATCAATATATAACAATATATAACTATATTTATATATAGTATAAAATGATATGTATAAATAATATAAAATTATATATATACATATATATATACCATTTTATCAGTGATTGTCTCAGTGGCATTTATCAAGGTAAATAAATCAGTTTGAAGTCTCTTTAAAAAGAGTTTAAAAGCTAGTATTCTTCATAGTCGTTTCATGTGATTCAGATGAAAGAAAATAACATTTATTTGTGGAGAAATGAAATTGTTTACGTGTAACAACAATGGATTCACCTTATAATGGTAGAAGTGTAGATTTGGAAAGGACTGTAGCAACCATTTGGTCTGAATGCCCTCTCAGTAAAATACTTCTTTGACAGTATATGGAATCACAGAAGGAAAGAAATCTTACAAGTTTATTAATATGCATAGAAGCATCAGTAAGGTGTTTGAATCTTTACAAACATGTCCTGTAAATACTCAGTTAGCTGGTCACCTAGTCACTATTTAAAGATGAATTTGAGAGGCATGTTCTTAATTGTTGGAAAATTCTAGATTCAAATTGACGTTTTCAGCCTCAATCTCTCTTTTGAACTCCAGGCTTCCATATTAAAATATCAACTAATCATCTCCACTTACCATATCCAAAACTGAATTCTAGTTTTCTCTCTTTCCTACCTGTTTCTACTGTGGGGTTGTCTATTCAATTTATGTCATTAACCATCATGTCGTCTTAATTTCAAATGGAGTATTTAGTCCATATGAAGTAATTACTGATATTTGGCTTCATGTCTGCCTTCATATTATTTGTTTTCTATTTGATTTGCCTGTTTTATACTTTGTTCTTGATTTTTCTTTTTCGATTAATCAAATATTTGTATTCATTCTATTTTGTTATCTATTAACTTATTAGCTATACATTTTCTAGTTTTCCCTTCAGAGGGTAATCTACACATTACATGCACCCTTGGCTTATTAATATCTATTACAAATTCCCTATCTTCATTAATGGTGATTCTATTTTTATAGTTACACAGACCCAATCTTTGAAGTTATCTTTGATTAGTTTCATTTTTTTCTCCTACAAATACAACCCATCAGGAAAACGCATTGGTTCAGCTTCAAAATATATTCAAAATTCAACCATTTCTAACCACCCCCACTCCTAGCTCTTTAGTATAAACTATTTCCAGCTTTTACCAAGCTTTTTTAAACAGCTACCTCACCAGTCTTCCTCTCCCTTTGCCCCACTAGAATCTGTGTTCTACTTTCTGTCAGAGGGATCCTTTAAACTATAAGTCAGATGATATTAGTACAATGTTCAAAATTCTACAAAGTCTGGCCATCTCACTTAGAATAAACTTCTGAATCCTTCTCTTATCCTTCGAGGTCCAGCACAATTGACTCCACTCACCTCTCTGAGGTCTCACCTCCTATGACTCTCTCTGTCACTCACTCCTCTCTAGTCTCACTGCTCCCCTTCTTAGTCTTCAAATACAGACCACACAGCCCCTACCTCAAAGCCTTTGAATGTCTACTAGCCTGGCCTAGAACAGTCTTCCCATAGTTACCCACTGATTTGCTCTCTCAGTTCAATCAGCTCTCTGCTCAAATGTCACCTTCTCAAAATGGGATTCCTTAAAGACTTTTACAATAAAAACCCATACCCTCTTTACCCTCTTGCTCTACTTTATTTTTCTTCATAGAAAAACCTGGTGCATTAACTATTGATCTGTTTTTTAATCATCTCTCTACTCCCCTTTAAATGCAAACATCATAGAGAGACATTTTGTTTCTTTGGTTCTCTCCCCACTCTCTAGAAAACCACTTGAATAAACTTCAATAGAAGCTCAGTGGGTATTTATGGAATTAAAGAACAAATTAATAAATGACTACTAATTGTTAGAGAGTTACATTCCTCTTATGTATTCTCATTTCTCTGTTCACATTCTCCTTTTCACAGTTTTTCAAAAGAACTCCATACACTGGAGTATCCATATCAAGGTCTTACCCAGAATGCACCTCCTGGAGATTGTGGCTTTACTCTATTCAGCGCTGACTACTCCTTACACACAGTCCTCCGGCCAACCAAGGACATTCCCTCACATGTATTCCAGCTGAAATGCCATCTCTCTTCTCTGTCATTATTGGCTCAGCCAACCAAGAGATGCTTGCTCTGGGATCTTGCCCGATTACTTACCCTCGCAGAACTGCTAACTGCCTAACCTGTTTTTAAAAGACATCCCATAAACAAAAGTATTACTGCTAAGAGTAGAGTGCGGCCGAAAATAAAAAGATACCTTATATTATTTTGAGTCCAGTAGGAATACAATGCAAGCCACACAGCTCATTTTAAATTTTCAAGTAGCCATGTTTAAAAATGAAAAAGAAGGAGGAAAATTAATAATGATAATAATATTTCGTTTAATCCAAAATATATCTGAAGATTATGAATCCAACATGTAACCAATATGATACAAGTTCTTACATAAGCTATGTGGGAATTGTAACAGTCTGGCCATAACATGAATCTTTCAGGATGTTAAACTAGAGCAGTGGTCCCACATACAATGTTAAAAAGCTGTGGTTCTCAAGCTGGGGAGGTAGAGTGAGGGATGAGGGGGGCATGTTGAAATCTTCTCAAAAAACTTTTGAGATATTCATGTAGAGAGCACAAGCAGTTGCGCTTTGAAAACAATGCCCCAGACAATTTAGAAGCCACCCCATTTCTTCCCCCAATTTGAGAACCACAGTGAAAAAGAGAATTCTTCCAATGGCAATTGCTAATTAATAGAGACTTTCTTCCAATTCCAACCATCAAAGATTATATGATGTAGAAGCGTCCTCCTAGTCTCTCCTAAATCATCCCACATCGTGTAACACTCATTTTTCCAAATAGGGGAGAAAGGTTACATCCTTAACGGTCATCTTAGTTAAATACATCCCTTAACGGTATAATGCACAAAACACATCTAGCTTAATAATCAAAGACTGCTAACTACAAAACAAAGCACTGCTACCTTTCCTTTACCACCTCTCTGTCAGCTGGCTTTTCTATAGCACAGGCTTTTTCACAGGGTAACACCTGGTCTCTGTGTCCTTTTGACTCAGCTTTTTAACCTCTTTGGGTTGAAGTAGATGAGGTGGCATATTAGAACAAAAAGTTATTGAGAGAGCCAAAATTAAATATCAAAGAGTAGCCATACCACTGTGGGACAATTCTGATTTATATTGCTTTTCCACACCATTTTATATCCCATGGTAGTGGCTGTCATGTGTGGGGAAGTATTCCAGTAAGTTGACCAATGGTCTGTGAATTCATGTATTGGCATCATGTTAATTCTTCTCTGAGACTTGATCCCGCTTTCTAAGATTTACATTATAACAACAATAATCTAGATATTTAAGAGTTGCTCTGGAAAGACACAAAAATTATGCAAATAAATATTTTCAAAATACTTTGGAAAAATAATTTTAAAAAATCACCAAAGGGCTTTGTTTTTCATTGTCAGATGCTTTCTTTCTTTCATTGTCAGAAGCATAATGACAGAGACTTGATGTTCCTGATTTTTTTTTTTTTTTTTTAGTAGGCAAACTCCTTGATTTGAGATTAAGAGTTTAGTGGCACACAACAGCCTGCATAGCCTTAAATGCCTTAATTATTTCAAACACAAATTTAAAATTCAGACACCTAGTGTTACTTAAATGCACCCAGGTTTTTGTGGTTTAATAATAACATCTGTTTTGGTTTTTCAACCACAAAAGTGCGTTTAATCTGTTCTTCCTTTGGTTGAACTTTTCACATCTGCTTCGGCTCGGTTCCCATAAGCTAAAGACCAGATCTTTTCCAAAAGTAGGAAGTCTACCTGTACCACTGTTGTTTCAGCTCAAAAGATCTGTTTTTAATACCAGCTAAATATTTCAAAAGAATAACAAAAATAAACTCCTTACCCATAATGCATTTCTTCCGCTTTTCTGGCTTATATATTGTGTGGTCATTTTATGAATGCAATGTTGGAAAGAAATTTTAAATTAAATACGTGAATTGTTAAATCACACATACCCAGGTAGTTTCCCCATCCCCAAATTTTTAATCATGGAAAAAGCGTGTATTTTATTAAATTAATTATTTGTGAAAAAGTTACACCAAGGATGGACAGTGGCTTAAAAACCCCAGTGGTTTGTTTTGGACACATACCTAATGCTTATCTAAAGCCCATGGGTCTTGAAAAAATAGGCCGGAAAAAGTTGCAAGGACAACATTACTTCACAGATTTTCCACAATTGTTTGCTGCTGCCAGATTTCGGCTCTACTTCTGTCTTGTTTATAACTAATTCTGAGAGACATACCTAAAATCAGAGACTCTGAAACCACATACCTGGATGTGTCTTTGAAAAACAACCAAGATGCTGAAAAGAAAAATGTTTCTTCACTTATGAATTTGGTTAAGAAAGTTATTAAATAAATGAGTGCCTGGGATAGATATGTGTTAATTGTTTTTCTCAAGTGGAAGGATTAACTTCCTTTATCGGCATTTACATGACATTGAACAAAGCTGAATATTCAGTTTTTATTTGGATAAGATTTAATTGATATCAAGTTAGTCTAATTATTTTATTTTAGAAATTTATTTTGAATATGTGAGATGCACATAATTACATATTTTTCCTGACACATGATTATGTAATTATATTTGGTCTTGTTTCCAGGACAGAGTAACACAGCATACTGCAATTAGTAGGTGTCCAACCCATGTTTGGTGAATGAAGTTTGATGAGGCAATATAATAGGGAGAGCCCGGTACTGTACCTTTGTCTCTACAAACAAGAGGATTCCATGATTTGAATAATTTCCCAATGCCTAAAGTAAATAAGATCTGTCAGTAAGGATGATTCAACTTAATTCAAAAAAGATTTCTTAGTTGCATGATACATGCAAGTCACTACAATAGCCACAAGGAGAAAGATTAGGATGACTTGGTGCTTTATAAGGTTAAAGTATAAGATAAGCATGCAAATTATTTAAAATGCTTTTAAAAAATAACTAAGCACTGCTATGGTAGAGCAAACATTTGAGACATGCCTTAAGAGAAAAGTAATCAAAATTTTGAGAGTTTAGAATAGAAGATGGGCAGGAAATGAAAAGAAAGAAGGGAAGTAACATGGTAAGAGAGCAACCACGATTTCAGGTCTAGAGAACAGTATCAGGAAAAGTCGGAAATGAGAAGCAGTCTAGTTTGTCTGAAGCACAGGCTTCTAGAGAGAAGATCAGAAGAGGATAAACATAGAAAAGTTGCTCAGTGTCATGCTGAAGAACACTTTAAACACAATGCCAAGGAATTTTTGCATAATTCAGTAGGAAATGAGAACCTGGATCTTCGAATCAGGTTTTCTTAATGTAGTACTCAAATAATTTCCACAAAATTTTAATAACTTAGCCAGCATAAACAGAACCAAATAATTAACATTTTTCCCAACTTAGTCAACTACATTTGGTATAGTTCTCAAATTCATATTTTTGTTGTTGTTTAAAAGAGAATTCATGAGTATATGTTGGGGGCGGTGAGAGGGGTTCTGTCAAAATTTCTCATCCGCATATTAGTCACTGGGCTTGGAGATAAAGCAGAGAAGCCTCTTTCAAAATTCATGGAGCAACAACACACTTTCCCAGCAGAGAGGATGTTATGAAAAATATGAGTAGAAAAACCATGCTTGGAAATTCTTGCACCCAAATATTCAAAATTAAGTGCTTATCATGATCTATTTATTGGACTATTGACAATTTTAAGTAGCTCCATATATGAATCCTTAGCCAACTGACAATAAACAAGGTATTTTTTAAAAAGACAAGAAACAAAAAGAATTCCTTTTTTTTCACATTGTTGAGAGTCAAACAAGCAGCTATATAAATCTTAATTGAGAAAAGTTCCATGATGAAATATCTCTACAGCCTCAAATAGAAGTGACGGCATGTTGAACAACATAGCATTTTGCTTTACCTTCACTAATTGACTAATTTAGATATCTTTTACTGAGACATGATTATATGAATGGAGTCTAGAATACAAAGGTGAGAAAGATTCAATATGTCCCAAGCCAAATTTCTATTGTTATCCCTATTTTCTCCACCCCCAACCTGGCCCACTTCCAATATTTTCATCCTTCTACTGAGTAATACAAAGAACCACTCATGATCCCACTCTGTTACCTACCACATATCCAACATAGTGTCTCACAACTTTACCAATGAAGTAGTTTTCAATCCCAAGTCTATCACCAATTCTACGACCCTAATCCAAGCCACCCTCGTGCCACATGTAGATGACAGCAATAGTTTACTTTCTGATCTACTTGCATTACTCCAATTCATTTTCCTTGCCACAGATTGATACGACATTGTCACCACCTCTTACCCCAGTCTCTATCCCTTCCCTTTGCTCTTAGGATTTTCCTCACCGTTTTACCTCTAACATTATCTATGAGTGGAATAAAATTCAATTTAATCAAAGATGTGGTCATTATACACAAATGGGAAGAAAGACAGATAAATAAATAATGGGTAAATGATGTAACAGGAAACACAAAAAGTTCAGTAATTCTGCGTTTACTCTTAGAGGTACCTAAGTTCCACATGAAAAATAAAGCATTCTCTTCCACAAGGCAACATTATCTGCTTCTTCATAGAGTTGCCGTGATTACTCATTGGTTTGGTATTCTGGAGTTGGTGGAATTGATTCATAACATGAGAAACCAAATTCTTTACGAGTCAAAAGCAAGTTTTGAAAAGTTAATTCAAAAAAAAAAAAAAAAAGAAGAATTTGCCAAATATTTTTATAGTCTTCCTTAAAAATCTTCCTCATCATGTGAGTCACAGTACTTCCAGAAAAACTATTATTACCCAGATTTGAGGTAGCACTACTATCAAGGAAGCTACCTCAACTCAATTCTCAACTTATATTTTAGAATTCCACAATGTGTTTTTCCTTCTCATAAAGGATGAAAACCACATCATGATAGAGCAATCTGTAAGAATCATAATGCTTTTAACAAGTAAGAAATGGATTAAAAAGCACTTTATGTCTTGTTAAAGAAATCCCCTTGTTCCTCAGAAGCACTTTTTAGCATCTTATTAGTGGCATTTGATCTGACTGACATATTGACCAGTAATTTGAACAGAAGATGGATCATTTCCACTTAGATCACAAAGGGAATATAAATGTGTAAATGTAAATTCAAGAAGGACAACTTTCAAAAAATGTCATTAGAATAACCCTTCTTACTCTAAAATATCTTTTAAAGTTGTTTTTTTAGATTCTTCCTCAGATTCTTTAATAAATCAATGTCCAAAACTACATCCAGCACTAACCTATTGTTTTCATTTGGATTTGCAAATAATCGAAAGTAGAATTGGTCTTAAAGTGAAAGTGAATTAAAATACCCACCCTCTACTATATCAATAGGAAATACTGCATTATTCGCCAAAACATTACTGGGTGCTGTTTTGTTGTTGTTATTGTTTAGTTTGCATTTTTGTTTTTCCATTTTTGCCATTTTGCACTACTCACATATTAACACTTATTGGTTTTTGGTATCACATTCTCATTGATTAACAGCTCCTCAAATTGGAGATGATACAATTATCGAATATTTTACAAAAATTCCTTAGATAAAAAGCCAAATAAGTCTGATTGCAACACAATAGTAAATGTATCATCATTTCATGCTTATGTGAAACAATGAGCTATCAGCCAGCCAATCAGCTACAGAACATACTAAAATATTTCCTTTGCAACTATACTATCTATTAAAGTCGCTCAGTATCTGTATCACTATAAATATTAATTACTGACTTACACTTTTTGGTTTTGTTTTAATTGTTTAAAGAACAAGGAAGAAATTAATGTCAGGTATGTAAAGGAAAATATATAGGTATGCATACATGTTTAAAAGGTTGTTTTTTAACACTTATTCCAACCAAGAAAAATCACAATTCAGATCATTGATGTTATATGAATACTTTGAAGGATCCAACTTGATTTTTTAAAAGTGTAACCACACAAAAAGTAACTTCTTTATGACACTTATGGATTTATCACCTAAACATATAAGTTCATGCATTTCCAGTGTATCAATCTTTATTTTGCAAATGTTTCAGCAGCATTTACTATCACTGAAGTAGTGGCAACATGTTTTACTTAAGATCAAACAATCTCCCCGAATCTGGCAAGATTTAACAGAAATTTAAAACAATACTTTCCAGGGAAAACGCTAACCATCTGCAACTGTTATTATTAACACTATTCTTTTCTCTTTTTTCTTCCTATATTATTTACACTTCCTGTTGCTCTCAACGCTTTCCATCCATCATTAGCAATTAATTGTAAACAAATGGTTGAAAAGAATGTTTGTATTTATAATTTTTTCCTAAGTCAAACAAATACAGTATCTTGTTTTAGTCACATGAATTTCCTGTTCACACACAGAAGTACCTGAACTCTGCTGAGAAAAATCCATGGCAGAACACAGAAATGATTGCTTTCAGAAAGGAGGGATATCATTTTCAATAATACTTTTGGTATACTTACATACGTTGGATGGATTTTTCTAAAAAGGACAAAAAACACGAGTTAAACATGTTAATAAAGGCTACTTGAAAATAATATTTCAAGTTAGTGCTATTTAAAGTAGAGAACAACATACTTACTATACATTTGCAAATAAAGAGAAATTGAAAATATCAAAATATACCCCAGTGTTTCATGTTACTTTGTCCTACACACATAAGTCCAGCTATACTGAAGGAAGCTCTCTTAAACCAGATTATGCCCCTGTTTCTTAGTCCCTGTCATAACCATCAGGATATATCATTCAATGCCACCCACTTGTCTCTGTGCCAGAATGAGTGCACAGTTACTTGTTCAATTCTGCAGTAGAGTTCCCTCTTTGATGTTGTTCAGCCACCATTTCCTTTCCATTCACTTTTATCTCTATCCTGGCACTCATTCCTGTAGCATCCTCCTCTCCAGATGGTCTCCATCTCCCCTTCAGAAGTGCCCAAAATACTCCAGCTTCCTCCTCTTGATCTTTCCCTATCGACAGCCACGTTATCCTTCAGGATTTTAATACCAACCTATTCCCTGTTTTATTCTTTTATACACAGATTGTTTTTTTGGGAAGAAAGGGGTCACAAAATTCTCAGCAAATATTGTTGCATTATTAATCATACTTCTCAACTATTTTCAGGTACGTTGTTTACATGACACGTATTGATTAACTATTATTTAGCAGGAACAGTGTTGGGCCCTGGGGATCCACATATAAATAAAACATGGTTATTGAGAGAAGATAAATGTGGTCTGAAAAAAGTATGGGGAAAACTCAAGGAGAAAACAATCACTTGTGCTTATGGCAAGTATCATAAAAAGGTTCATATAGTGGGTCTTGTAAGATGAATGGGAGATTCCCAGGCTGATCATGGGTAAAGGGTACTTCAGGTAAAGGAAACAATATAGGAATAGAGAGAGAAACAGCATGCCATGTTCGGAGAATTGTAAGTAGAGTGTAGGCCTCTAGTACAGCTTCTAAGAGCCTGTGGAGGAAGTCAAATGGATGAATTTGGAGAAGTAGGTACAGAAAAGAAAGGGCTTTTCATTCCCTAATGCTTGGACTTGTCTGAAAGGCAACAGCAAACATTACAGGTTTTAATAGGTAAAGTACATGATGATATCTGTAGTTTTAAATAATTTATCTGACTAAACTATGGTGAATGCATGGGAGGGAAAAAGTTAGAGAAATTTGATAAAACATCAACATAGTAGCTCTAGTGTGAAATGATAAAAATCTAAAATAAAGCAATTTCAATAAGTTTGGAGCGGAGAGGGCAGAGTGTAAGATTAGGGCCTAGGTACTGGGTTAGGAGGGTAACATGGAGGAAAAACATCTGGGAAGCTTTCAAATATCTGACTTGGGAAGTAGGGGAAGAGATACCATTATTTCTGTTTTGAACATGTTGAGACGGAAGTGCCAGGAGATGTCTAGGTACATTTAACCAGAAGACAGGTAGAGTTTATGAGCAATAACTTAACTACAGGCAATAATCTGGGAAATACAAGTCTCCTGATCGTCATGGAACTCAAGTGTATAAATTGGGAGCCTGAGAGAGAGTGTAAAGAGGCCAAACCTCAGTTCCAGAAAATACCAACGTATCATTTAACTTCAAGTTGGAGAGCCTGCGAAGAATACTGAGAATGATGAATGAATGCAAACGTATTTTAAAAATGTGCAATGTAAATGACAGCGTCCAGTGCCATTAAGAAGTTTTTTTTGTTTGTTTGTTTGTGTGTGTGTTTAATGAGTAGTGACATCTGATTGGTAATTGAAACATAAAGAAAGTAAACAATAAAGTAGTATGAAATACTACTCCAGGATTTAAAGGGAAAGAGAATTAGAAGATAATGATTATTCTGGGATTGAAAATTATTTTTTTTAAGATGGGAGAAACCATAATATATTATGAAAGAAAGGAATCAGCAGAATTCAATGGATGACAAGAACATACAAAATAATTACCAAATATCATGAGTGCCATGATGGGGGGGAAAAACCAGAGCTATGAGAGCAATGTGAACTATATTTATCCACCCTTCCACGAATGCAAAGGTCAATAATATTTTAAGTAATATTAAATAATAACTCTCAAACATATAATCTATTTGCACACATACACATAGACACAAACATGGAGAACAAAATTCTATTGATATATTATTAAATGACTAACCTTGGTGTTTGAATTATCCATTTTCTGAAACAAAGTGATTTATAAAGTGTTAGAACAGAAAGACCTCTTAGAAGGACTGCAGTGAAGTCCTCTCATTCTATTAGATGAAGAAGATAATGCTCTGCCGTGGTTCCTGGTGCACCAAAGTCAGTAAGAACGCCGATGGCAGAGTTAGTGCCAGTTTGGACTGCAGTTGGTTTATCACCACGCCTTCTTGCCTCACTCCTTCAAACTCTAAGTTTTAAGTATAAATTTTAGCTGTGGGGAAGAAATGTCTTATGATTTGGATCTCCCACAGGAACCCTGATAACAGGCACTGTTCTTTCGTGGTATATATCACTTTATCCTATTTAAATAGACACTTTTCAGAATGTCAAGTTGTAACTAGACTGACTCTATTCTTTATTGACTATTAAATACACAGTGCCTGTCATAAGAAGAACTTGAGACAATGTTCTTATTTCATCAAGAAATGCAGAGATATATTTGGGATGACATTCTCTCACTAAATACAGTGCAAGGAAGACACAATTTTGGTTTTGCAGTTGTTTTTCTTTTGTTGTTTTGATTGCTTTTGTTTTCCAGTGGTGGGAGCAGGACGGGGAAAATAAATGTTAAACATAACTTCCCTTCCTAACCAAACAAAAACAAAGCTTTCGTTTTCAGCCTCAATTCACTTCAAATATTTTACCCTAGTCTCACTGACACTGTCACTTCAAAATCACAGCATAATGCAGTACACTGCTTTCCAATGTCAGTAAAACAAAAGCTTTATTAAATAAGTATGTGTGAAAATGCTTCAAACAAAAACATCTCCACAGGCAGGACCTGATTGGCTCATAGCAATGCTTTCCATTGTCATATCAGAGCTCAGCAAGTAACTTCCTAGCATGTCAGACTAATGTGTCCTTCAAAGCTGTTTGTCTTTCCTAAAAGGCGGAATCAAAGAAAATTAGTGTAAGTATTTTCCTAGGCAAACCTAGGAGTAAACTGTTCTTCTCAAATTATGTGAAGATGCGAACACAGACTACAAAGAAATATATTTGCATGACTCCTCTCCTTTCACTCTACACACTTTTTTAATAAAATTTTTTAAAGTGACTTCTTCCCTTTGTGAAATCTCCACGTGTCAGTGCAAAGGTTTTACTTTTAACTATGGAGTAAACACAGCTGCACCTGTTTAACTACATGTTTTATAAACATTCAAGTCTCTACCTAATAGAGAAATACAGACTTGTGTCTTTTGCTCCTTGCCTTTGTATCTCAGCACAATTTGTCTTACATCCTACAGCTGAAAAATGACTGCAGTAATACAAAACTCAGCACTGCTGTGGAAGCCAAGTAAGAGCCAACACAACTGTACTAATGTCTCTATAACTCCCTATTTTCTCAATTTTCTTCCGCTTATAGGGCAGCTACTCTCATAAGTGTTTAGGGCACTAAAGTCTGGAATCTCACTAATTACAATTAGTTTGGCTTTCCTCAACCTCGGCATCTATGCCTTTGCCTCATATGTAAAATTACTTCTAACTGCCTATGTGGTGATACCGCCAGCAAAACTGTTCGTTGAGTTCCACATGAGCCCAGTTTGGGTTTCAGTCTTCTGCGGATCTGGGTCTCATCACATATTTTAAGTAACTTGAAAAGTAGCTTCAAAAATCATCTGCAATAGAAACATCTGATACAAGTGAGTACATTTTTCTCCAGTGAGTTATCTAACAAGTATTCTAAACTGCAAAAACTAACTTTGTAAAGGCTACACTAAAACTGCTTCATGCATGGTTATTTCCAACTCATTAAACATCTTTAGAAAAATATACAAATGTCTTCAAAGCAGTGGCTTAAAAGAATCCATCCAGACTTTTGAGGTAAGAGAAAAAGAGTAGGCCATTATAAAAAGTGGGAAAAGCTAAGTGCTATTAACTGTGATCAGGTACTTAATTTACAACAAGAAATAGCACTTCTGAAAATATAGACTTATACAAGTGTAGACTCTACAAATCTTATGTAGAATTTATGAACTGGATACTCACATTTATTCATTCAGCCAGTAATTTATTTCATTCAATAAGTATTTACTGAGTGTCAACAATATGCCGGGCACTAAACATACATCTGAAAAAATAACAGGCAAGGTCCCTGCCTTCCTGGAGTTTACAGTCTAATAGGGAATACAAATAATAAAAAGTTTATATGTAAAACAAAGAGAGGTAGCATTAATTAAAGACTACGAATGAAAGTAAAGTGGGGTCATGGGACTAGAGAGACAGGGGATACTATTTTATATAGATGGCCAGGGAAGGCCTCCAGGAAGAGGTGGCCTTTGAGTAGAAATCTGGATAAAGAGAAAGGGTAAGTCTTGCAACTGGCAAGGATGAGAGCCTCATAGAAAGAGGCGTAGAAATATACAGCCCCTGAGCAGCCAATAGGCTTGGAATGTTTGTGAAACAGCAAAGATGTAGAAGTGGAGCTAGGAGGAAATAAGTTTGAAGCAAGAGAAAGAGTTTTTAAGGCCATAGACAGGACATTGGATTTTATGCTAAATGGTTTGGAAAGTCCCTGGAGGATTGTGAGCAGGGGAAGGACATGATCTAATAACACATGCACACAAACACACACACACACACACATACATACACACACACACACACACACACACACACACACACACACACACACCTCCAAATATTCCTGTTTCCAACATACAAAGATTTGTTGACAACACATGTTCTCCATGGGCAACCAATTTGGACATTAATTGCTGCCAATTTCTGCCCTCCAAAATATCAAGTTTCTGTTTCATCCAACAGAGAAAGTAGAAGAAAAGGGAGGGTCCCAGGAAAGACCATTGCAACAATTTACATTGTATATTATCTTCTCACACAAGATCTCCCTTGGAACCCCCTAAAAGCTAAAGACTCTGTTAAGGAATTTAAAGCAACTGGGATTATCATCATTTTATAAGTTAGGAAATGAAGAGTTAAATGTCCTTGAACAAGGACATATCCATGGAGAGTGAAAGAGTTAAGACTAAAATTAGATATTCTGCTAAGTCCAAGGCTAGTTCCTATACACAAGGCTGTCTGTCAAGAGAAACTTTAGGTTATTCTTCCACCTTCTTCTATATCTCACTCACCAAAAGCTAAAAGAAAATTGGGCAGAAGTTTAATAGAATAGAAACTCCCAGATAGAAGAAATAATCTCATTGCCTAATGAGATTGAAATGAGGTGAGCAGATATATTGTACTGTTCTTTTAGGACCAGAGCTATGATATTTTTAATATGTCTTATAGCACCTTGAAAAATCCTGATACAAATAACTGATTGATTGATTGATTGAGAGAGAGAAAAAAACAATAGGAGAAGAATTGGAAAATTTTATATCACAAAAAAATAGTACTCATCATCCTCATCATCTCCTCAGACCTCACAAACATGAAAGTAACATGCATTTGAAAATATTTTTATATATACTTCAGCCTTAGGTAATTGTGATGTTATTTATGGACAGGCTCATGTAACAATATTTGGGAATACAAAATAAGTTTCTTGTGGGAAAAATATATATTAAAAGTCTGCATTTGGAACCACTTTTAAGGCTAGGTAATTGTTGTTCCAGTTCAACAAATACTGAGCACCAATTAAGTGCTTGGTATACCCTGTTAGATACTGGGATTAAAAAGATAAATCAGACTGTCATACAGTATTTTTAGTAGAACATGTTATCTTGTAATATTAAGAATGTGAGGGAAAACAGAAAAAATAGCATTATTTTGAACAAAAGTCAATACTTTTGTTCACCATTCTGCTTTCTCTGCCCTTTCCAAATTTCTACTCCTGAAATCTTGGCCTACAACCCACATGGCCCTTTTCCTATTCTGCTCCAGCAATTTCCCTACCCAGTCCATCCCATCTCTACTTGACTTCCCCCCGCCACCACACACACACACACACACACACACACACACACACACACACACAGACACACACACAGCAAACCAAGGGGAAGAATCCTCTAAAGCAGGTTGTTGTCTCTGCCTGAACAGGTCCTTCATTTTACCGTTGGAAGAAAGAAACAAAAATTCCTCAAATTAACCTCTGTCTAGAGGAAAAGAGCTGCCCACAGTTAATTCTTCTGAATGTTTGCCGTAGAGGAGTTGAATATGGAAACCCCACTGGACCAGCTATATCAGAGAACCCAGCAAAGAGTTCAGCCATGGAGGAGAAAAGGGGGTATTTCAAAGGGGTCTCTATTATGGTTTATCTAAAATTCTGAAATTGGTACCATCAGCAAGATGGGAACTAGGACGCTGCAGGTCCTAATTCCCCCATGGAACCACTAAGTAAACAAATTGAAACTGACTGAAATAACTTTATAGACACCCTGGAAATCATTCAAAATCTACAGTAATGAAGCACACCCTATCAAGAAAAAAACTACATACAAAATGGGAGAAAATTTCATGGAGATTTTACTCACACTTATCCCTTCCAGTTTGAAGGAAGCAGCAGATCAGTCAATCCCCAGTCCTATTCAGTGACTGGAGAGAACAGAGTAAGCCAAATTTGTAACTTCTAACTTGTCTGCAAGTTGCCTGAGGACTGGTGTATGTGTCACTTAACCTGGAACACAGATGGACAAAAGTATCTCAGACACCAAGCTAGTAAAAGCAGCAGGAAGCAGTAGGCATGACTTGTGAAAACTGCAAGGAGACTACAGACTGACATACACCTGGGCACGAGAGTTTAATGGCAGAGGGATACAATAGAATACCTAAGGCCCCGAGAAGAAGCAGAGGTGAGACTCCTAGGAAAATTAAGACATTTAAAAGTAGCCATGTATACTGGGAAACAGGGAGCAAGGCACATACACAGGTCTAGAGAAGATTCATGCACAGAAAAGATCTCAAAGGACGTTAAACCTTTTCCCTGAAGTTACTAGTGCAGGTCATCCCCTTGGCTTGGATCCAGTCAGCAAACATTGGGAAAGATGGCTTCTTTTGTTCCAAATGCCCAAATTTCCACAAAAGGTTAGAAAGCATACAATGAAACAGGAAAATATGGCCCATTCAAAGTAACAAAATAAATCTACAGAAAGTATCTGAAGAAACGCAAGCTTCAGACTTACTAAACAAGGTCTTTAAAACAGCTGTCTTTAACATGTTGAAATAGCTAAAAGAAATCACAGAAAAAGAATTAAGGGAAATCTGGAAAATTACATTTGAACAAAATGAGAATATCAACAAAGAGATAGAAATTATAAAAAGGGAAAACCACAAATTCTGGATCTGAAAAATATAACTAAACTGAAAGATAACTTGAAAGAGAGGTTCAAGGGCAATTCAAACAGGATAAAGAATCAGTGAACTTGAAGACAAGGCATTTGAAACTATTTAGTTTGAGGATAAAAACAGAAAAAAAGAAAGAATTAAGAAAAGAGAGCAGAACCTAAGGAACTTAAGGGACCACCATAGGAAGACCAATATACACATTACAGGAGTCCCAGAGGAAGAAGAAAAAAATATGGAGAGATCTTATTAAAATAAATAATTGCTAAAAAGAATTCCCCAAATTGAGAAAAGACATAATTATACAAATGCAAGAGGCTCAATGAAGTACAAGTTGGATAAACTCAAAGAGATCACAACAGGACATATTCTCATCAAACTTTCAAAAGACAAAGACAAAGAGAGACTCTTGAAAGTAACAAGAGAAACATCATTCATCCTATACAAAAGATTCTCAATAAGATTATCAGCAGATTTCTCAGCAGAAATCTTGTAGACCAGAAGACAATAGGATGATATATTTAACTACTGAAAGAAAAACAAAAAACAAAAAAACGAAAACAAACAAAAAAAAACCTGTCAATCAAGAATTGTGTATTTGGCAAAACTGTGCTTCAGAAATGAGCGAGAAATGAACACATTGCCCGATAAATAAAAGCTGAGGGAGTTCATTATCACCAGACCTGTCCTATAAGAAATAGAGAGGGAATCCTTCAAGTTGAAATGAAAGAATGCTAGACAGTATCTCAAAGCCATGTGAAAACATCAAGTTCTTTAGGTAAAGGTAAATGTATGGGTAAATATAGAAACCTGTTAGAATCAACATCAATAAAAATTATTAATTTGTGAAGAAATCACTTGCTGAATGAATGCCATTTCTACCCAGAAAGTTATATACAGCATTAAAATCACAAATGATATAAAGGTGCACCCACTTAAAATTATTTCATAACTTCATAATACTCTAAAGGAGTTTGGAAATGAGATTTGATGAAGTTGTTAACACAAAAATAATTCTTACTCTAGTACAAAGAATTTCTGTTTGAGTTTCACAAATGGAATCAAGCATGCCCATATTGATGTTGATAAAGTAACCTGGCATTGAATTTACCATCTATGTGCAATGAAAACAAAGAAAATAAATATGAATTATAAATATATTATTTGAAACAAAACTATGCACAGCTATTAATGAAAGGATTTGGTGAAATTCCATGGAAAAAGTTTACAATACTCTTCTAAAATTATTAAACAGAAAATGACCTTATTTCTCATGATGCAGTAATCAGGGGAATGTTTGTCTTTAGTTTGCATTTATTTCCTTGATATTTCTACAAATTGATATAGATTCAGAAATAATTCGACTACTGAAAAAAGTTTTCAAAAAACATACTTACGACTCAAGAATTGACACACCTTGTTCTGTAAGATTGATTGTTTTTAAAATGTTTTTTTTATTTCAATTATTTTTATCAAAAATTCTCAACTTCTGGCATTAATTGCATAATGTATATAATATATTAATACAGTAGTTCATTAATAGATGATATAAATTGGAGGCAAGTCTCAATAATGTTTATCAGTTGGGGTGAAGGAGAAAAAAGCTCAGACTCCCCACTGTTCTGGATAAGAATGACCAAAGTATGCTCTGAGCCAATGATTTTGCTGATGGGGAAATACGGATAGAATTGTGAAATGTTTAGGAGCTAATGTCATCAGCGTTTGATGGTTGTTTGAACATAATAGTTAGAGTTATCAAATATATGCATATGAACATTCCTGTATGCTAGTCAGAAAGCAAAGCTAGAAGTGAATCTAGGGTTGTGAGGTAAGGAAGAGTAAAGCAGCTCTGTAACTGAGGAAGTAGATCAGTGGAAGGCAGAGGTATTCTAGTAGCAAATTAAAAACAGATGGGGAAAGACTATGTGAAAATTCTTTCTGCTATGGGAAAGACTATGTGAAAATTCTTTCTGCAATAAATCAAAGAGTACTTTAAAATTATGTAAACAAAAAATATTCTTGAGTTGCAGCACAAAACATTTGGGTTAGCTAACAGAAAGAACTTTGTCAGTAGTCATTGTTAAAAAGTGTGTTAACACAGAAGTTCATCTTTTCTGTTTGTTATCGTTTAGAGGTTTATCCTGTGTTCCTGTAGAGAACATACCAAAACATCTTATGGTTCAGTGTTTTTCTGAGCTGTCAAAAACTTTACATGGTGAGTTTAATACCCTCTGAATCAGAATCTTCCTTGCTGCAGCCTATTACTCATGGACATCTTAACTAATTCTTTGATAATTCAGGATTATATACCATAAGTAAAAGATGATAGATACTTGGGAAGAATATGTTTTCACTCTTGCAGTATACAGGACTGGATATTTTGCAGAAATCATGTGTCTTTTGATCCAATTATCAAAAACTCCAGTTTCTGTAGGAATTAGGATATATTTCCAAGCAATATTAAATGCTCTGATATCATCAGGGTGAGAACTACACAGACTCACCCTGATCTGATTAGTCATGTGGCTGCTTCTGTTATGATTTAGAGCTAACAAAAGTTGTCATACACCCGAAATACATTCCCTAGTTGTTTGCTCTAACATATTCTAAATGAGACCTCGGATATTTTGGTTAGAAAACAAAAACAAGGTCCTCATCATCTGGAGGTCACCGTTAAATTGTACATTACCCTGAAAGAGAAGAAAGGCCTTGGGAACTGTCCTCAGTCTTACTCCTGAATATATCAACATGGGTAACTCAATCCCATCATCCACTTGTAACCTTGGGAGGCACAGAAGCCCAACCTTGGGAAGATAAGATATGGGAGATAGGTAAGCGAAAGAAAATCTTTGCTTCCTGTTTCACAACAGCCACCAGAACAGGCCTTGGGCAAATTACTGTGAGCTCTTCACTCAGGATATCCCAAGCCTATAAAGACTATCAGATAAGCAAGACTATATAAAGATGTGTGTTTCTATAGAAGAAACTCAACTGAGAACACAGCTTTCTTATACACTGTTGTACTTTAAAATAATCAAGACCACTCTAATTCTTTGTAATTAACAATAATTAACATTATATTTATTATTAAAAATATTAACCACTATAATCATTATAATATAATCATAATTATATAATCCTTAATTAAAATATAATTGTATTAATAATGATATTAATATTAATAAATAATACCATTTTAGCAGGATAACAAATATTAATTGATCACCTAGAGAACAGAGTCCAATACGAAGGTTAAGTTCATTTCCTTCAAAGTTGTGATCTTGAAAAGTTATGTAAACACATTGGTATTTGGTAATGTATGTGTTGTTATTAAATGTGCTTATGGTGGAGGGAACTTGCAATGTCCAGCAATAATTAACATTAATTTTCAATTAATTTTATTAAGTCTTGATACCAATTGTAGGTAGCCAACTGTGCACCAGAGACTGTTTGTTCACTACACTTTCTCAATATATCCCCACAAAACTCATTTTATAGATGAGAACACTGAGGCTCAAAGAGGCGAAAGTAACAAGACCAAAGTTACACAAACAAGAAACAGCACAGCTAGGATTTGAACCTATGCCTGAATGTTCACAGATCCTTCTTGGATCCACTATGGAATAGTTCATTTTGTATATATTTCTTATCATATATCGAGAAAATTTAATGTCAGAGGCAAAGGTACACATTGATATAAATTGGATACAGCTACTGCCTCCCAGGAGTTATAGGATAATTTGGCAGGCTAATGTACACAAACATGTAGTTATATTAAATGAACATACAGATACAAAGATACAAATTGCACATCTGAGTTGAGGGGACTGTGACTGTGCTAAAAAATTTGAGAAGTTTATCTGTGTAAATGTACAGGTTCTTTCGTGACTGAGACGACAAGCATATTTTGCTCAGTGCAAGAGCACAGATTGTGAAACATGAGGACATGGGTAGAGTAGCTCCATATTGGGCCAGTATGGCATCCCTACTGAATGGAGTTATATTTCCAATATGGTAACGTATTACCAACTATATCAGTACAGACTTTCCAGGAAGCCACGGCAGGATTTGACATGTAAATTTTGGGGGTTAACTTTTCTTGTGAGTAAACAGGAAGGGAACAGGAATAGACGTGAAGAGATTTTAGACCACAAGTCTGGTCTGATACCTGTGAAAAGATAGAGGACAGGAAAGGTGGGTAGGAAGCCTCCACAGCAGCAGAGCATTTGTGAAAAATGCTCATCCAGGCCAAAGGGAGAAGTCCTAAGTCTCAGAAAACAGGCAGGCACTAGTTGCCCCACCACACTCAGCCATTGACAGAAGAAGCCAGGGAAGTATGGTCTCAGAGTTCACGTAGTGGGCGGCAGCTGGGGTTATCAGCCATCTCTGCTCGAGGCAGGAGGCTCTCTTGAAGGAGATTTGAGCTGTGCATCTTCATGGCTGCCATACCTAAAACTCAACATTTGCCAAAGGTCTACAGAATGATGTCTTTAGTCTCCCAGGATACTCAGCAGCTCCTCTAATGGAAGGTAAGTGAGCCTAGAGCATGATCCTCCCATTCATCTGTGGCTAGACCCTCAACCTGCTATAATGTCTGGTTGGTGTTTTAGTCATGAAAATAATCCCATGTTTATTTGTCTTTGGAAAAGAATCAAACTCCTTGCTGGGAATCAAAAGATTTTTGGTGACAAAATAGGATGTTATTGGAATAAGAGAGGCCGTGAAGCAATAAACAAAGAAAGGCAAACACTGGGATGCTAGCACTCACAGGCCACGCGGGTGATTGAGCACTTTATTGGCTGATCCATACCTTAAGGAATCAGCTTGTTCAGCACTAAATGAGGCCTGCCTGGTATCTTACCAACACCTCATCATATGCAACAGTAAACCTTTATTGATCACCTATTGATTACACAGCTAGACTTGGGAATTTAGTGAGGTATTAAAAATAGTTCCTATCCCAGACACTATTAAAAATGACCACCCACACTTGTAAGGAGTTCAGCAGTTTACAGTGCAGTTACATTGTTTTGGACATGTAAATCTTGTGAAACAGGATACACCCCCATCATACTTGTATGATAACCAAATTTTGTTCAACACTCTATGTTGGACCATGTGCCCAGGATGTTATAGTGAATATCATGTTTAATCAATACAGCAATCCTATGAGATGCTATTTTCCCTCTCATTTTACAGTTGAAAAAAGTGAAAATTAATCAAATTAAATGACTCACCCAAGGTAAAACAGCTGGCAACAGGAGTAGGAAACTGAATCAAATTTGGATAACTACAAAGTGACTGCTTATAGCCAATCTTCTTCCACACTATATGATACCTAACAATAAATGTTAGTAGGCTGCACATATCAAGGGATTATTTCAAACAATCAAGCACACCAGAAATTCAGAGGAGTGAAACTAAAGAGTCTCTTATTTCTGATAGGGACCCAATAATATCTGTTGAATGGATGACCAAACGAAGGGAATGATTAAAGGTATTTATAGCAATGCATTTAAAACTAAACTAAAATCACAGATGGAATGAGGGAGATTCTCCTCAATCTATGAGTCAGCTTAAAAGGAGTGAGAGCCATGAATTCCATGAGAATATGCAGTGAAAGTAGAAGGAATGTTTTGATGTTATGAACTAGGCTAGGTAGTTTAGACAGTCTGTTATTCAGCTACTATTTAATAATTTATAATTATCATACACTGTAGTAAGCTCTTTCTCTCTAGATAGATTATAGATATAGGATAGATTGACTCTACATATAATCTCTATGTATTAGACTATATATACACTCATTTATAGTGACTCTACATACAATCTCTATGTATAAGACTATATATACACGCATATATAGTCTCTCTCTCTAGATATATATATATATATATATATATATATATATATATATATATATGTATGTATGTATCTCAAGGTTAGTAAAGAAGAACAATTGGTCAGTGTGTGTGTGAGTATTTATATATATAAATATTTATATATATATATATATATTTATATTTATACATATACTCAATTATTCCTCAAAACCCATGGCTTGTGGTCTACTGTGTCATCTAATATATGTGGAATACTCAAAGAGACTAAGTAACTTGCCCAGGGCCAAACAGCAAATAAATTCTTCAGCCAAAATTCAAAGCAGAACTGTCACCCCAAACCCATCACTTTCTACTGCATGGCAGTACCAAATCACAAAAGTAATTTGTGAGTTTTTGAGCCCTACATAGTGTAGCAAACTAATGTCCACATTGAACCCTTTAGTAAAGCAAACAGATCCCCTGAAGACAAAGTGATGCTGTGAGATTATCCAGGTGGCTATCATTTTTAAGTCAAAAACACTCTCACGATTCTGATAGGCTACTGGATACTGTCACATAACAAAATCTAAGGTTCTTCAGATTCTATCCTGGAAAAATATTACTTAAGTCTATTGAGAGTTCATCAATATCATGTTTTTCCTACAATCCATTTCACCCCAAAATAAGAATGTCAAGAAATATTTGGGAAGATGTCCCTGAATAAACCTCCACAGTGTGATTTATGGATGATGTGATACAGAATTGCACACCTGAAATCTATGTAATTTTACTAACAATTGTCACCCCAATAAATTAAAAATAATAATAATAAAATAAAATAAAAATAATAAAAAAATAAATAAAACTGGGACAGAGTTAATACTCACTAATTCTTGACAAAACTCAAGAGCTGTAAAATCTTTCATCATGAATTGGCCAATTGTTCTTCTTTACTAACCTTAATTCATTAAAATATGGCTAAATACACTCACCGAATTCAACTGAACAAATATTTATTAGCATTTACTACATAAAGTTGCTAAAACCATGGGGGGAAGGAGTTCAAAGTTTAATATGGCATAACCCCTGACCTGAAGGAAGTTTATAATTTTATATGGGAGAAAAGTCATATACAACTGAGAACAAAAGAAGGCATAATTTGAAATTTTCCAAAAATACTAGTGCGCATAATGCATTCTAGTAACATTGAAAGGGAGATATTAGTTCCTCCTGGAGGAATTATAGAAGGTTTCAGGGGTTTAAACCCAACTCCTGGTACCAAAATCTGTATTAATGATGTATTACCACATAACAACCCCCAAATCTGTGTGGCTTAAACATTTATCATCTCAACAGCTTCTATCACATATCCTGGTGCAGCTTAGTTGGAAGCCTCTGTTTCACATCTCTCTCACAAAGTTGCCATCAAAATGTCATCTGGGCTGCAGTTCCTTCTGAAGGCTCTACTGTGGGAGGATCTGCTTCTAACTCACTCATGTGATGGCAGGAAGGATCCAGTTCCTCTCAAGCTATTGGACTGAGGGCCTCAGGTCCTCATTGATCTTTCGCTGCAGGCCTCCCTCAAATCCATGCCATCTGGGCCTTGCCATAGGATAGCTCCCAAGATGGCATCCGGCTACCCTCAAAGACAGCAAGAATGAGCAAGATCTGCATCACAGTCTTTGTGTAATGACATTCCATCCCAAGTTCATTAAAAATGAGTCATTCGTTCCAGTCCACTCTCAAAGGGTGGGGAATAGCACAGGCAGAAAACCAAGAAGCAAGATGATTTGGGGCCATCTCAGAGGCTGCATCCTATAGTACTTTTTCAAAGATAGGTAGACTTTCAACTGGTAGATATGTAAAGAGTTGAGGAGTACCGGTTTCAGAAAGAGAATGAGCACATATGCCAAGGTGAGGTCACATAGGGGTTTGCTTGAGAAGAGCAAGTAATTATTCCAGCTTGGTGGAAACATGAATGCACAATATTGGAGAATAAGTCCTTAAAGTAGGTCAGGTTAAATAATGCCATGCTAACAAGTTAGACCTTTATTATTTTAGATTTGAGGAATTATTTATTTATTTTTTTTTACTATAACAATAACAGGATCAGAATATGCTGTAAGAAAATTAGCCTGGAAGTCCTGTGAAAGATGGACTTGATGTATGACACACTGTGTGAAGGCAAAGAGTACTTTTCAGGAAGCTATCCGAAAAGACAAAGAGCAACTCTTATGAGCCCAACTAGAACAGCTGCAGTGGGAGGGGAAGGACGGCTTCTATTGAAGCAGCATACCTATGTTCTACTGTGCATTTCCTATAAATGATTTTTTTTTTCTATTTCTGATTCTCAAAATACGTAATATTATATAGATTTTCAAAGGTTTTTCAGTTTCTATTATTCTTTCTCCTAACTCTTTCATGCCCTGCTTCAGGGCAACTGTTACCTATTGAATGTCATGCTAGCAAAAACATTTGATCTGAACCTGGCCCATTTGCCTCTGCTGCCTCAAAGAAGAAAACATATGACCTGTCTTTGATCACACTTTTTTCCTAAAATGAAAACATCCTCCAATATGTGATTCTTATAAAAGGTGAGTGTGAAAATTTGGGGATAAACCACATTTAAGCCCAGGGACTCAGTTAAAGTTAATAAAAACATATTGGGAACAGAGAAGCTGTTGCAAGGTTTGGTGGATATTTAATTCTTTTGCAAACAGCAGAAAACCTGCCCAGCTTCAATATAGACAAAAGCTGGAATGAGTGTTCAATTAGCAGCAGTTTCTCAACATTTTGTCCAATTATCTAATAAAGAAAACGAGAAACTTGGTACATAAATTTGTTTCATTATGGAAGCAACCTTTAGTGAGCAAGCCAGTCAGCTTTATTATTCATATCATCAATGTGATGCTTGTAAAATGAAACAAAGGCAGCTCTTTAATGATAAATATTACAATACAGCTACTTTTCACATATGTCTCCACACACACACATTGTGAACCATTCACTGAAGTATAAATAAGAGACAACCAAGTGACAATTCAGATACAAGAAAAATAGACAAAGCCCCAAACAGAATGGATTATCCAGTTACCACTCTGACATTATTGCCGCTTTTAGGGAACAGCTGACTTTAGTCATCAGTTTCCATCATCTGTTCTATTTTCTTTTGCAGACTTTTGCTATGAAACTTTTTACCAAAGATACTGGGTAAAAATCAGAAATAGAAAGCAATCCTTCAAATTAGCACTCCCTCTTCCTTTAATTTCAAGAAGAGATGAAGTTCTTAGGGGGTCTGTCCTTTGACAGGTCATTCAGATGCAGAGACTGAAAATCTCAGGCATCAAAAAGGTCACTGCCATGTGAACCCCAGCTCAAGTCTCCCGGAGTGCTGCAGGCTGAGAGCAAGAGGATGAAGGCCCAGAAACAGCTTAAGAGATAAGCTGGGAGGACTGCAGTCAGGGTCAGGGATTCTGGAAATGTAAAAGCAGACACATATCACCAGAAGTATTACAGTTAGCACTGCTCACACATGTTCTTGCATTGGTCTCCTTACGTTTGGACACATTTTTTTTCTCTTCAACACAAAGAACAAGTTGTACCCATTCCAGCAGCATCCTGCAGCCAGATTTGCCTGCTTTGAACAGCACCTTGTACAGAACCCCTATCACCTTTGCAGACTCCTGGCTTCCAGCTCCGATATCATCTTGCCTGATTCTCCTTGATTCACACTCAAAAACCCCTTATATTCCAGACATCACAATAAAAACCATGGACATTGACTATCCATTTTCAACAGCACCTGGTAGAAGACGTTCTTTTTAATGATAAATAACATCTGACTTTCCCCAAGTTCCTTGAGATCTACTACATACCTGGCCTCAGCTCTCCTTATATTAACACTTTTTTAAATATCCCTCTTCTTTTACTTACAAATACCTCCCTGAGTACATTCCAAGTAGCATTACTCTAAAGGATACCACAAATACCATAAAAATGACATGGTATCTGAAACTGCACTATCTGTTCTGAATCTCACAACTCAAATTGTCATCGAGTGACAGTGAAAACTGTCTCCCTGCTTAAATGATACTATTTTATTATTAACTTCTCAAATAGCATTATTTAAGCAATCACACCCACAGATTATCTGACAACCTAGTGTCTTATATTCACTCACACCAGCCTAATTAATGCAGCAATCATTGGGAATGATTTTCAAGATGTGGTATGATTTCCCTACCTTTTAGAGGACGTTCACACTCTGGCACAAAGAATGTCCTTGACCCCAGCTTTGAGAAAGACACACATGATTTAATTTCAGCAATTTTCAAGGGAAGGATAGTATTCCACGGACTCCCCCACTCCCCATCTTGTAAAGAGGATGTTAGATAGCTGACTTTTTAGCTAGTCTATGAAGTTGGCAATCTTAAGAGATAAATTGAAATGCAGAACCAAGAGGAATGGAATGGCCACCTTACTTAATTCTCTGACCCTCCACCATTAAGACTTTTCTAGAAAGCGCATGTCACATTGTTTATGAGCCAAACTTCTTCAGCTAGCATATGATCCTCCTTTGAAATGTGGTCAGGTCATTCTATTCTCTAGCAAAGCAGATGAACTAATAAGGATAGTTCCTCACACGTGAAGAATTTTTTCTCAAGGGCAATCATTTTAAGATTTTTTGGTCAAAATTAGCTAATCTGCAGTTCTATTGAAACATTGTGACTCTCTCCCTGCTCTCCTCAACCCCCAAAAAGGAAAGTAAAGACAGATTCCCATCAGAGAAAAAGCTTAAAAGGTTAAAAAAAAAAATTCCAGACAAAATTCTCAAATACTCTAAAGTGAAATAAAGCCAACCAACATACATTTGGCCCTCACTATACACAAACCTAATATTCTGATTTAACTAATTATCCTGACATTTCTTATATAGACAATTATTAAAAAAAAAAATTGGAGCGTGGACATGTAATGAAGTTTCCTTGAAAAGTCCTCCAATTAGCAGAGTACCAGTTAGAGATAGGTTATTTCTAATCAAATGACAACTCAGAGTTGAAAGCTGAATGTAAAATCAGCATTCAGCCGATCATGAAAAGGTGTTCTCTTTTTTTACAAGAAATACTCCATGGTCATTAATACATTTCAATTGCTTTTAAATGATAATTTAACATTTTAAGTTACATTTTAAGTTAGTTTTGTATTGAATCGCATCTGACTTGGTGTGCGAATACATACTGTTAGCGTTACTCAGGAAGACCAGCAGAGAAGGTCGCTCTTGTACTGCTCCATACAACAGCGAACATTTTCAACATTTTTTCTCTCCTACTGAAAGAGCGTATTACTTCTAATATCATCGGCTACTGTACACTGATGGCCTGTTATGTGCCAGGATCTTGGCTATGCTACCGCTCACCTTCACGAGGTGGTATTACTGTCGCTGCTTTTTACAGATGAGGGCGTTGAGGCTCCGAAAGCCAGTAGGGGCAGTGTTGGGACCCAGTGCCAGCTCCATCTAGTCACCAAGCTCATGCTCCTTCTCCTATCCCACTCTGCCTACATGAAGAACATTTTTAAACTCAGAGTTGTAAGAAAAGAGATGTAAGATGGTGCCAAAACTTCTATTTCCTTATGCTTATCTACAGAGAATTTCAGAGTTAGCCATAGTGTTTTTCATCCCTTTTGCCAACTTAAGCCCAAAGAATTCTGTGCAGCAAACAGGTGAGAACATGAACACATATATAAATATACACATTCACACACATATCCCAAGAAATATTTTCAGAAGTAATAAATAACTGAATAAATAGCTTGTGTTATAGCACCAACATTTTAAAAATATATATATACAAAGTGCTGTGATGAGTACCATGGCAATTAAAACAGATGTGAAAATCATGAGGTAAAATTGATTACCATTGACCTGGACACCAAAATCAAAGGACATGCAGATACATATGCAACTTTATCTTGAGCTAATAATAATGCAGTGCAAAATTATAGGATACATGTTGTATAAGTAATTAATGCAATTTGAATTGTGGACATTGCATATTTAAACTCTCTCCAGCCAATTAAACACACACACACACACATACACACACACACATTCTTTCCAGGTACGTGGGAAAGATTTGGAGGGAGGGGTATAGCTTTCAAGAGTTATTTAAACAATGAGAGAGAAGTGTTTTGGAATATCAGGGAGACAGGTAGAAAGTGCTATCTGAATGAAGATGCTAAAGTGAGAGTGTGTTGAACAGACAAAGTGGGTGGTGAGGAAGTCTGCCTGTTAAGAAGTGGAGGAGGCATTTATTATAGGCAAAGGATATGTCAAAATTACCCTTTTTAAATAGATGAATTAATGTCTAAACCTACACAGGATCCAATTTACTGAAAATTATTGAGTCCCTTATGGAAAGCCAATAGTGATTACAATCGAGAGAGCTGTCGTTCCATAGCCTGGTATGTATATGCCATATGTGTTTATCTTTTTCACTAGCCTACTTACATGTGATAATACTACAGCAGCTTTCAAGATGAACATTTGACAAGCCAGCTCACCGCCGACTGACACCTCCATTTCAGCTGGCCTGACATATATAAAAAGAAATTGAATGTTTATCTGTGAGCTTTCCGGGTTTGACATATGTGCTATATAAGAGTCACAGAAGGAAACTTCAGAAAAGAAATTAAGGAATGTACTTGTCAGTTTATTAATCAAAGTTTACCTGCTTCACATTACACAGAGACAAATTAAGCTGGCTACTATGGTACTTCGAAAACATCTGCTAACAAAGTCACAAGTAATGATAAACAAACGAGTTCCCTTTGTGGTTGATTTTCATCCAGCTGCATTTAATTATAATAGCGCTATCAAAGAAAGCTCCCCATTAGCTGCTAATTCAGAATGACTTCAGAAGAAACTCCCAGAGCCTCCAGTGATATCCCCCTAACTCCAACAACTTTCTAATCTCTGCCAGTGTCTGTGAAGAACCATATTATAGAAGTTTGGTTATCAGTTCTGGCTATTATTGACTGCCAAGGTGGTATGCAGTGTTTTTCCAAAGACTACTTTTAATGTGACCAATTAAACATTTATAATGACAAAATTTATGACATTCATATTTTGTTCCAACTTTAGAATAAGATAATAAACTACCTCAGGAAAGGAAGGAAAAAATCTTATTTTAATGCATTTTTAAATTTTATTCTTTAATTATGGTTGACATTCAATATTATATTAGTTTCAGGTGTACAGCATACTGGTTAGACCTTTATATACCTTACAAAGTTATCCCCTTGATAAGTCTAGTACCCGTCTGACACTGTGCATAATTATTACCATATTATTGACTATATTCCCTATGCTGTACTTTACATCCCCATGATAGTATTGTAACTGTCAATTTGTACTTCTTAATCCCTTCACCTATTCCACCCAGCATTTTAAGTAAAATGCAACCTCAATCATGTTATTTATTAACCTACAGACACTACAGCTAAAAATAAAAGTGGCATGGGTTTTTCAAATTCAGGTTGAATTGGCTTTCCAATAAACAAATATCTAAACCCTTTCAGGAGAACTGTCTTTCTACCCAACTCGATGACGAATCACCATCAAACCTTGCCTATGGATTAGTGTTGGTTCTTACAAATTCCTCAGTGCATATTCTCCCTTTGAAAGTTCATAGTTTGAGACAGGAAGGTGGATATATCAAAAATGGTACTTTTCTTTATTATGCTTTCTCAAATACAAAAACGAGTGATTCCTCACCCAAATCTGGTTTCTGCCCGGCCAGGAAGCAAACACAAAATCAAAAGCTTGCATGTGCAAACAATTCACAGCTATATGTGTGCCTTTGCTGATTCAACCTGGGAGCACACTACACTTCATTTATTTGTCTTGGGGTGACCTGGTGAGGCACAAGGTAACAGTGAAAATGTATAACCTAGAAAAGTATTTATGTTCATTTGTTAACCTCTTTAACAAAGCAACAAGCCACATGTAGAGAAGGTTCACAAAGAAAATAATGAATACAGAGTAACCCAGATTGAGAATGGTAGGTATTTGCCAGAGTTGGATCTGGCCAACCTCCAAGGACCCATGTCATAATGTGTTTTTCTAACATCTGCAAGAATTTATTTGATCATGAAAGGTGTTTGAGATTGAGAGAGAATGGAGGCAATTTTTACCAACTGAAAATGTGAATACCTTTTGAGGGTTTTGTTTGTGCATTTATTTGTCTCTTTGTTTTCCAGTGAAGAACAATCTATCTCTAAATTAAACTAATTTTTTTAACTTCTGAATCTCCTCTGCAATTTCCAGTACTCAAGGAGTCAATATTGTTGGTGAGGGTTTTTTGACTGATCAGAAGGGAAATGGAAGTGAGAGAGGACACCATTGCTTTTAAGTGTGCTTGGTGGAAACTTACTTCTAGGCATCCATTGGGGTGAGCATATGACATTAATTTCACCCTTGGCACAAAGATCAAATCATTTTGCCAATGTCATTGTTGTGTTTATAACAATATTTGTGAGGACTTGAATATTGCCCTCCTCCAATTGGCTTGAGGACAAGCATTATTCTTCTGTGCTTGGTTTCATACAGCTGGGATATGTCCTATTTCAAAAAGAATGTGCAGGAAGGAGCATGGTTTTTAGTGGTAGTCAATTAAAACTGAGGATTTTCCAAATGTTGTTTGGAAGAAGTGTATTAATGCCCAGAGTCATTCTTCTGCAAATGCAGCCATGGGAGCTTCTCTTCAAATCATACTTCTTATATCTCTTCCTTTCCCACCCTCCCCCCCCGCCCCCCGAAAACTAGATAAGATTTGTGGTGGAGTAAACATTTTGGAGCATAGAAGATCTTGTGGCACAAATCTTATTATAGTTCAGTAAAAGGGCTTCACAGTAAGCTAGTGTTTCAGTTCAATTTCTCTATCAACCTCACTGTCTTAATTTTAAAGAATATTTGTTACTAGAACTCGTATTCTCCTCTATAGCATATATCTACCCACAGATGTTGGCTATTCTTCTTATAACTTATATGAACATCCGATTATGCAAATATATTCGTAAGATTTATGTTTCCATTATAGAACATTAATAAAGTCACTAAGAGTTCACCATTGTGTAAATACACCGCTAAACAGAAAAGAAAAGTTCACAAAATTGTCAGGATGTCCCAGCAGGCAAAATGAACCCTGAAGTACAAAGCAGTATAGATATATGGCCAGATACAGGATGGTGAGTGGACCAACTCTTGTCCCTGACCTTTCTACGCCTCAGGTTCCATAAATTTATCTCATGAATTACACTTGCCTTAATCTCATTCTTACCTTTTTAACAGTAACTGAGAAAACTGATTAGAAAATATATTTTACTGTCTTCACATAAGGAAATATCCATTATAAAATACAGAATCTGGGTGCAGAAATAAATGGAAGAGATGGTGCACACACCAGAGGTCTTCTACTTGTATTACGTGGATCTATAAAGGTCTAGAGTCAGTTACAGGTGCTTCAGGGAAGTAGAAATTATATCACAGTATCCCCTAAACAAGTCAGTCAACTATAGCAGCTACCTTTTTATCTACTTTTTATATGCAATTCTGAATTTTAGGGGGAAACAAATTAAGTCCACTCATCTGGTTAAATAACCTCAGTTTACAAAAGGAAAAGAAAAAGGAAACTCAATGATGTAAGTGACTTGCCTACGTTCAACATTTAAAAGCAAGTACACTATTAGAACATGAGAAAGATCAGTATGTCTTCTGCCTGCAAGTTCAGGGCTGCCTGTTTTGTGACTCAGAAAAAAAAAAAAAAAAAACGCAAAATAACAATATTAATGATAATATTTTATTATGTTTAACCCCACAACTGTTATTGCTACCTATCATTTTATCTTTCTCTAATTGTTGAACACTGTCAAATATTCTGCTCCTCTGTTAAATTCTTGTTCTGACTTCACAGCATTCCACCTGTATTTCTAGTCAATCCATTTCTGGATCTCACAAAATTGTAAGGTTGCAAGTTGCTCTGAGAGAATTGGAAACAATTTATTTAACTCATTTGGCATGCTGCTTATCACATCAATATGTAAATGTGATTGCTTAATAAATACCACTTATTGACATTGACTTCATCTGCAACTTCCTTTGCAGCTTAAAAATCAGGCTCAAAACTACTCTAAGTTGTGAATTTGTTTTCACAGTAATATTCACCCAACAAATACTTCCTAAATACTTCCTGTGTATAAATAACTGCTAACCCTCCTGATTTTCACATGGAGTATGGGAAACACTGGGACACAATTATATGTAATGTAAATATCAACATGTTATTGTAGTCCAAGAGAAAGAACAGAATTTCCAGCCAGGGAATATGGGAAGAGGCAGGCAAGCATGTTTTGCGGAGGTTGTGGGTTTATAACTGGCCCAGGAGAACGGTTAGAATTTCAATGCCAGAAATAGAAAGGGTTTTCCAGGTGGTATCTAAGATAGTTCAGTAGTCTTAACAGCTAAGGCTATTGGAGTCAGTATAAACTGTGCCTGCAACAACATTCTAGTAACCATAAACATCTCAGTTCCCTATCTCCAAACTTCTCTTTGAAACCTTTCCCAGATCTAGTATTCCCATTTTTTATTCTGTTGCCTTCGACTTGGACTCTGTTTCTCTCCCCTTTGGATTAACAGCTCATCTGGACTATTTGCCAGGCTTTTGAATTTAGTTCATGCGTAGACATGGCTTGTCAGATAACCTTGGTTCTGGGTTCCTCTGCCTGTAGACCAGCCCAGTCCCCATTCAAGCCAAGACCACGTCCTTCAGCACTTCTGCCAAGCACCCTGTTCCAGAAATACTGTTTGAGAGAGAATGACATGAGAAATGGACAAATATATTCAGGAATGGTCACAACAACAACAACAAAATAAATCCTGATTTTTTTTTTTCTATTTATCACTCCATCTAACCATACTCAATAATCATTTCTTTCCCTATCCTTTGAAGAAACATCCCATAGACTCTTGATTCCTTTCAGTATTTAAGACCTAGTCTAGATCAATATATGAATTTCACATCCAAATTAAGGTACCTCTTTCCTCTTCCCTGAATCTTGGCTTATGGCTTGGTTCCTGCAATGGTTAAGGGCAGCATACTTTGCTTTACTTAGTCTTTTACTTTTTTTCAATTACACTTTTACTGCTTCTCTACCTTTCTCTCTGCTATTTATGGGTTCCCCTGAGTTGCAACGTTATTGAGCTCTCAAAGGGGATGGAGTGAGGTGAAAGTCTGAGAGGCAGCTGTCCAAGTGATGATCTTTGCACGTTTTGTGGGTTCCTGAGACCGAGCCCTCTCTCAGAGGTTACTGAGATGGATGGTGCATTCTACAGCTGACCTCTTCCCTCTCTCATCTCCCACTCCTGGCTTTCTGCCCAACAGTTTCTTATGGGTGCAGTTCCCATGACACAGGAAGCCTCTGTGGCCTCCACTTGCTCCATGGAACATTCACACACCCTCGTCATATAAAACACTGATGGTACTGGCTGCCCTGCTGCTGCTGTTTCTCCTTGCTCTGTGCAGAGGCTCCAGCTATTTCTCACTCAAAATTCTATGTTTGCATAACTTCAAGCAAACTCCATAAGATCCATGTTAAACACTCTTAAGAACTTTCTTACCTTCCTCTGATGTCTGTGCCAACATAAGTCCCACAAACTTCTAGGGCTTGGCAAGCTTGCATCAGGAAAGGAAAATGTCAGTCTCCCATTCTGATAGATACTCCAATGTCCATGAGCAATTTTCTCATCATCCTTCTCAGTAGGCTTAGAAGGAGAGGGAGAAAATACATCAAAATGCTCTCCCTCTCTGCCTACAGCTACCACTTCTTTAATGCATTTTCATACCCAGTCTTCTGCTTACGTTGGCTAGGTGAGAGGTAGGGGAGCCAGTGCTTTTTTGGAATATGGAGCCACTTGTTGCCTATTCCTCTCAGCTTTGGCTCCTCAGACAACATTCTAAAGAAGCCAGAAAAGCTTCATTCAACATTGTTTACAATAATATCTACGTAGGAGGTTAGTGACAAAAATGCAGCAAGGAGGCACCAGTTTCTACAGAGATACAATTTTATTCAAGAGGCCATGAGATAGAAACAAAGTTCTTTGAGAAAGATTATGTCAAAAGAAAGAAACACAAGCCACATTTGCATTACAAAATTGAGTGTTCTGTCTTTCACTTATATGTAGATTCTTAAAGTCGAAAAATCATTACTGTAATAGATTTTTTTTAATATTTTGCTTTTTTATGAATGCAGTAGTCATTTTTGCTATTCACCAAATATTTCCAGTCTTATTTTCAGCAGAAGGCAGGATTGCACTTCTCTCCACCTTGGAATTGATATAGTCACATGCCTTAATTTGAACTATAAAATGTGAATAGCAGTTAATATTGTATTTAATGGTGAAAAATTTGAAGATTTTCCACTAACATTAGGTACAAGGCAAGAATATCTTTCTTCTTTGCACTCCTTTCTAACATTGTACTGGATGTTCTAGCTAATGTAACAAGAAAAGAAAAGATATTCAGATTGGGAAGGAAGAAACAAAACTGTCGTTATTCACAATGTGCTCATCTATGTAGAAAACCCAAAAGAATTGACAAAAAAACTCCTAGAACTAATAAGTGATTATAACAAGGTTGCAGGATACAAGGTTAATATACAAAAGTCAGTCACTTTTCTGTTTCCCCCAAAATAAGACCTACCCAGACAATCAGCTCTAATGCATCTTTTGGAACAAAAATTAATGTAAGACCCAGTATTACAATATATTATATTATATTTTATATGTTTTATTATAAGACCCAGTATTATATTATCCTATATTATACTATTATATTATATTATATATTATATTATATCATATTGTATTATATTATATTATACCCAGTCTTATAGTAAAATAAGACTGGGTCTTATATTAATTTTTGCTCCAAAAGACGCAGTAGAGCTGATTGTCCAGCTAGGTCTTATTTTCGGGGAAACACGGTATATAGCAGCAATGAAGAACTGGAATTTGAAATTAAAACACAATACCATTCACATTATCACTCCAAAAAAAAGGAAATATTTAGGTATAAATCTAACAAAATACATACCAGATTTATATGAGGAAAACTACAAAACCCTCATGAAGAAAATCAAAGAACTAAATAAATGGAGAGATATTTCATGTTCACGGACAGGAAGACTCAATATTGTAAGATATCAGTTCTCCCCAAAATTATTTATAGATTCAATGCAATCCCAATCATAATACCAGTAAGTTATGTTGTAGATATCAATGAACTCATTCTAAAGTTTCTATATGAGGCGAAAGACCCAGAATAGCCAACACAGTATTGAAGAACAAAGTTGTAAATCTCACGCTAGTTGACTTCAAGGCCTACTATAAATCTATAGTAATTAAGACCATATAGTATTGCCAAATGAATAGATAACTAGATCAATATAACAGAATAGTGAGACCAGAAATAAACCCACATAAATATAGTAAACTGATCTTCAGGAAAGAAGCAAAGGCAATACAATAAAGCAAAGATAGTTTTTTCCACAAATGGTGCTGAAACAACTGAATGACCACAGGCAAAAGAAAATGAATCTAGACCAGAGCTTACACCCTTCAGAAAAATGAATTCAAAATGGATCATACACCTACATGTAAAATGCAAAACTATGAAACTCTTGAAAGACAACATGGGAGAAAAACTAAATGACCTGGGTATGGTGATGACTTTTAAAATATAACACCAAAGGCACAATCCAAAAAAGAAATAATTGCTAAACTTCATTAAAATTTAAAACTTTGGTTTTGAGAAAGATGATGTCAAAAGAACAAAAAGACAACCACAGACTGGGAGAGATATTTGCAAGGAACATATCTGATAAAGGACTGTTATCCAAAAAGTAAAAAGAACTCTGAAAATTCAACAATAAAAAATTAAATGAAACAATCTGATTATAAAATCAGTCAAATACCTTAACAGATCCCTCGCCAAAAAAGATATACAGACAGAAAATAAGCATATGAAAAGAATATTTGATGAATAAAAGCTACCACATCATATGTCATGAGAGAAAAATAAAATAAAACAACAATGAGATGTCACTACACGTCTATTAGAATGGCCAAAATTTGGAATACTGACAATGCCAAGTGCTGACAAGGATGTGGAAAAACAGGGACTCTCATTCATTGCTAGTGGTAATGCAAAATGTTGCAGCCACTTGTAAAGACATTTTGGCAGTTTCTTAGAAAACTAAACATACTCGTATCTTATCAACATTTGTCCATCTTGGTACTTACCCAAAGGAGTTGAAAACTTATGTCCACACAAAAATTCACACACGGATCTTTGTAGCAGTTTTATTCATAACTGCCAAAGCTTGGACGCAATCAAGATGTCCTTAAGTAGGTGAATGAATACGTAAACTGTCGTACATCCAGACAATAAAACATTCAGTGCTAGAAAAATGAGCTATCAAGCCATGAAACAACATGGAAGAAACTTAAATGCATATTACAAACTGAAAGAAGCCCATCTGAAAAGGCCATATATTATATGATTCCAACTACATGACAGTCTGGAAAATGCAAAACTTTGGAGACAGTAAAAAGATCAGTGGTTGCCAGGGGTTAAGGGAGGAGGGATATTCATGGTGGAGCAAAGAGGATGTTTAGAGCAGTGAAAATGCTCTGTATGAGTGATATATACATGTGATATATACATGTCATTATACATTTGTCCGAACTCGGAATGTACAATGCCAAGAATGAACTGTAATGTAAACTATGAACTTTGCATGATTATGATGTGTCAAAGTAGGCTGATCAATTGTAACGAATGTACCTCTCTGGTGAAAGATGTTAATAATGAAGGAGGTTATGCATATATGGAGCAAGGACTGTATGGTAAATCTCTATACTTTCCCCTCTGTTTTGCTGTGAACCTAAAACTGGTCAAAAAATATTTTAATAAAAAATAATATTTAAAAAATGTGCTATGAGTAACTTGAAGTATACCTTGTTTCACAATGTTTACTGTCATCTCCAAAACTACATATTCCCCTTCTCACAATTTAGAGAAATTTCTTACTGCAAAAGAAATGTTAAGCCTAACCTCAATACTGTGCATTAAATGAATTTTTCATGTCTCTGGATATTCAACTATTATTATTTACTATATGTCTTATACACTCACCAATGAGATTGTAGCCCTCCCAAGCAAATTATTTGATGAACTCTACTTCTATGCCTCAAGTACTGCCGTTTTCCACTTAGCCTCACCTTGGGAAGCCCTCATTATTTTATTTTCTCTCCACTAATCTTTTTGCCTAATATACGTAACTCAAAACCATGTCCCAAACTTGTGCCTACTGAGATGTCTTGTTTAATTGGCCTCAAGCCAATTCTGGTCACTGTTTTAATCTGGATTGCATCATTACTTATAGAATTATCCAATTCCATTGCTATAAGATGACATGTTATAAGTGAAGAAACTAAAGCCTAGAGTTGTGTAGAGAGTGCAAAGCCCAAGATCAAAGTTATTAAGGGGAAAGTCAGGGCTAAAACCTAGCTGTGACAAGCCACGTCACCTGGCTCTGCCTTTGTTTCCATGAAACCTATGCCATCTTTTTATACTCTTGATTGACTCTAAGCTTGACTCTTAAGTTGATCTATGGAGTACTTTTTTCTTCTCACATAGGATATAGTAATTTTAGATGTAGTTTAAAATAATATTAATAACTCATTTATTAGAAAATGTATATTAATACATTTGTTCCTCAAAAAAATCTAACAAATTAGGTATTATTATAATTATCATGATTATTATTTTACATATGAAAATTTTGAGATGGAGAGGGCTTACACAACTTTTCCAAGATCACAAAGTGACTAACATGGGATTTGAGCCCAGGTAGTCAAGCTCCAAAGCCTATGATCATAACCACATGGCTATAGAGGAATATTTTGTACCTAGATAAACTAGAATATATATCTCTTTCAAATCAGTGTCAAGTTTTATATATTTATGCCAATGACACTGGTATTTTCATAGAATAGTTTTAGACCTGAGCTTCTGGAATTCACATGAGAATATCTGGTGTACTCGTTTGAATATTCTCAACAAGAGCAAACCTTTGCACTATGTTGACAATTTCAGATTGGGAACTAGCCAAAAGTCAGTCACATCAGGGCTAATAAGTGAGGTGGCTAATTAAGTTTTATAAAACCTTATCTAGTAAAAAACTGTATTTGGAATATAAAATACCGTGTTTCCCCAAAAATAAGACCTAACTGGACAATCAGCCCTAATGTGTCTGTTGGAGCAAAAATTAATATAAGACCCGGTCTTATTTTACTATAAGACCAGTCCTTATCTAACATAATATAAGACCAGGTCTTATATTAATTTTTGCTCCAAAAGACACATTAAAGCTGGTTGTCCAGCTAGGTCTTATTTTCGGGGAAACACGGTAATAATACTATTTTTTGGAGGAGTGGTTCATTAGCTTTCCACATTAAGACAAGAATTCCAGAAATCTTGAATAAAGTTAGCATCCCATAAATGCCTAAACACACTCCACTAGTGAATATATGCTTCAATAGCATTTACTTCCTCTTTTTCCAGCAACATCTCCTGTTTTCTCTTGGGGACATTGCACTTTGTGTGGTCTCAGTGATGCTCTCTGCCAGAATCCAACAATGGGCATGTGACCCAGCATGAAGCCACGCACTTGTTCAGTGGCCCCAGTGACTGATTCAGAGGTGACATGACTGAAACTTGTCTAGTCGGAGTGACTTTCAGCCTCGGGACTTTTGCAACCACCTCCAGAAAAGAGATGCTTTGTTTTCACTTAACATGGAGTTGTGCAGTAGAGAGATTATGGCTGGGGGAGCCAGTTCTCTACAACATGGAAACTAAGAATGAAATCAAAACATGGAGCGGAGCAGGGTTCTGCTAAAGGATTAAGAGAAACTGGGTCTTCAGAACTTGGTTCGAACCCCTGTATCAAACTAAGCTTGAAATCAACTGTATCTCAGGAGTTTGGGGTTATTAAAGTGAATAGATTCCATTTGCAGTCATTTGCAAAAAGAGTTTTAACCAATGTACATCTCGAGGTAACTACATAAAAGGATACCACTCCCGAGCTGTCTAAGTTTCTATGACCACCTCATCACTCTGTAGTCACCCTAGTGACTGCAGTTTCATTTCTCTGCACCGTAGGGGTTTAGTATAAGTTTATTATAATGGACTTCTGGAAACTTTTTAGACCAAGACATTCTATTTTCACTCAAATACCTGAAAACAGCTGGCTTGCATGAAGTTAATCTCACAGTCATATTCATAGAGTATTACCTTTTATCCTATGAGGGTGAGATCAAAGGGGTGGGAAAATTTTATTCATCTAGTTATTTTTCTGAATTATACACTAATAAATTAAGCTCGCATGGAAGTATGCAATACAATACATTTTTTAAAAAAATCTTTAAATTTACACGTGAGCATTATAAACTAATACTCAAACATTACAATTGTTGATTTTGAAAGTCAATTTACCTAGTTCAGCATTTTAATCTGACTTTATGGATATGATTTGAAAGTCACTCTTGATTGAAACTGACCCTTTGTATCCTGATAGACAAAATTAATACAACTAGTCATTTTAAAGTGATAGAAATCCAAATTAAGGCCAATAAAATAATACACAATAAACTAGAATTATTATATGATGTGAAGTAAAATCTAAAATGTCAAAATAGCCAATATCCCTCCAAGAAGGCTAGATATATGTACCAAATTTACCAAAATACTACATAATGTTTCTTATTCTAACAATGCACTCCAACTTTTGTATATTTCTTCATCACCATCTCTAGTGATAAAATTGCACTGTCCTGTGATATTAAGCTACAAAAAATTTAATTTTCACACATCCACTAGAGCTATACTAACACAGGTTTTTGCTTTTGGTTTTGGTTTGTTTTCTGAATTTGGTTGTTATTCTTTTAAAATAATGTACTGCAGACATTAGCTTTCATATGAGAAACACAATCTGACCAAGGAACAAACTGACTTATTATGAATGATTTAAAACTATTTTAATAAAGCCTCAATTTTCTTTGGAATTGAGAATATATATAAATAAAAATACAAAGCAGTGAGTAGGATTCTCAGCCAAAATAGCCAACTGAGATAAACATTTCTCTAAGCAATATACTTTTCCTTGCCATTGAATGTTACATTCTTTCAAGTCAGAAAACATACCACAGGTAATTTTGGACTGTCTGAATAAGTATAATTTTCCCTTTATAATGTAAAACTTCTGTGTGGAGCCTCTGAATTAAAATTATCAAAAACAAAAAACAAACAAACAAACAAAAACACAAACGTCTCCTTTCCTCTTTACTCACAGAACCAGAAGCTTCCAGGCATGAACTTTGGGTGCCATCATCCCAATCTACATTTCTAGTGATGGGCCTTGAGTGGACTGAGCCAAGCACTAGAGCTAAGTAGACTGACCTTGCTTGCCACAGGTTGTGCTCCAGGGAGTTCATATAACCCAGTCTAAGCCATTCATAGATGTATGCTTCGCCAGTCACACTGACCTGTTCACTGGGGGCAGGTGACATAAGTTGGTCCAATCACAGTAAACTCAATATTTTTGTTCAGGGTTTGGAAAAGAGAGACACTTCTCTTCCTGGACATGAACAAGAAAACTGGAATTGTATTTCTTGAATTATCATATCCAAACGAGGTTACCTAATGCTACACTGATTTAGATTTGCTCCCATCTACACAGAAACATGAAAGGTGGGAACTTTCTACTTTAAAGTGAATTTAAAAACATAGCTAAACCAAATAATCAAATCTTAGTAAAATTTTTAAAAACAGTTTTTTCTTTTTCTCTACGTTTGTTGTGGATAGGTACACAGAGATTTAATCAAAGCATCAGGAAGAATCTCACCAGGCAAATCTATAACTATTACAAATTTAAAATTTCTTCCTGGTACTAAACATTTTAATAAAAATGTGTTATATTTGTAAACTTTCTTGTAGATACATTTCAAGAAAGTAAAACTATGTTCAAAACTATGACAATAGATATCCATGTGGTACTGTCAATATCCACAAGTTTTGTAAAGATCTCTGACAAGTGTTGAAATAACACATGAATTCCAGTTCTATTCATATTAAGTAAAATTCCTGGATATCATAGGGTGGAACAAAGTTTTCAAAGATAAATATTTCTTCAGTTAGCAAAGACAGTAGTAAAAATAAAGCTTTGAAATATCTATTAAATATTTTGTTTGTTAACAAGAAACAAACTGTACAATGTCAGATGCATTGCTTTTTAATATCCTAGTTTAATATCCTATCCCCTCATTTTTTATGAAATAGATCACACATAGCAGAACAGTATTTTAGGTCTCCTCGATTTTTAAAAAGTTATTCAACCACCCTTTTACCACCTCCTCATTTCACAAAGAACAAAATCCATCAGATTTTTCCCCCACACCACTCACTTCTAGAATAATTTGTACTCTTGACAGACACAAATCACTTGAGAGTTAGTGTTAATAGGCACCTGACATAATTTTCATAAGTTTTTTTTTTTGACACTACCTTTTAATTAACAGGATGGAGGTTGAACAAGCCTGTCCAATGTTTCCACAAAATAAAAAGGAGTATATTATAAAACCCACAAAAGTACATTGATTGTGTCTACAAAGATACATAATTAAAAAGTATAAATCAAGGCCTGCTATTTTACACTTGACTTTGGTTATTTTGAACACTTGTGGTCTAATAGTGCTCATTGCTAAGGATATGATTTTATGTGTTTAGAGTAAATCTGCTGTAAGCAATTTTATAGTTTAATGAAAATAATTATAGTTCGAGTAAGTAGTATGAAGTGTATCTGATGATACTTCCCCAAAGTAAGCTGTGATATAAATTATCATGATTTATTACAGTTATTCTCCTGTTAAGTTTTGGAGGGAATTCTAGCAAGTAATGATGATTCTAAAATTGCAATATATACACATATATATATATATATGTATTGCTATATATATATGTATATATAGCAATACATATATTCTAAAATTGCAATATATATCTATATTGCAATATATACATATGTATATATATATAAAAGTATTTCATGCTATTTTTCCTCAGATCTCATCTTTCATTCTCTATAAAATTGACATAATATTCATTGTGGTACAGTATGTGCTACTGTGAAGATGGTACTATTGTGCTGTCAGTTTGACAGCTTACTTGAATTTACACCATTTGGTGAAAGAATACATTTTAAAATCCTTTGAAATATATCATATGCCACTGTTGCTGCTTTGCTTTTCATTTTTTAGCCTATCAAACAGTAATGCTATGCTTTAATGTAAAGCTATGTGTGTCCCTACTTAAGCTGTTTATAGTGGCTTCAACTACAGTCTCCCTTTAGTATGTTTTTAACTTCTTATCAAAAGTCAGAGTAATAGATATTTTCCTTTTATTTTTCAAATTAAAAGTGTTTTCAGGCCGATCCATAAGTTATACACACCTGAATCCACCTCCTTTGAGGTCCTAAAAGGGTTTTGATAGGATGTAATCATTCTATGAGCTACTAACTAATCAGAAGTGAGGCTCAAATAACCCTATACTGAGAAAATAATTTGACAGGAAAAAACATTGGTCAGTTTCATACTTCCAAGCTCTTCATTCCGCAAATCTCATCAATTCCTTCTTCCAACAGACTCTTACTGAGAACAAACCAGATATCCGACCTTGAGCTAGACACTGGTGAACATATTCAGGCCTAGATGGAAGATGAACATTCATCTGACATTCATCCTAGAACATAATGAGTGCTACAACAGAAAATGCACAAGATCCTATTGGGGTACAAGGAAGGACATCTGACACACTACATGAAGTTTAAAACCCAGTGCTACAAACCAAGTCTGTGCCTAAATAGACTCAGAATGTCCAAAGGTGCAAACATTAAGTAAAAAAATATTTTGAGATAACAAAATTTGCAATATCACTCCTTCGCATGGCCACTTGGAGAATACTTTGCCCTTCGAATTTCATTGTTAGAGCAAAATTGGGCTATATTGTCTTAAGGCTACAGAAACATCATGGGTCTTTTAAATGCCTCTCTCCTATTTTTTTTCTAAAATCCACTCCAAAGCTTACCTGGGGGTTTAAATTACTACTCTGTAAGGACTTACTCAATAGTCAGTTGAAGCACCTTAGTAAAGGAGTCAGATATTCCTATTCACAGGGGTCTGTCTGTCTTAGTTTTACTGTGGTGATCCTATTCATTGTAAGCACATGAAAGTTATGCGCCATGGTTATATAGAGCCTCTGAAATGCAACTGCTTAGAGAAAATTGAAAAAAAAAATTATTTTCTTACCACTGTCATGCAGGGTGTCATGTAAAGTCTCTGGTTTCACTCCCCGCACAAGAACGCAGGATATGGTGAGGCCCAAAAGGAACACCAACGAAGCCATAGATAGGGGAGATTATATTCTCGCTGGTGGCTGGGCTGGAAACACAGGAAGCAGGAGCAGCAATCTGCTGTCTGCTTCTCTGCCTGCCAGCCAACCAACCAACCAACAAACCCCCTAGTGTAGCCACGGCAGTTATATTAGTGGCTAATGGCTAACCGGTAACAGCTGATGGCCACTCAGCCACAGTGGATGACCATCTGATTACAGCTGATGGCCATCTAATAACCGAGCCAGCACCTTTCCACGTGAGGCCGCGAGCCTGGAAACTGCTCTCTGGGACTCTGTCCCCACACCAGAGTTCATACATAACAGGAAAATGATTTTTTAAGTTATTTCTTAAAATGAATATATATTAGGACATTTGCATTTTGGTTTGGTTATTTTTGTTTGCCACTGATTCTTGCTAGAAATAGCATTCATCGAGGTAATGATTATTACTAATTCTAGTACTATAGGTTTGAAGTTATATAGGCTGGCTTTTAATTCAGGTTTCATTATTTTACCTGCTGTATGATTATAAGTAAGTTATTTAACTATTTGAAGCTCAGTTTTCTAATTTGTAACATGGGAGTAATATTCTCTACATAAAGGATTGTTGTGAGGATTAATTTTACATCAAAGTGTCTAGAAATTTCTCTGTCATCAACCAGTCATTCATAATATTTGAAACTCTTGGATGACAAGTACCAAACAGGAAATAGGAAAAAGTCATTTTTTAGATAAGTCATGGCCAGGGAAAGTGTATTTAGCTAACTACAGTATATACCAGAGGGGAAACAATTAACTACTGTTTTTATTTGATGATGTCAACATTTTCTGATTAGTAACATCACCATCAGTTTGCCACCAGTTAGTACCTTGATTCACTACACACAGCAAATGATAATTATATCATTAGGATTATCTGGGAAGATTTTAAGGCACTCAGATTCCTGAGTCCCATCTTAAATCCACCAAATCAAATCTTCTGAGGTGAGGCGGAGAAATCTATGTGGGAAATGGCTCCCCAGGTGATTTGATGCTCAACTAAGTTTAGAAAACACTGCATTAAATGAGCCAACTCAAGGTTAAGTACAATAATGCAAGTAATACCTTCCTGTTTAACCTACTTCTAAGACTTCAGTACAAAAGACTGACCTTGATCTAGCTGAAGAGCAATTAACTCCTATCTATCTTTATTCATCCATGTAAAAAAGGGCAGTGAAAGATAACACTGGGTCAGTTAAGCACACTTTTCACAATGTTCTTCTTAATGTGCTATTATGTCAATTTGCTATCACCTAAAACCTTAGGAGCATTTTTCTAAAAAAAAAAAAAAAAAAAAAATTCACAATGTGAGATTGAAATATACTTTATATTAGAGCTATTTTACCTTACTTATAGACTGCTAAAATTTGGGAAGTTTTTAAAATATTGATTCTGGGACCCATTTCCAGTCATTTTGATTTAAATGGTTGAAGTGCTGTCTTGGCATCGAGATGTTTAAAGTCTCCGTGTGGTGCTAATGCAGGGCCCAGACAAAAATCACTGCTGTTGTGACTGACAGCTCACCTTGAGGAGACTCAGCTTCACCAGCAGTACTTTTCCCACATCCATTAATATCGTTTCCAAATTTTGCTGGTCCTCAGATTCACTGAGGAAATTTATAAACATTAGAGGTTCCCAAGGGGCCAGTTCAGTAGACATGAGATAGAGTAGAATAAAACTGTGTTGTTTGAAAGTTCTCCAGGTAACTTTAATAATGATGATGTAATTATAATAATATCCACTGAGCACTTGTGTGCTAGGAAATGTTCTAATCCCTTTGCATATATTAATTAAATCTTCAATAAAACCAGTAAGTGGACGGATCATTACCCTCCTTTTATGGTTGATATACCTGAAGAATAGAGAGGGTAAGTAACTTGCCCCAAATCACACAGAATCAAATTCAAGATTTGAACCTAGGCTGTGAGATATCAGAGGCGTGCTTTTAATTCATTTTTTTTTAACAGGAACCCTTTGAGGTAGATGTATATTATCCTTATTTTATAGGTGATATAATCCACATGAAAGAAAGCAATTATTTGAAGAGAAATTAAAAACATATCTAGCTAGCTAGCTAGCTTATAGGTAGATATAAGCAGAGCTACTGACTAATTATACTAGAGCTACTGACTAATTACACTAGCCATAAAACACCTATATCCTCTAAAAGGGTGAACTTAGTATCACTACCAATCCCTTCTCAGACTTGAAATTATTCCTAGCCACGAAGGCGCAGTGGCTAACAGTTGGTCCTGGTCATTTTCTAGATCAAATTTTTAATTGTTTTATCTTGTCTTTGCTGGATGCATTGCCTTTTATATGCACAGGCAATACCACTGGAATTAAGCTAGCTGGTATTACCGGCATGGTCCTTTGGTCCCTTTGAATATTTGTCGATGTATAGTTTTAAAGGAACTTATTCTCCCTTTCCTTGAATATACATTTTGGCATATCACAGACTAGAAGACAGGTCTCTTGGACCAAAGAACTGTACAGACACCATATTTATGTTTTTATTTCCAATACATAATGCAGTTCAGAGACAGTAGCCCTTAACAATGCTTGTTGATTGAATTAATAAGATTACAAAACCTGGAAATGATGTCTCCTGACATTCGCCAACAAGCAGTCTTGAACATCTTCTCTGTGCTATTCTGTGCTCTAATTTATCTAAGTAACATGTTTCCTTAGAACACATATTCTCCCCTAATGAAACCAGCCCTACAATTTGTGGTCCAAAATTAACATTTATGTTGATAGGATCATTTTCTCTGAAATTTCTGGCCATTTTAATTACAATAATTACTAGTGAATAAATCTCAATACTGTGTATTCTACTTTTGGATTCTCAAGGACTCTAATGTCATGCTGTCCAATATGGTAGCCACCAGCCATGTGGAGCTATTGAGCACTTGACATGTGACTAGTTTGAAATGAGGTAGGCTGTAAGAGAAAATACACACTGCAAGTTGAAAACACCATGAAAAAAATGATGTCAGTTACATCATCAATAATTTTTATTATTATAGTTTAAAATTAAAATAAATTCATTTGATAAAATATAGTATGAAATGAATCCCACCTATTTCCTTTTACTCTTTTGTATGTCACTAGAAAACTTAAAATTGCATATGAGACTTGCATTTGTGGCTCACACATGTCTATTAGAGGACATTTCTAAAATTTCAATGATTCTTCTGGCAGCTCCTATATTTTGACTATGCCACCTATAAAGCTGGGTGACTCTATACAAGTTACTTAAATTCTCTAATCCTCAATTACTTAACATGCCCAATAAAACTGTTTTCCAAGCTTGCTATATGAATGACATGCTATGATGTTTTCATATTCCTAATAAAGAATCAGGTTTCTTTTTATACCACCCTCCTGTTACCTACCATCTCCAAATGTAGTCACAACTTGGAAGCAAGGCATTCTTCTCCAGGAGAAAAGAGACAATATACCTTCAGTGGAAATGCATTTGAAAAAATGTAATCCTTCAACTTTTTCTGCCCACTTTTGTATATGGACCATTTACAAACTCCTTCAAAGACTAAAATCGAATATATGCCAGTATACTCAAGTATCCAGTTAATAAATACTCAGTGATCAGGTAATCCAATAAAAAGTAATTGAACCAACTGTGTTCAGGAAATATAGATTAAAATGAAATCAATCAATTAATCAATTAAGCACTTACAGCATCTTTAGGCAATAGACTTTAAAATAAATGAATGAAAAACTCTATAACTCTATAACTCTATAACATTATAACTCAAAAATTATTAAATTCAAATTCTAAATAAACTTGTTAAATTTGGAGCAGCAAAGATGTCGTTACTTTTAATCAAGAGATAAGACTAATTTTAGGATTAAATACAGTTAAGTATCTGAAAAAAAATAATTTAAACTTACTTATGATCTTATTCATGTGATGATTTTCTCTTCACCAGAAGTTTTCTCATTTGTAGTACCCAAAGTAAAACTTCATACTTTTAATAAATGCTGTCACTGATAATGTTTGGTATTAAAATCTGGGATAGAAATGTGTAAAATTCTACATTTTCATAATTATTTTCATATCAACAAGAAAATTAAACTATCATAAGCATACATGCACCCTAAATATTTATGTAGAAAACACCTGAAGAATAGAATCTATATGTCCAGGGTAAATTACTCCTTAGTAGAAAAACTTTGTCATCGGTTGCCAGGTTGTATGGTGGGAAGTGGGGGATGGTGCTGCAGGGTAAGGAGTCTAGTGCTAAAAAAAGAATATTTACCTTGGAGCTTTACTCATATTCTTAATAAGTATTTTGAAACCAAGATATTTATGCTTGAGGAAATAAAAAGATAAGTGAATACCTCCTTCCCGCCCTCTCCCAAAAAACAGGTATCTAATCTGTTCTAGGTTGTAGGATCCCAAAACTCTCATTTCAGTACTTGGTGCACAATGTGTTCTTACGCTGGAGAGATGAATTAATTGCCTGGCATAGCTATATAATGAAATAATTCAAAGAATATTTAGCAAACTCAGTTATTTCTATATTTATCAAAGATGGTCTCCATGTGTTATTCAGTTGCAGGCAATTATTACAGGAACAATAATTCATGCAACAAAACTGTCTGTTTAATTCAGAAAGGCAGCTATTTGGACTTTGTTAAAAAGACACCTATGAACTTTTTAGGAGTTGCAATTTGATAACTACTTAATGGAAATGTGGTTTGCATATGGCTAAAGAGCAAAGAACAATCCCCACATAAGACTCTAGTGCAAAAGTAAATACCTAAAACATCAATTTAGCTTAAAATACCAACAATACTACCAGCTTACTGAGAAAAAAAAAGGAAACAGATGACAAGGATCTGTCTTTTCATTTTCTATAAGGACAGGTAAAATAACCTGATCTGCTTATTCAACAACTTTTGAATCGCCAATTGATTTTCTAAAATGTATGTGATAAAATTTTGAGAGCTAAAAAATATTTCTCTAGTAATTGAAAGATGAAGACATGTTCTCTTAACTCTCATATGCTATAGGGCATGTATATTGCTATTGTCACAGATTTATTAATTAGTGTGCAAACAGAAATAATTAAAAGAGCATTTTAAACCCACAAATCTCAGGGGCTTGGTTTAAGGAAAGGACATAAAAAAAGTTTTTTTCTATTTTAAAGAGTGGGATTAATATTATTGAAAGCATATTGGGCAGCTCTGTATTGCCTGATATCAATCATGAAGTTCTCCAGTACTCTAAAGACTCTTCTAGAAGTACTTTCAACCCATCAGAAATGACCAAGAAATGGGACTTTCCTGAAAAAGCCTGTCTTCATGTGATTTCCAAGTCTGTTTCAATACCAAATACACCTGATTGCTTATCGGATCTAATCCAACCTGCCAAGAGCTCTGATTTCTGCCCATCTGTCACTAGTTTATTGGTTCAAGACGATATTAAGACAAAAAACAGGAGACAAAATCAGTTGGATTTTTTTTTGCAACTTTCTATCTTTTTTTTATTGTCTATCAAAGTTATGTGATTCCAAACTGACTTGAAGTTGAATCTCAAGTTTCAAATCATCCAACTTCCCTCAGGAATTAGTTACCATACACACACACACACACACACACACACACACACACACACACACGCATAATTGTTTGAACTGTGTGATGTTACTTACTCACTCATCTTTTTCCTTTTTTCTCTTTTCTATCTTGTCTACTCTCCTCTCCGTTTTTCTTCTTCCCAGTAACTTTGGTGTGAAAGAAATGCCAAACACAAACAAGGAAACTTGCAGGGTTATAAGATCTCTACTGATTTAGGAAGTTTCATTGAAGAAAAAGACAGAGAATTTATATAAGGTTAAAATAAAGTTTCATATGAAGTGTGTCGTTTTGTATTTGCAGAATTAAAAGACTTTTTTATTATAATGTTCTTTTATCTCACCTTGTTTCATTAAAATATAGGACACTGGCAGAAAAATTAAAAGTAAATAGGCACATATCTTTATCCATGTAGGGAAGAAATAAATCTCTCTCACTGATAGCTGCTGTAGTATAGCTATCATTTGAATAGTACAGCTGCCACAACAATATCAAATTTTATAGTTAAAAAGCAGTCAAAACTTTAATGTTACAGTGGAGGTAGATATATATTGCACTATAAATAAGCATCCTCTAATGAAGAAATAAAGCATGTTTATTTTTTTTTCCTAGACATACCGTTGAATAGCATATAGCACCTACTGCAATCTGTCATAATAGAACTCATTATACTTGGGCGTCTATAATACAAAACCCTGATTTACACTAATTAGGTTGGCTTACATTGAGACATATGAGAACTCAAAAACCCTGGCCTGAGAGGCAAACTTTACCTCTGTCTTTAAAAATTTGTTTTTTCCATTCCTTCTTCAAAATATAAGGCTAATGGGTCTCTGGAAGAATTTTTGTTCTTTTCCTTCCATATATTTTAAACTTGTGGGTTTGATTGGCAAAAGTGCGAGGTACATGCAGTTTGGGGAAATTCAATTTGGCAAATGTTTAAACCAAAAATGACTAGCTCTAGAATAGGCTTATTTGGAGCCACGGGATCTCAATCTAAAGATGGCATTATGGGGATTCTCCCATCTCGCCCTCAATGCCTTGTGGGATGTGGTTTCTGAGCTGGACATTTAGCTGCCAGTACCAAAGTTTAGCTCTCTACACACATTAGTCAGCGGCCAGGTTCCTCTGAGGGGGAAAGAAAAAAACAACAACAAAATAACCCTAATCCTTTTAGAGTCATGTTTAGCTTTTTGAAAAGACAAACTTGTTCCTATTCTACTGGCTAGTCAGTTGATATCAAATAGGATGCTTCAGTTACATGGATAAAAACATAAGACTCTGCAACTCATCTTTTGCAATATGTTAAATTTCTCCATTAATGAGCAAAGACAGCTTATCCTAATCAGCCTTAAAATTCTGATAAAGTAGTCCACTACACCTTGGAAGTCTTGCATTTTAAAACTCCCTTGTGTGCCTGTCACATTATGCTCAGTCAACTGGCATGTGACAATACCAAAGTGACCTATTTTAATTGCCTCCCTCTTCTTTTGTGCCATAATTGGTACATTTGGCATTGCAGAAGCCAGTTGAGGTCAAGTGCCCCTCACACTATGTCATTGCTATCTAAAATACAGACAAAACAGTGCCAAGACTGATACAAACGAAGCAGTAAATGTATGATCTATAAGCACCAGGCTTATAAATGAAGTTCCATTTCTAAGCCTACATCAACTCACTGATTGGATGGTATCATTGTAAGAAAACCATGCAGAACCAAAATATGACATTGGTGTATTTCATATGCCATGCCTCTTTAGCAGAGCCTGTCCAAAAGTAGTAACTAGAAGCATTGATTGTGTTGAGTACATTGCAGTAAGAATAAACTTGGTGAATTGGACTAACTTCAAGTTCAATTTGGTACTGGTCCAAATGATCCAAGAATGTATGTTGGGACATTTGGGACATTGAACATTTGGGACAGACCATTTGAACAATATTTATTAGTTCCCACTAAGTCTAGAGCCCCAAATGTATTATAAATACTATGTATTTATATAGACATAAATGACGCTCAGCATTTTCTCAAGGCCTAAACGATATTTCAATATGTATGCATAACAAGAGGCTGAGTGTTTTAGGTACAATATGTTCCTGGTTTCAGTGAAGGAGAGATTAATTAAAGAACACCATTGCATTTTACTAGACAGCATCAAACATACATTCTCACTTGTCCTAACCACCATTTAAAAAATGATACTATATATTTCCCTATTTTGAGGACAGAAAACCGAGGATTGTTTTTGCCTCGGTTGGATTAAGGAAGGACTTGAAGATGAGTGAGTTTGCAATATTCAGAGACGGTGAAAGTAATTTCAGTCTTAGAGATAAACATGAACAGAGGCCCATAGTCGTGAAAATACCTGTCATATTTGAACAAAAGTGAATGGTACTGTGCTCTGGTGCACAGCAGATGTGTGCATGGTAGCTGCAGAAACATTGCATAAGTTCAGCAGACAAATAAAGAGAACAAAGGTAATACAGCAAAGCCCCAGGCTTTTTCTCTGTCAATTATTTTCTCTGTAAATTAATCTATTTGGAAATGGATTAATGATCTAAATGGAAAATAAATATAATTGGCTAAGGGTGGGGGAGTGCCTTAGTAAATACAAGCTGCTATAATATACCACAGACTGGGAGATATAAACAACGAAAACGTATTTCTCCCAGTTCTGGAAGCTGGAATTCCAAGGTAAGAGAGTGAGCATGGTCAGGTTCTGATGAGGGCTCTGTTCCTGGCTTGGAGCTGACTTCCTTCTCACTGCGTCTTCCCGTGGTGGAGAGAGACCATCTCCCCCATGTCTCTTCTTATAAAGGCACTAACTGCATTCGTGAGGGCCCACCCTCATGACCTAATTACCTTCAAAGACCCCACGTCCAAAGCACATCTCATTGGGAATTAGAGCTTTTGCATATGAATCTGGGGAGTACAAGCATTCCGTCTATTGCAAGGAGGAAGTAAAAATGAGGTGTTAAAACCTATAACTCAATAAATTGCAAAATATATCTCTCCCTCCTGTCTTGTTCCAGAGATCTGTTCCTACTTCTGTGTATAAATGACTAGGTATAACTGCATATATATATATGGCACTAGCACTTATTTTTCAAATGTATATATAGATAGATATATAGATATTTTTCAAATGTATATATATATAGATATATAGATATATCTATATAATATACATTATATATATATGTGTGTGTATATATATATAATCTTAAAACTCTGGGATAGCAGAGTAGCCCTTCTGAACTAAGGCATACTGTCCCACAAAGAATAAACACATAAATGAACAGCTGTGAGTGTCTCCAGGCCTATCCTAAGATAATAAGCACCTTTGAAGGAACATTCATTTTTTCAAGCCCCAGAGGCACCATGTACTGCCTGGAGACAATATATTCCTACTTATCCCCAGGATACCTGAGAAATCTGACTCACGATGCAAAATATTGTTGAGAGCTTTAGATAAAAAGGAATAATAAACAACAAATCTACAGAGGAGAAGACTCTCTGCAACTGCATAAGCAAGACTAGGTTAGAGGAAGAGATTTGCTCTCTGTATTTTGATAATTTAACAGCCAGTGTCGTCACATTTTGAAATAATCTGAGCTTCCATGGACTGAAATGCCCATCTGTAAACAGAGTCTCAGGAGTGTTACTGGAGATAAGAATGAGGTGTGCTGGGAAAGTCTCTGTTCTGTGAGGATGGAGAGTGGAGAGCTGTTCCTAACCTCTAGCAAATCATCTAATTCGAATAAAAATAAGTCAGGCTCATTGTCAGAGATCCTGATGTGATAAATATTTCCATTCCCCAACTTACTTTTATGAGAAACACCATGGCATGGCAGCACATACATCTAATAACTATTGCCAGATAATGACAAATCTCTGATACCTTTTGTCATATTGCAGTCTATGTTGCTAGTTTTGTATTTACAAGCAAATTGTTACCTCAAAATATGAAATGCTGGCATTTAGAGAAATACAGAAATTACTCATTTCCCTGGAATTCTGCATGACAAATTTGTACTATGCTTTAACTCTAATAAATGTAGCTGTAACAGAGTTTTCATAAACATTCTTGAGATGTTCTTCTGGAGTAGCTTTATTTTGGCACCCTACTTTTCCTGCTTAAACAATGAAAGGTTGGCTGATATTGTCAAAATACAGCACTTCTGGTGAACCAAGAGCCATTTATTAAAATAATGTATTGATGCGGTGTCATAAAACACAAAATCATATTTCTGCAGGAAAAACCTATTACCCTAAGCCAAGATTATTTTATTTTAAAAGAAAAATTATTGCAGTTGTGGATTCTGAAAGTAATATGATGTGGTTCAGACCCTGGCCTTTCAGAGGCTAACCAGGCGGCTTTTAATGCACCGTGATATGTTATGTAAAAGAGATATTTGTATAATTAATAAGTCTTCTTGTCTTTGTAGAAATGCATTAACTGAAAGTAGATTCTGGATATGTTATGGCTCAAAATAACTAACTTAAGAACACAAGTATGATTTTCTCTGGTTGTCATAAGGCTTTCAACTAACACATAGGCAAGTGTGCCAACAACCAAAATACACACAAACACACACATGCACACACACTCCTCTTGGAGGGTCAGGGCTCTCCAGAGCTGACCATTTTCCTGACATCGTCTTTATCTTGTCCTTTGTCACAGCACTGCACTTTTTGCTCTAAAGATTCCAGCACTAAAAAGTGGGAAGGTGAAGCCATAGTTCAATTCAATTTATTTTTATATTGCCTCTCATACAAAGTCTCTCAAAATGCTTTACAGTAAGAGATAAAATAATCATATAACACTTGCCCGTATTTGAAACAGCTGCGATCACCCAGACAGCAAGGGGGTAAAGCTGTGCACAGTCATGGGTCAAAGTCCCCGGTGAAGCACCCCTTGTTTATAAGTCGTACAAATGAACATTTCAGCAGAGTGATGTGGCCACCTAATATCACTTGCCAAGCCGCACATTCTCAAGGGAGAAGTAAGAGACTTCATTTTTCTATTCAAAAAAAGCATTATCTCTCCTAAACCTGCAGTGATCTCAACTGGTGACCAGTTTCCTCTCATATGCAAAACTAAAGAGCCAAAGCCCAGGAACATGTTTTCTTTCTATTGTTGCCAATTACTTTAATCATACATGATTTATGGCTTCCTGGAAAGCAGTTATTCTGGGGCACCTCTTTTCGTTGTCTGTGTTCCATATTTTGGCCCCAAGAGGTAAAGGAGAAAGACTGGTGGAAAGACTGAAATAGGTGATATTTCTTTGAGTCAACCGATAGCAAAGAAAAAGAAATGCTTACACTTGAGTCTTGGAAACTCAGAATGAATCAATGGCAGGCATTCTGAGACAGGAAGAAGGAATAAGGGAGGAGGATGGAGAAAGAATTTTTGCTAGATAAGGCAGCCCAAATTGAATAATAATTCCCAATAAAAAAAGAAATAAAAACTTATGTCAGGAAAAGATAATGAAAAAGCCAATCCTGGCAAAAGAAAATTAGGTCAAATCGATATATCAAGTGTGTGTACCACTTTTAATTTACAGAAGGGCTATTCTGGACTTGATGTAAGGAAATTAGAGATGTTACTATTCTCTGAGAGTGACAGAGTTATCCAGGGGGAGAAAGTACAGTCAGCAGTTGAAAACTATGTTTGCAAAGATGTTCTTTTACAGAGCAACTAACAGTTTGAAATCACCAGTGAAAGTAATTCTCAAAAAAAAAAAAAAAAAAAAGTTTCTCCCCCAACACCCACCCCCACCCAGGCCCATCACGTAGTTTTCCAAGTATGGAGACAAAATGTTCTCTATCAAAAACATATTTTTTTCAAAAAGTACAAAAAAAAGTTTTGAAAGCCTCTGGCTCTTGAAGAATTCACAGTATTCATGTCAGTAAATAATCCAAAATTTATTTGTTTAGGAAGTACGTTTCTGGAAGGATCTGAATCTTTTCTATCCTCTACTTCTTTAATAGAGCCACATCTTTATAATGCATAATAACAAAACAGAATATATTGTAACTCATTTTTTGACCTTTCAATATTTCTGTCACTGATTGTCAGAGTTGAGAACTACTCTCTATCTTGAGGTGATGGATTATTTAATTAACCATTGACCTTTTCCCAACATTTGTTGACAATGAGCATAGTCCCATGGAAGCTGCCTTCTTTGGATATTGGGCAATTCTGCATTGTTTATCAATAGGAGAATGCTATTTTTTGTAACTTAGATTAAATAACCAGAATTACTTTTTCTCACATATTTGTTCAAACCTATTTTCAAATGAATTTATGTATGCTTTCTTTTAACTATCTATTGGAAAACAGCAATAGGTTTACTATACCTTTTTAAAACAAATTACACGTCAACAAACACGTCTGATGAAATTTAATTCAGTCAACCTGCAAAAAATAATCATGTTTTCTACTTATAAATCTCTCATAAAAAGTTACAGCAACTCATTTCTAAGACATACTCTCCTCCAGGTCCCCAGTTGATTCCAACTTTTTCTAGGGAACAAGATCCTGAGAGGGTAAAGAACATCCATTGCAAAGTATGAATATAGTCCTTTGCCGCATGATGACATCTTAGTTTATGACAAATCGCGTATTCGATGGTGGGCCTGTAAGTTTACAATGGAGCTGAAAATTTCCTATCTCCTATTGACATTGCAGCTATCATAACAACATAGTTTTTGTGGTGATGCTGGTGTAATGAACCTACTGTGCTGCCAGTCATAATAGTATAGCACATAAAGTTATGTACAGTACGTCATACTTCATAATGATAATAAACAACGATGTTATTGGTTTAGGTATTTACTACATTATACTTTTTAATGGTTATTTTAAAGTGTATTCTTTTTACTTGTAAAAAACCATACTTTGCTATAAAACAACATGCTGTGTTAGACCAGCAGCAGCTTCATACATCTCGTGTTTACTGTGTCTCTACATCGCATCATTTTCTCTTGTGCTTGATTTAATCTCCTGTTGTTTTGTACAGTAACATGCTCCACAGGCTTGTAGCCTAGGCAGTAGGTTATACCGTGTAGCCCAGGTATGTGGTAGGCTATACCATCTAGGTTTGTGTAAGTACACTCTGAGATGCTTGCATAATGACAAAATGGCTTAATGGTTTATTTCTCAGAACTTACTCCATCTTTTAAGTGGTACATGACTGTAGTTGTTTGTAAGTGCCGTTTTTTCCAAAGGCTATTTTTTTCATAGGTCAAAAAATTATAGATTTTGCTAATTAAATAATAAAATTAGAATGTTTTGTTTGAATGACTGTCTTGTCTCAGTCCTTGTAGTATGTATCATTTCCATGTACCCCTTCCAACAGTCCCACAACTACCCACTTTCCTTCTAGAATAGCTTTTCATCTTAGATGTCAGGGAACGGGAGGTTGTGGGGAAGGATGAGGCTTAGAGTGTTGCAAGCACAGGGCAGAATTTCCTGGAAGATATTCCTTTTCTACAGATACCATTGTTTTCAGGGGCAAGGGATGTGGTACTTCAGAGAAGGGGAAAGTTTTCAGAGGATCCGATGAGCTTTTTTCTCTCTTAGCATTTTTACTATGTGTTCACCTCTCAAAGATTTGAGTTATCAAAGTTTAATTGAGGGCATGTCAGAGTATAGGGATTTGGAGCCAGACAGTCCTGAGCTCAAATTTTTAGGTGTTTTTTTTTCCTTTCTGGGTGATACTACGCACCTCATTTATTTTCTTGGTACCTCCATTTCCTTACCTATGAAATGGGAAAAAAAATACCCATCTCTTCCACATACTATGAAATTTAGTGAGATCATATATGTAGACTTCATGGCAAACAGTAAAAATTCAGTAAAACAAAGCTGTTCTCAAGTAATACTGAATTTTCTAGTTTGTCATGGCCATTATCTCTACAGAGTTGGATACAATATATTAGAGATGTTTCGGCAACAACTGAAGTACATTTTCCTCTCCCTGGAGTCTACAGTATTTAAAGATTTGACATTATGGAAGTATATTGTCTTCATTAATTTATGTTAATTTTTAATGTTAGTGTGGCAATATGGTATAATATATAAGAAAGCTTATGTGTGTATGCTTCTGTATATAAACACAGTGAAAACATACAGATATTGAAGGGTAAAAGCGTTTTGACCCTAAAAAGGCAGATTTTCATTAAAGGCTAAACCTAGGACATAATATAAAGCATTAGTTGTAATAGCGGCCATTTTTTGTTTGACAAGAAAATAAATTCTTGAAATGAAAGATATTTTGAAATAAACAAAGTCATCATGTATATATTGATCATATTTTATGAAAATGTGACTGAAATTAAATTATGGAGTTTTATGCTTATGTCCAGGGAAACAGCACATGCAAGTTACATTTGTGTTATTTTCTTATAGATCCGTTACTCATGATGTTTCCTCTGGTATCTATCAATTTCCCTTCAAATCCAAAGAGCTTATCTCCTGTTAGGACAGAACCATATGGGCATATCATCAGATACTTAGACGCTTAAGTTGTACGTTTGGTACATGGATGCCGTTGATGTACTATTATGATGGATACCTATTAGCATGTACATCACTGAAACATAGACTCTCTAACGTCTTTGACAGTGGCTGCCCTTTCCACGTCAGTGTCAATCCATCCCAGAATCACAAGAATGAACAAATGTGACAGGAGAGGCTGTACCAATTATAGATGAAGGGATACTATCTACTCCCATTATTTGATGTGATTTATTTGGTGGTCCTTCTGCATTTGTAGGCAGCAGATTGTAGCTGTTTATGAAGTGACAAATGGTACTCAGTGACACTGAGTGACTTCTCTAATCAATTTAGCTTGTCTAAAAAATGGTCATGAATTGTAGGATTTGTTGAATGTAGGCGGATATAGAAAAGTTTGAACTTTTTGCGCTAAAAACATATATTCCAAATATATACTCAAAAGAAAAAAAATAAATAATAAAATTAGTTTATTTTAATGATAACTGTTTTTCAAAGAAGTTTTAAAAAAAATGTTTTATAAGTCTTTTGTTTAAGGATTTTTTTCAGATAAGAGGTATTTTTCATTGATTTGAGAATTTTTTTTTCCTTGGTCAGTTTTATTTTGAGGAAATGTGAACACATAGTTATCTATATAAATGCATAGTTCTGTGATGGAAAACTGAAACAACTTAGCTAGGGTTGCCAGTGAAATAGTTGAGGCTATGATTATATTTAAAAAAAACACCTTTGGGCTTATGATTTCAAACATTATCTGAAGTTTTCAATTATTATTTAGCCCTTTATAATAAAACTATTTTGGTCTAAGTTATTTTATTGATGAATGTATTGAGTTAATTATACATTATTTAAAAATTATCTAATATCTATAATACACAGTTTCTATTACACAAGCAGAAGTCATTTCCTTTAAACACTGCAGAAATATATACACTTTTAAACTTACTTGTATTTAAAATAAGATCTTTGTCTCACACATATTACTTACTAGTAATATGGTATAAAGTCACAGGCTGGGCTAACCTTCCACAAGTATGTTTACATATTTATTTCAATTTATTAGACCTAGGTAGTCTTTTACATACTTAATTCCAACCACTACTGCTATAAGCCAAGAATGATTTTTTCCTATCTCTGTATTATTCAAATTTATTAAACAATATTTCACATTTGTTTGACACCATGTCAAACTCAGGACTCCTAAAGAACTGCTGCAGCTTTGGAACTGTTATGCTTTCTCGGACTTTAATCATTTTTGGCAAGGCTCCATTTCCTGTCAGAAAGTGAAACAGCTTTGGAATGTCATTTTCACGAAAGAAAACAGAGAGAATCCGAGAGGAAGTTCTCCTCCACTCCAGATCCCCTAAGATACTCAAACACGCTCACAGGAGGGCTGGAATACATCAAACATTAGCAAAGGGAAAAGGACACAATTTTCCCACATTAAAATACATGGATAAAGTTGAACTTCTGCTAAAAATAGTTCCCATGACTAATCCTATTAAGTTTAAAAAATTGGACAGTATCTTCCTTGAAGCAGAATTACTCTCTGCCATCACACTGCTGCTGCCCACCCCCCAGCCAAAGCCAGCAGCCCCTCAATGTTAGGTCCTCAACTTTCCCTATATAATGACATTAGGAGAAAAGTGAGCGAGAAAAAGATTGGACGGTGCTTTTTATTCGATCCTTAGATATCAAAGGACACCAAAAATAAGATATACAGATTAAAATTATCTCAAAATACCAAAAATTCTGAAGAGCAATATGCGGTCCTTATACATCTGCAAAGTTTTCCCACTCACTCTTGGACTCAGTGTCCCCAGGGAGCAATGAGATTACAGAGAGCAAATTAAGATTACTCTGAGCTCTGCCACTTCAAGGCCTAGACAATGCTGGATACTGAAATTGAGCAGCAAATCTAAAAACCATCTATACTATTTTGGACGCGCAAACCCCTGATTTTTGCTTCGTGTGACAACCGTATTAACTGGACAGGGCGGAGGAGGGGATGAAAACGGATCACTGCAAATGCCTGACAAAGCTGAGTGATTCTGAGCCACGTGTGTATGTTGTCATATATGAGAGAGGAAGCCATTGGTACTCACACCATCCTGCACTTCACACTAATAATCAATATCACTTTGGTGTTTTAGAGGAGGAGATATGGGAATATAAAGGAGTCACTGCAGAAGGAGTCATTAGGTACCATGATATTGGCATACGCTAGCTAAGTGATCAGCAATGGTGAGGTTCAGCTGCCATGAACCCTACACTCAGCTGATGCCATTAACCTGCTAGATCTAATGAACCCCATAGACCACATTAAAACACAGAAAGTAAAACAACGATTGAAGAATGGTTTTTAAGAAATCATGAATCCAAAAAAAAGGAGAGGGCATAGATGTCAATTAAGAAATGTCTGTGGAACCATTGAACAATCATTGCAGAAACACTAGTTTCAAAGGAGAGGCAAGTAACACATCCCCAACTATGATGAGATACTTTTTGAAACAATTGTTTTTCTAAGTGAAGTGGATCATCTTTCAGGTTTTGTATTAGTATGCAGAAATTGAATTGACCAACTGATTGAGAGTTTTCCACGTTATCACCATAGTGTGAAATGCCTGTAGCTACCTACGTAAGTCATAAAGAAAAAATCCTTTGTTGGAGGTTCTAAATCGAAGAGTACATGTCTAAGCTAATCCATGATTCATAGCCACTAAAGCATTGGGTCTTATCCTGTATATATGCACTTCATTGAAAATGGTGACCTACATCCCCATCAGCGTACATTTCTGTCCAAGAGAGGTTTCGGTCACCGTCAAGCTAACCACATTTTTCAGTTTGCCTTACATGTAGAAAAGGTTCTAGCTTAATAGTTACTAAAGTAATTGAGAGTGAAATTCTTGAAGTTAACCAAGGAAAATCACTGTCAGGTTAATAGGCAATGCAGTGAGTAAAGAATGTGGGTCCCGGAGCCACACAAGCCCAGGTTTAACTCTGAGCTCTGCTGCTTACTAATTCTAAAGTTGTCATTTCTGTAACAGTGTTTTGCCAACAGAAAAGAGGTATAAGGAATTAAGATAGTCAAGGAAGGATTTAAAGCAGCAAAAAGTATTTTTTTTTCCCTTTTGAGCATCAGCCCTCTAATTCCCATAATGCTGAACTTAATATGATAGGTTAGTCAGTAAGTGAGTTTTGGCCATGGCCTTCCATGGATATACAGGGTTTGTCCTCTGCCTGAACCATCTAGCAACAAATCTGAATCACTGTCCCCTGAGACCAGCAGGATCCAGAAAGCAAAGAACTCAAACTTTCAGAAACTTTGTACAAAGCATGTATGTCAACAAACAGAAACAATTCGAAAGTATAAACCATTACTCTTTAAAGCAGAAACATTCCACATCTAGAAAGGTTATAATTTTATAAACCATTTATAAAAGTTTCAGGTCAGAATGACCCAAACCCAGAAAACTTCAGGTTTCTATTTAAGGAGCCAAATTACAATAGATATTTTAATTTTAAAATAAGCAAAGAAATTGTCATTGTGCAATAGAGAATATAGGCCTGATCTTAGCAGATGTGGGCTTATATGGAAATATAAGCCCATCTCTCTAGCTTTAGGGGTTCAAGCTATGATCCAGATTCCTGTGTTCATAATCGACTTGGCCTCTAACTAACTGTGTAACTATTTACTTCATCTCCCCCTGCTGCAGTTTCATTGCATATAAAATGGAGGCAAAAATCATGGCTACCTCGTAGGGTTATTGTAAGAACTAAATGAGATAATACACATTAGTCACTTAAAACACTGCTTAGTACACACAAAACCCACAATAAACCGGTACTAGATATTGTAGATGTTTATCATGTTATGTGAAACCCTCTTAATTCTAGATTTCCAGGAACCAAGTCCCCTTCTCTTGTGCCGATGTGCCCACAGCTAAGCTCTGGTACAAATTCCAGCATGAAAGATTCTTCTCCTCAGACCCTCCTCAGTTTCTTCACACCAGTAATGGCCCCAAATTTTAGGAATCTAGTAAAACCATCATCTTTTGTTTCTCTCTCTGTTCCCTGCTCTGTCCTACTTCTCTCCTCAATTGGACTAATTTCTTCAGTCATTGATTACGAGTCTCGGTGTCTCTAAATTCAATAGTCAGGTCTTGCAACCTAGAAGAACATTCTCCACGTCATAAACGTAAGTGGATTTATTAGCCAGCTGAGTCTACCAGCTGATGATTCCATCAGCATCCTCCTCCTCATGGTTGTTTTTGTGTTGGCTTCTCTGCAAGCCCAGTACTGCGGCCTAAACGCAAATTACTGAAGAATGCCTGTAGGGGAATAGTCACCAAAGATCGACTCTGATGAACAGCTTGCTACAGCTCTAATGGTGAGACATATAAAATGCATCATACATTAAATTTAATGTTGCCTCATTAGTCTTAATTAGATTCCTACATTACACCAGGATTATGGTTTCTCTGTGTTTATGTTTCCTACTAAATACGAGTCTACCCCAGATAATACTTAAGTGTACTTTTTAAACCTTTGAATAAAAACGTCCAGTAATGGATTAATATCAGTGATATTCTTGATCTTATAAAAATAATACCAAAAGAGAAGCAAACTAACTTATTATATATCTAAGGTGTTCCATGTCATGCCTAAAATCTATAAAAGAAGTCCTGTATCTCAGGAATAAACTTAAAAACTGCAAACATTTACTCACTAAGAAAAGTAATTGGTCTATTATTTCCTTTCTTCCCCTTTCTATCATTATGCATAATATATAATATGTTTTCTCAAGAAAAAAACAGTTGCTTCCACCTCTTCTCCCCCATTTCATAGTTTAGCTTCTCTTTTTTTATTGGCATCTACTGTGAAGACATATCCTAGTCAGTATCATATACAGCTATTAAAGAAGAAAGAGACTTGAGAAACCAGAGCGTGACCTTTTTTTAATAATAAAGAAATTGAGGCTCAGAGGTTTTAGAGACTGGTGGAGGTCATAGTGGTAAAGGTGGATCCATAAGAAGCCTGGCTTTCTGGTTCATAATTCATCACATATATGATCAATTTCATAATGAATCTGAGAATATATTCTGCTGCCATGGTCCAAATGCATGCTGCAGTACAGATCTCCCAATTCCTGACTCTGAGTTCACATGTTCATGAACCAAACACAACTGAACTCAGACTCTGAAATACCTATTGCTTGGCTGCATTTCTACCAGCAATCACACACTCATAAAAAGAAAAACCAAAGAAAGTACAATGTAAATCAGGTCTGATAAGAATTCTTAAGCTCTCTGTCAATAGATAGGGAAAGGCTTGGTGGTAGAAGTCTTCAAAGACTACATCTCATTCATATCTATATGCTAGTCATTTAAGGAATATAACAGATATTAAACAACGGATTAAGGAAGCAATCCTACTGTAGACTCAAGACTAACCAGTTTCTCCTCTTGTTAAAAATGGACACATATATTTTTTATCTTGTTATTCTCCTTGTCTCTCTGGGTTGTCCACTGCCCTCCAGCAATAGCTAAGGTCTGGCCAATGCCACTGTACAGCCAAATCACATCGGGGAGGAAAATATCAGGCAAGGAAATATCAAGATTCAGGGGCTTTATGTCATGAACCTCATGACATAATATCTGACACAGAGTCAGATATCTTTATGTCATGAACCTCATGATTTCTGTGAGATATTTTGCAAAACTCTTTCTTTAGTTTTGACAAGAATACAAGAGTGCAAAGAGGAGAGAAGAAAGAACCAAACAATAATCTTGTGCAATTTGGAAACACAAGCTCAACATGGAAAAACATTTGAAATTTGCCAGCCTCTTGAAACTTGTGAGCAGGAGAAACCGATAGCCATGGGGAAAGCTGGAGGGCTTTGAAAAATGCAATGAACACTGAGAGGTCAAAGCACATTTTAGGCCAAATAATTTTTGGACACTGTCTATATATTTATTTCTATAACATATATATATATTGGAAATGAAAACCTATCTGTAAAACTAACAAAGATACGTATATGTTCATCAGGAATTATACCCAATTATCATGAGTCATTTTCCAAAATTTTATGTTAAGTAGTTGTTAATTCAGTGATCCCCCTCATAACCACTCCCTGGATAAATATTTTAAACCCTGGAGTTTCTAACAAATTTTAAAAGCACTTCCACATCAGTCTCAATATTTGCAAGTTAGAGAAATAAATCATATTTTGTGAGTGAAACTTTTGATTATACAGTGGACTATTTGGGTAAAGTAATATTTGAAAGTTTTCTGAACTATAGAAAGAAATTTAAAGAAGATGAAGACATATGTAATATAAGCGTTCATGACTTATAATTTTGTAATTCATAATATAGTCACAGTATTTTTATTGTGTGTATTCTAGAAGAATGCAAGCTTTTAAAAGTTAAGCATTAAATACAAAAAAAAAAAAAGATGTCCCATGAAATTTGAACTAGTTTATTCTGGAAGAGTCAATTCTATAGTCATGTAATGAAATGGACAGTAGCTCTGCTATTAAACTTTTGGTTTAGTAGCAAGCTATCAAACCACCCACGAAATGTCAAAATATTCTGTACACCTCAGAGTTAGAAATATCTGACTCTGTGTGATTTATGGAAACATTATTTATAATGTATTTTCTGTTCATTTCTGTACAGTGCTGCACCTTTTATAAACCTACTGATTAATATCAAACAGTGAACAAATCTGACAAGCAGGATTACCAGTCTAACAAAACTGTTTATAGTGTGAATGAAAAAAGTACACCATTTCCAGGCAGTGTACTTAATAATAAAATCCTGTTGTACTTAAGTGGTGAAGGGATTACTTAACTGTCAAAGTTCCTTTAACTGTTAAGAGTTGCCACATTAAAGACATGTTATTCAAAAGCACTAGCAGAATATTTCATACCAGTTTATTCATCATTATCATATTTTCATATTTAAGTACAACATAATTGATGTGTATAAAAAATAAATTCAACTATTTGAAATTAAATTATCTCCCCCTACGGCATTTTTATGGTAGAGAATAAACAAGGATTACATTATTTTTATATACATTTAAAATCACTCTGTATACATACTATACATTTTCCAAGTATATGACATCAATATATATTATGAATTAATGAACATTTTTCTTTAGAAAAGAATCTTTATGTCATGAACCTCATGATTTCTGTGAGATATTTTGCAAAACTCTTTCTTTAGTTTTGACAAAAATACTAGTCTATTTTATTAGTTACATAGATAGAATTATAGAACTACAGTTTATAGAGAGTTTAAAGTCAAGTTTCTAACTCGATAATCATTAAGACTATTGGAATATCAGCAACAAATCAAATAATTTGTATTACTAAAATATTAAACAAATAAATTGATAGATAAATAAGAGTTAAATTAAGTATCTTCAAACTCTTTAAGATTATAACAGTCCCAAAACAAGCAGGGGGGGAAAAATCACTCAAAAGTCTATTCCCATGATTCCAAATTGTATTTTTGATAATATAGACAGAAAAAATTTTAATTTAATTTTTATATGGTTATTTCACATCTGCATGTTCATCTTGAGCCTATGTTCATGGGAATCATAAGAGGAAAAGTTATTGAAGACTTATACAGTAAGAAACAAAGAGGATATGAGAAAATATCCCAGCATCTAATTCATTTTTCCCAAAGTGAATAAAATAACTTTGATAAGAAGTAACATCACCAAAAATGATAGAGCAAGTAGCTCCACAGATCCATGCCTCTATGGAAGAATTATTAAGTTAGCAAAACTTTTAGAATCAACTCTTTTGAAACTCTGGATACTAAATACAAAATCTTACAACAACCATGAGAGTGCTTAATGAAAAAAGGAGCTGCTAAATTCTAGCATTTAAGGAAATCCCTTTCAAGTTACTGGCTGACTCCTGATATAACAGAACAGACACTTCAGTGACCCCACATGACAAAGGATACAGTCTTTGGAAGAGTAGTTTGACAACCTTACTAAACAAATGGACAACTTCAGTCTACAACAAGTTACAATAGCAAACTCTGGGGAAGGAGTAGAATCTGATTTCCAGTGTTACCACATTACAACATGCTAAATGTCCAGTTTTCAACCAAAAATTATGAGACATGTAAAAATTAGGAAAGTCTGCCTTACTCACAGGATAAAACAAATTTGGCAGAAAAACCATACCTGAGGGAGCCTAGAGATTAAACATGATAGACAAAGACCTTAAATCGACTGTCTTCACAGTGTTCAAAGAGTTAAAGAAATTCATCAGCAAACAACTAAAAGAAATCAGGAGAACAAATAGAGAATATTACCAAGTAAAGGGACATAAATAAGTTTCCTGGAGCTATAAAGAACAATAGCTGAAATGTAAAATTTTCAAGATTGGTTAAACAAAAATTTAAGCAGACAGAAGAATCAGAGAAATTGAATACATGTCAATTGAAATAATCTAGTCTGATGAACATATAAGAAAAAAATAAAGAAAAATGATCATATCAAAAAATACCAGTGGTGCAACATCAAATACATTAATATACACAATATTGGAGTTCCAGAGGGAAAAGAGAAGAAGAAAGGGACAAAAAGAATATTTGAAGAAATAATGACTTAAAACACCCCTGATTTGGTGAAAGGCACGAGTCTACATAGACAAGAAACTCTACCAACTCTTAGAAGAAATACAATGAAATCCACACAGATACACATTATAATCAAACTGTTGAAAAGCAAAGAGAGATTTTTGAAAACATCAAAGGAGAGATGTATATTATCATATACAAGAGATCCTAAGTAAGACTAATAGCCAGCTTCTCATCAGAAATCATGGAGGCCAGAAAGTAAGGAATGACATAGGTATTAAAGTGCTGAATGAAAAACAAAACAAACAAACAACCAAAACAAAAAACAAAAAAAAAACTGTCAACCAACAAATCTATGACTGGCAAACTATTCTTGAAAAATGAAGGCAAAATTAAGACATTCTGAGATAAACAGAGGTCAAGGAGGTTCATCACTACTAGATGTTTTCTACAACTAATGTTAAAGGGAGCTTTTCAGTCTAAAATTAAAAGACATTAGATAGTAACTCAAAGCCATACAAAGAAATTAAAAAAAAAAAATCAGTAAAGGTAACTAAAGGTAAATAGAAAATCCAGCATTATTATATTTTTGTTTTATGCTGCTCCTTTTTTCTATATGATTTAAAAGATAAATGTATAAAATAATAATTATAAATTTATGTTAATGGACATATGATGTAAAAAGATGTAATTTGTGACACTAATAACACAAAATGGTGGAGGGTAGACGTGTTAAGGAGTAGAGGTTCTGTATACTATTGAAGTTAAGTTGGCATCAATTCAAGCTAAATTGTTAAACATTTATGATGTTAATTGTATTCTCAAGAATAACCTCTAAGAAAATAACAAAAAACAACACAGAAAAGGAAGTGAAGAGGGAATCATAATAGAACACCAGAAAAAAAATCAACTAATTAAAAAACAGGGCAAAAATAGAGGTTTGAAGAAGAATGAACATACAAGACATGTAGAAATCAAACTTGAAAATGGCAGAAGTAAACCCTTCCTTAGAAGTACAGGTATCCTCTGCTTTCTGAAAATTTGTGTTTTTCCTCTTCACTTTTATGAAACATCTACATTAGTACTTGCTTTTGTTAACCGAACGAAATCCAAAGAGGATTTTAGCTATTACCAAAATAAGTCATTACTATACTAATACAGGTATTTTATAAAAGTGAGGTAGGGTAACATGAACTTTCAGAAACCAAGGGGATACTCTTCACTTACTTCATTTGGGCATCTGAAGATTTCATAGGAACTCTGCTTTTGGATTGTGGGGGAAACCTGTAACCACTTTAAATGTAAATGGATTAAACTCACCAATTAAAAGGAAGAGATTGGTACAATGGATTAAAAAAAACACACATATTCCAACTATCTGATATTTACAAGAGACTCACATAAAATCCAAAGACACAAATGTGTTGAAAGTGAAAGAACAGAAAAGATATTCCATACAAATAGTAACAAAAAGAGAGCAGGAATTGTTATACTAATATAAGACAAAGTAGACTTTAAGTCAAATATTGTTGCAAGAGAAAAAGAAGGACATTAGATATTCAAAAAAATGCCAGTACTTCAAGAAGATAAAACAACTATAGGCATTGCTACAATATAGCAAAATTTATAAGACCCACATCCCTCTATTTAAAAACAAAAAACAAATTAGCTACCACCATTTCCCTCATGACAGCCTCTAAATTGCCAACCTAAACCACTTTGGAATATTGTCTATTTGTGTAGCTCTACAAGAAGAAGACCATATATAGAAACAGCATTTCTCTGTTTTGTTTCATTTTGTTTTTCTAGTCTCAAGCCCCAATTTACTTTCAGGGCAGAGGTATCACTTAGCCCCACAAAATCCTCTAGCCTAGAAGATTTCATAGTGGATTGGTAAATCCACCCAAAAGGGCAAATTGATTTTGACAATCTGGGTTTTCTTTAATTTATAATTTTCATGATTGTTTTAAAGTTGCTCTAATTGGGAAATTTACTATAATATTTGTCACATCTACCAATTATGATCTTTGCACACTTAATATTGATTGCATTGAAAATCATAGAGCCAACCTACATACAAATTTTAGTATTATTAATCTAGTAAATCACTTTAAATGTATTAGTAGAATACTTACAAATGGATTAACCAGAATCAAATATAAAGTAGAGGACATAATTAAATTGTTGATAAAACAAATCATTTCAACTGAAGCACCAATTGAAAGAATAAGTGGGTAAATAAAAATTACTTTCAGTGAAGTTCACCTTCAGTTAAATTTTCAGTTTGCTTCATTGTTATTTTCATTTTGTAATAGACTCATGGGAATTATATCACTTGAATTTCCTCAAAATTCTTGAAAACGTTACCTTACATTTTGTTTCATTACTTCTTCTCTTTAAACATACTCAATAAAAGCTCTTATAGATTGCGAAAAGAAAAATAAAATCGAGTACCCTCCAAAAGTCTTTTCTTTGGGAAACATTATCATTTAAATTTGGAAAGGAAGCCTAAGTTTTTCAGTGCTGACTTCCAAATGTCTGGACTCCCTCTTCCACTTCAGTGGAATATACACTTGGTATTTATAGTTTTCCAGGTTCAGGGGTTGGTAAATGACATATGTTGATTATTTCTTATGCTATTTCGACAATCTCAATTTTATCACCTTGAACACCTTGGTAACATATCCTATACAGCCCAAACTACATGAAACTCATATCATGTGAGTAAGGATGGGAGTGAGGCAAGAAGCTGGGAAGAAGACATCTGACACGCATTATTGTTGCTGCCTTTCTACAACTCATCAAATTATCAACCATTTCTTCAGAGCCAAGCCCCTGCTGGGCCCAACAGGAGTGTCGCATCTGCAGGTATAAGAGATCTGTAGACCCCTGGGGGAGGAAAAGTGGTTATGGCAGGCTAGTTGCCCAGAACTAAGAGAAGCCAAGGGTTGCTAAACTGAGTTCTCCCTACCACTGAGACTAGAAGTCCAAACTTCTGCTATAGAGAAGAGTAGGAACAGAGAGGCTTCCATTTTCTGCCCTAAAGGAGACCAGCATTTACCAGCAGAACACTACAAGTTCCAGATGTGTACTATAAACCCTTCCATTATGTGGGAGATTGCCACTGCACAAGTCAGCCAGAAGTTAAGCTGGCACCAAACAGTGAGGAGAACAATAATCTGGCAAGAAAAAATTACAATACTCCACTGGAACCAGCAGAGTTTAAGTATAAAATATGAAACAATAAAAATCATAGAAAAATTTAGAATATCTTCTATCTTACCTGTTAGGCTGAAAGGTTTTTAAAAAGAGAGCAACACAGGTAATATTTGCCTATGCAAACTTAAGTTATTTAGCCAAATATGACATAAATAAAGCCAATATGCACATGTCAGAGTTAGAAAAATATCTGCAAAGAACGTGAAAGGTTGTAGGTAAATACCATAAGTAGCAGCTATAAATTACTGAGAAAAAATATAAGAACACTCTATGTAGTAGTTGTCTATTGCTCCAAAACAAATTGTGCCCAAAATTTAGGAGCTTAAAATAACATTCATTTTATCAGTTTCTGTGGGTCAGGCATCGAGGTGCGCCTCAGCTAGGTTCTTCTTGCTCTAGAACTTTCATAAAATTACAATAAAGATTTTGGCCACTACAGATTCATAAGTCTCAGTTAAGAAGGAGAGATCTGTTTTCAAGCCCACTCACATGATTTTTAGCAGGCTTTGTTCCTTCATCACATGGACCTCTTCAATAGGGCTGCCTCATGACATTGCAGCTGACTTCCCACTGGCTGAGAGAACACACAAGAAGAAAGGTTGCAGGCTTTTTATAACCTAATTCCATTCCATTAATTCTGCATTCTATTTGTTCGAAGCTAGTAACTAAATGCAGCGCACATTCAAAAGAAGTTTACCCAAAGGTGCAAATGTCATGAAGCAGGCATTATTGAGGTCATCTTAGAGGATACCTCCCACACTACGGAAAGATGAAGAAAGGATTTGTAGGCAATTTACAGAGGAGTGAATCCAAATGCAAAATATATATATTACATTATATTTATTACATTATATTATATCATATTATAAAATAAATATATATAAAGATTTTCAAATTGCTAATTGAGGAAATGCATATTATTTATTAATGAGATATCACTTTGCATCCATAAAAATTGCAAACTTTTTTAAAGTGTAATTCCTACTAGGAATTTGAATTCTTATAATTCAATATATATATATAATATAATCACTATATATATATATAGTGATCAAACAACACAGTAAATGTTTAAATAAAAAAATTATTACAGTAAAAGACACATTGTCATTAATCCCCATCAAAATACTCCCCCTCCCTTCGAACACCTTTATCCCACCATTCTTGCCACTTTCTGAAACAGAACTGGAAGTCTTCTTTTGTGAGTGTCTTTAGTTGCGCTGTTGTGGCTGCCTCGATGTCCTAAATCATTTTAATGTTGGGGAAGAACCAGAAGTCTCATGGTGCCAGATCCAGTGAATAAGATGGATGAGTACACATCATAATAATTTTATTTGACAGAAATTGCCATATACCATAAGCAATGTGTGACATGGAGACTTTCCATTGTGATCAAAAAATACAAGAATGCAGCAGATGCTGCTGTTGAGTGCCATCCAACAGAAAGGCAGGGATCTCCAATATGGAAAGTGTGTGACAAGTTTCAACTTGATCAGTGCAGTCAGTCAGGTGTAAGCTGTGGTTGAGAGAAGGTTTGTTTTAAAGGGTGCTGTAAATCATCCTCCATCATGACAATGCTCCGTGTCACACATTGCTTCTAGTACGGAAATTTCTGTCAAATAGAAACATGATGGTGTGTCATCATCCACCGTATTTACCAGATCTGGCATCAAGCAATTTCTGGCTCTTCTCCAAAATCAAAATGACCATGAAAGGTAAATGTTTTGAATTGATTCAGGATATCGAGGCAGCAATTACAGCACAACTAAAGACACTCACAAAAGAGGACTTCCAGAACTGCTTCAGAAAGTGACAAGAATGATGGGATAAGGGTGTTTGAAGCAAGGGCGATTATTCTGAGCGGGATTAATGGCAATGTGTCTTTTACTGTAAATATTTTTTTATTTAAACATTCACTGTATTTTGAATGTTTAAATAAAAAAATTAATATATATACACATATATGCACATATATATACACACATATATACATATATATGTATATATATATATACACATATCAACCACAAATTCCATTGATTATAATCTATCCTGTATATTCTATCCTGTAGAATACACCTCAACAGTATTTAGAGGTGTATTAAAGAACATTATTTGTAATATCTAAAAACTGAGGTTTGTTGGCATTGGGATAAATGGCTATTTTAAAGCATGCTTGTGGTTACATTTATGCAAAATAGAGAGGCATAGATGATAGATGGATGGATAGATAGATAGATAGATAGATAACAGCTAGATAGATGATAGGACAGCTGTATATTTGAGTGTATGCATGTACATATATTACATATAGAAATAGATGAAAGGATGAACAAAAATAAAACAAGAAAGTGTCACTCTTACAAGCTTCTTAGAACCTGCGTAAAATAATAAACAGAAACCTCATTGAAAATAGAGTCAGGAGGCTAGAGGAGAGAACTCCCACGCACGCATCACTCAGCACGCACTAGTGACCCCAAAAGGAGGAGACGTATTATTTCCTTTTGCATCTCCAAAAGGTAGTGATACTACAGTTGACTCTTGAACAACTCAGGAATTAAGGGTACCAACGCCTCCCCCAGTCGAAAATCCACATATAACTACAGTCAGTCCACATTTGTAGATTCCTTACTGTGGAGCTGACCCTTTAACAACGTGGGTTTGAATTACACGGGTCTACTGAAAAAAATCTGAATCTAAAGGTACCCACATAGTTCAACCTGTGCAATTCGAACCTGTTTTATTCAAATGTCAACTGTACTTTATTACCTCAGCTGGAGGAAAACAAAATTCCTCCTTGCCCAGTAACAGCTCAGCCAATGGGAGACTGCCATAACTCAGCCAATGAAAAGTCACTGTACTTCAAATTTCAGTTTTCTCCAACAGCCTCTCCTAAGTCCATAAAACAACATCCTTTCCCTTTGCTTCTCTGCACTTACGTGTGGCTTCTCTGTTAGACTGAATCTCCTAAATTACAATTCTTTATTGTTCCCTTTATTGCTAGAGAAATATCTGTTTATTCGTTTAAGGTCAACAAGCCTAAAAGGAAACAAGCATAAACAATTGCCTGTCTAACACACTGTGAGTCTGGAGGCTCTTCCTTGAGCAAAACTATCTTAAGTAGGAGACTTTAAACCATGAATCCCATGCACACACACCATCAGATGTAGTACTTGTTGAGTAGGAGAATCATCTCCAAGTAATATGGGTAAGAGATATGCAGCACAGATCTGAGCACATTACCTGTTACCAGACAATTGTTCCCCATGATTTCATGCTTTCATTTATGCTAAATCACTTCAGTGCGTTTTGGCTTATGAGCTGATAACCTCTGTCATTTTATGTCTATATGATTTTTAGAGTAAACCATACTTGATACACAATAACATTGTTAGAACTAGAAAATGTACTGTGCTGTTAGGCAAACAAGAAAAGATAACACAAAAGGAAGGTCTTTCAAATCTATAATTGATGCTTTGTCTCTAGAGAAGTAACGTGTTTTTAAATCACAGGTGAGAAGAACCAAGATTATCTGCACTATAGAGCATGGATCTTCACATACTAACAATAAGTAAAAAGGAGCTAAAATATTGTGTTTCATATTAGGAAATAAATTTTGAGGCATTTAATGTATAATTCCAAAGGTTTATTTACAAAGCATGTGGAAATTTAAAAATAAATAAGTAAAGGTGAAAGAATATTTCTAAGAAGCAATCTAACCTTAGAAAACTTTCTCTGACCACAGTCAAATTCAGAGCATCTTAGCTATGTTTGAAAAGTGGCTTTTTAAACCACCAATTCCCACAATACTGTCAAGCACCAAGGAAGAAATCATATTTTAGTATCCAACTTGCCATTACAAAAGAGTATTTCTGTCTTAATATATTTCAGATTCCCTTTAACTCAAATGAAAAGGACGATTTTACTGGTGCTATTGTGGAAGCAATCCCTCAGCCTCAATTCCTTCTTGAGCAGGCTGCTCTTAAATGCTTTTACATTATACTACCTTCATTCAATAGAGCATACAATAGGAACAGAGCATGGTAACCAATTCCTGAATCTCTTTCAGAAACAAAACGTTGTCTCTGTACATCTTCACTTACACTTGACACTACATCATACCACTTCCATTAATGACGTGCCACACCCAGCTTTTTCCCATGGACTGAAATTTTACACTACTTACTGTTACACACACTGCTGATGAATGGAACAGCTAAAATGTATATGCACACTAGACAGCACTTCCTACACATCCACTCATCAGAAAGGTTTTCAGAGCTGTTAAGGAAGAGTAAAATGAATAGGGATTGACCATGTAAAACACTCCATTATGTAGGTCACTCACTAATAAAACAAAAGTTCTAGGAGACAAATGTAACCCAAAGAAAAACACTTTCTAAGTGAATGGAAAGGTGAGTAACTCATAAAGACCTTAGAAACTAGAAAAATATCGATCAATAATTAGGATATTTAGAAGTAAAGGTCAAGTAATTTGTGGTGAAAGAAAAACTGTAACTACTAAATTTTAAGATTATGGTTAAGCATAAGTATTAAAGGAAAAAAATGATTTGTGGCAAATCAAAATAAAAGATGCAGATTAAAATAATGTTTTATTTATAAAATTACTTAGATTTTAAAAATATAATATAAATCTAAGGTATAAAAAATTATAAAATATACATAGAAATGTTTCTTTTTCAGAAAAAAATCTAATGTCAATTTTCAGGTTTGAAGAAATCCTGGGAAGTACTAAAAACCAAGCCTCAGAAATGATAAAGGTATTGAAAATTTCACACAGCTAGCAAGTGGCAGAATCAAGATTCAAGCCCAGATCTGCATTCCATCTTTTTGGTTTTTATTTTGTTTTGTTTTGGATCCAAGGACTAGGTTAACTATCAGGTGGGAAACTCCCTCATCCAGGAAAACTTATACCTTGATGAGGTAAGGAAAACATTGTTATATGTCCTTTCTTAGGAATTTATTTATTTATTTATTTATTATTTTCATTCCATGCTATTAACCACTCGACTATGTTGCTCTGACTACTAGATTCTGCTAAAAATATCTTGCAATATAGTAGGAAGATAAGATGTGGCTATTAATTTGGATTTATAAATAAAGGAGGAATAATACATTAGGAGAGTTTTAAGCTTCTGAGCCTGGATGACTGGGAGAAATACATTGCCGTCAAAGAATAACAGAGAAAGTAAGATGATTTGAGTAAAATGACCAACTGCTTTTTTTCCTCTTCACTTCGTATAGGCCCTCTGCTTCTCCAAATACCGCCAGTCGTTCCTGTAATCTCTAGGCAGGAGAATAGAGGAGTTATCTCTCTGGGAAATACACAAACCCAAGAGAAGAAAATCCAAAGATTTTGACATCAAGTGTTCCCTAATAAAATGCCCCAGCCAGATAAACTTACAGAGGAAGCCATAGTTGACAAGCCCCATTCACATGCTCACAGCCTCTAAGAAACTTTGTAATGTCCCATTCTTAAGTATTAGCAGGTAATTAAGACTGTCTGGGCATCTAAAGGAATGTCTAACATGAAAAAGAGAGACTGAAATAATCAAAGAGAAGGTACATGGAAGCATTTGAGGAAACAGATGTTATACAAAAGGGAAAAAAATCACAAAAAAATAGCTTTAATTAATATTCTCAGAGATAAAAGAAGATATTGCATTTGTGAAATAATAACTAGATAGTAATAAGGAATTTCAGAGAAAAAGTGCTCTTGAAGATGAAAAATATAATAGCAGAGATTAAAGCTCAAAGAAGTGTAGAACATAATGTTAAGGAAATCTCTCAGAAGATAGAGAATAAGGATGTAAAGTGGGAGGAAAATAAGAAAACTAGAGGGTCAGTCCAGGTAACCCTTATCCAAATAATTGGAATTCCAGATAAAAGAGGACAAAGGGGAGAAATCATACAAAAATATGTCAAGAAAATATTAATAAAAGGATGACAAGCTTCCAGATTGAAAGAACTTACTAAATGCCCACCATAATGGATGTCATTACATACACAGCAAGGCAAACTACCATGAAATATCGGAATATGAAAAGCAAAGGGAAACTCTTACAAGCTTCTACAAAGAAAAACAAAGAAGCAATTAAAATGACTTTGGATTGATAGTGACACTAGAAGTTAAAAGAAAGCAGAATGATACTGTTAAAATTCTGAAAGGAAGTAACTTTTCCAACTCAGAATTTTATACAAAAAGCACTACTCATATAAAGACATTTTCATACATGAATACTCTCAAACACTGTTCTCTCTCACGTATTTTTTTTTCTCAGAAAGCTCTTAGAGGATGTGCTTCAAGATCATGAGGGCCTAAGCTGACAGAGAAAACATGGGGACTAAAACAGTGTGTCAGCACAATGAGATGGCAAAGGTAACACCTAGGCACCAGGCACGGAGACACCCTGTACAGACTGGAAGAGGTTAGAAGCCACTGAGAGAGAGAGCTGACACTAATAACATTCCTCATGCTCTCAACACACTGGGAGGAGATTGCATCGACTGGAGATGAGTTTGGAATAGAAATAGTGATAAGTACTTATTAGTAAAACAAAACAAGCAAACAAACGAAAACTAAACAAGAAAAAAAAGGGAAGGAAGGAAACATTACATATTATATACGTATACATACATTATATATGTGTATGTGTATATATACACATATATACATATATACACATATATATGTATATATGTGTATCTCCATGTGGATAGCATTTATACAGCCATAATAATATATACACTATATATTGATCTGACTCAAAATATTACAAAATTTGAGAATAGGGGAGAGGGAGAACCAAGAATTTGGTGTGGGAGGAAAGCAATTATAGGAAAGAAAGACTGCTAAACCTGCTTTTTTTGGAATTTATTGAAGAGTTAGTACCTAGAGCTGAACCTTTGAGAAATAAAAATGCATATGTGTTGTTTAATACAGAGCTAATGGAGTTGAAATTCATTGCTTCTAGGAGAAGTGGGAAAGTCAATTAAAGCATCCTTAATAAACTTGAACTATTTGATACTTTAAATTATATACATCTGTCTATCACTAATAAAATAAAAACTGGAAAGAAAGAGACATGTAAATGGAAAACCTCCCTCAGGAAGAATGATGACTTGGATTTTCAACAAAAGAAAGATGAGATTGGAGAAATGGAAGAAAGAAGGCCATTCTAGCAGTCACCAATCCAACTGCCAAAAGGCTAATCTAAGTATTTTGCTGGTATCTATTCTATGTTTTATTTTTTCAGTGATACTTATTCTTCTCAGTTTTAGTCTTTTTACTGACTCAAATTTATCATTAGCTCACCTCCCAAAGCACTTAACTATGTAATTTTACCACCAGTAGTCATCTCATGCACGACCATGTGCAAGAATGGGAACTGAGAATAAGTACTAATGCACCCATTTAAAAACTCTAGTATTAAACCCCTCATTGAATTCCCTGCCCTGAATGGGCATATAATGGGTAACCAACTGCTTGGTTAAACTAACATCACAAATAAATGAAATATAAGCCCAGTTTATTACTATTTCAACCTATATAATTCTCAAACCAAAATCTTGAGAGGACAAAGTACCTCCAATATCTCAGAAACTAGAACTGGTATAATAGGTGTACTTAATCTTTACTTTAAAGCATTCTAGAAAACTGAGAATAACAGTATTATTTCAACAGAGCAATTAAAAATAACAGTTAATTTATTTGAATAAAAGGGAAATTCATGTTCTTATTCTTCAAAATATTTTTATAACTCCTTGCCAGATTCTGAAGGCAATCCTCTGAGATAGAGATGCAAGACAAACATTCTTCTGTTGGCTTAGAGACAGGTAGCGACCCTTACCTGAGGCCCTTAGCTGGACCCTGGAGCCAGAAAAAGAACCAGTGGTTGGATTTCCAGCCCAGAGTTGATTCTCTGCTTTAAAAAATAGCTCTTTCTCCAAACCTCTAACCAAAATGCTTTCTGTATTCTCTAAAATATTATATAAATTCAGAAAACAGGAATATAAAATACATGTGCAGGGCACCTATTTTATTTTATGAAAAGCTATTATTAATAAAATAATATAAATGTTTAATAAATCAACATAAAATATAAATTAATAAATAACTGTCATATCCAGTGATTCCATGCTGAATAATATTATAAAAGTATAAAGAAGACAAAAAAAATAGATTGATAGTTCACTTTATGTATTTACTAAGATTATGAGAGTTTAAATAGGTCCAAAACGAAATGTTCTCCTGTTTTATAACTACTGAGTCTCAGAATGAGTTATTTCTTTCTGGATAATACATGTTTATATTTAGAACTGCAATACTTTGAAGAAACGTAGAATTATATGTAAAGATAGAAAACCATCAAAAAAGAATATAAGTCACTGATTTAAGCTTATTTGTGTCTTTGAGGAAAACTACAATTTATTGTAACCTTCTTTAACTCAAGCTGGTTTAATATTTCTGGCCTTAGTATGTGCTTTTTGAAATTACTAAAATGAAAGAATGAGAAAAACAGATTGATATAATTATTAAGTACTTTGAAAATAACAGCATTGCTCTTTTAAGCAATTAATAGCCTACATTTCCACTTACACTATAATATTATACTTTCCAAGAACAACTCAAACTCTAAATACATAAAATGTAAAGAGCATTAAGGAATTAAACTATAACATAAAACAGAAAATGTTTTAAGAGTACATTTAAAGTGTGTTTGAGGGGCATGAGTAATAATAAATAATACTGTTAATTCCCTGTATTTGGAATTGCCCCCATACACACACATACGCTATGCATCTTTGACACGTCTTTACTGTGATGATTGCACAATAAAAATTGTAAAGAACAAAACAGTAATATCACAGAGAGAATTCAGAGAAAATACTGATTACATTTGATATGATTTGAAAACTGGCTTTGAGTGAGTATCTGCTTAGAGAAATGCTTGGAGAAAGAATGTCCTTGGGAACAATCATAAACAGAAAACTCTATAGACTGGATTTACAAAGAAATAAACATATACATAGTCTATAAAGGCAATGTCTTGAGCACTATGCTGGCAATTTTCCAGGAGCCCTGGGAACATGCCTAATTTCCATCTAAATTTGCACACATCTTTATTACAATCTCATACCCTGTGAAGATTTACTCACTCTCATGTCCTTTGGCACAAGGGGAGAAATGAGATCTCTCTTTCCCTCCTCTCTCTCTCGCTGACTCACTCTTTCTCTCTCTCTCTCTCTCTCTCTCTCTCTCTCTCTCTCTCTCAACAGTCAAGTCAGTGACATCCTTGCAAGACCATCAGGGGTCAAAGTTGGATTCCTTGAGACCTCTTCTTGACATCCGTAACATTTTAAAAAATGGAAAAAAACATAGCACTGCTTTAGTTGTGGAATTTATTCCCAAATAATTTCCACATTGGGAACGGAGCTGTAGAAATGAATCACTGAGTGAGGCTACACCCCATTGTAATCCTCTCCATAACTTATCCCACCTGTGCATGAAAAAGCTATTATGAAATAATTTTGCTATGGGGTTGCTCAAGTTGCCATCTCTTCAAAAGGACCGTTTTCTGCATGTCCGTTTGAAATTGTGTATCTCTCAGTTGTTTCTACCTCCTGTTCTCACATTTACTGCCAACCTTTTTTCTTCTTATTATTAAATTTATTGGGATGATATTGGTTAGTAAAATTTTATAGGTTTCAAGTGTCCATTTGTATAATACATCATCTATATATTCCATTGTGTGTTCACTCCCAGAGTCAGTTCTTCTTCCACCACCATATATTTGACCCCTGTTTCCCTCTTTTATTCCTCTCCCCACTTACCCCCTGGTAACAAGTAAACTGTTCTTTGTCTATGAGTATTTCTTTCTTTGTTTGTCTTTTTTGTTTGTTGCTTTCAGTTTTATATCCCACATGCATGAAATCATAAGGTTCTTGACCTTTGTCGGACTTATTTCACTTAGCATGATAATCTCAAGATCTATCCATCTTGTTGCAAATGGCAGGTTTCCATCTTTTCTTATTGCGGAGTAATATTACATTGCATGTAGTATGTACCACATCCTCTTTATCCAGTCACCTATCAAAGGACATTGGTTGTTTCCATGTCTTGACCACCATGAATAATGCTGCAATGAACATAGGGGAATATATATCTTTACAGAAAAATGTTTTCAGATTTTGGGAATAAATACCCAGAAGAGTGATTGCTGGGTCATATGGTAACTGCATTCTTAGTTTTTTTTCGATGAACCTCTACTGTTTTCCATAGTGGTTCTACAAGCCTACATTCCCACCAGTAGTGTATGGGGGTTTCTTTTTCTCCACAACCTCTCCAACACTTGTTATTCCTTATCTTGTTGATAATAGCCATTCTAACAGGTGTAGGGTGGTATCTCATTGTGGTTTTTATTTGCATTTCCCTAATAACTAGTGAAGTTGAGCATCTTTTCATTTCTGTTGGCCGTTTGTATGTCTCTTGGGAGAAGTATCTGTTCAGGTTCTCTGTCCATTTTTTAATTGGATTTTTTGTTGTTGTTGAGTTGTATCAGTTCTTTATATATTTTGGATATTAACCCCTTATAGGAGGTGTAGTTTGCAAATATTTTCTCCCAGTCCATTGGTCGACTCTTTGTTTTGTTGATAGTTTCTTTTTCTGTGCAGAAGCTTTTTTAATTTGATATAGTCCCATTCATTTATTTTTGCTTTTACCTCCCTTGGTTTTGAGGTCAATTTCATAAAATCCTCTCTGAACTCAACGTCCACAAGTTTAGAACCTGTGCTTTCTTCTATGCAATTTATTGTTACAGATCTTACGTCTAGGTCTTTTGATCCATTTTGAGTTAATTTTGGTGTATAGGTAGTGACAGATAGCAGTCTACTTTCATTCTTTTGCACGTGGCTTTCCAATTTTCCCAGCACCATTTATTGAAGAGACTTTATTTTTTCCATTGTATGTTTTTGGCTCCTTTGTTGAAAATCATCTGTCCATACATATGTCGGTTTATTTCTGAGTTCTCAGTTCTATTTGATTGGTCTACATATATGTTTTTCTGCCAATACCATGCTGTTTTGATTCTTGTCAATTGGTAGTATAAATTGAAGTCAGGGAGTATGATACATCCAGTCTTGTTTGTTTGTTTGTTTGTTTTTCCTCTTCTTAGGATTGATCTGGCTATTTGGGGTCCTTTATGATTTGATACAAATCTGATGATTTTTTTTTCGATTTTATTTCTTGAAAAAAATGTCATTCTGATTTTTATGGGGATTGTATTAAATGTGTATACTGCTCTGGGTAACATGGCCATTTTAACTTGTTTTTTCTTCCAATCCATGAACACGGAATATTTTGTCCATTCCTTTGTCTTTTTCAATTTATTTTAATAATGTCATATAGTTTTCAGGGTATAGGTTCTTCATATCCTTTGTTAAGTTTATTCCTACCTATTTTATTTTTTTGTTGTTGCAATTGCAAAAGACTTGTCTTTTCACTTCTTTTTCTGAAATTTCATTGTTAGTATTTAAGAACGCGATGGATTTTTGTAACTTGATTTTGTATCCTGCAACTTTACTGTATTTGTTTATTGTTTTTAGTAGTCTTTTTTAGTGAAGTCTTTAGGGTTTTCATACGAAGAATCCTGTGATCTGCAAAAAGAGACAGTGTAACTTCTTCATTCCCAATTTGGATGTCTTTTATTTCTTTCTCTTGCCTGATTGCTCTGGCTAGGACTTCCAATATGATGTAGTGTAACAGTGGTGAGAGAGGACATCCCTATCTTGTCCCTGATTGTAGAGGGAAAGCTTTCAGTTTTTCACCATTAACTGTGACATTAGCCATGGATTTGTCATATACAGCCTTTAATGTGATGAGGTACTTTTCTTCTGTACCCATTTTATTAAGTGTTTTTTTTAAATCATAAATGGATGTTATATCTTGTCAAATGCTTCTTCTACATCTAATTGTCGTTTAAGGCTGATATCTCCCTATTTATTTTCTGTGTGGATGATCTATCCCTAGCTGACAATGGCGTATTTAGGTCATCTACTATTATTGTGTTTTTGTCAGTTTCTCCCTTTAGTTCTGTTAGTAGTTGCTTTGTACATGTAGGTGCTCCCTGATTGGGAGCATATATATTGATAAGCATTATGCCTTTATTGTTCCATTGTGCCCTTTATCATTATGAAATGTCCATCTTTGTCTCTTGTTACCTTTTTTATCCTGAAGTCTGTTTCATCAGATATAAGTATGAATACACCCGATTTTCTCTGGATGCCATTTGCTTGCAGTGTCATTTCCCACCCTTTCACTTTGAGTCTATATTTATCCTTGTAGCTGAGATATGTCTCTTGAAGGCTACATATGGTTGGGTCTTACTTTTTGATCCAATCTTCCTGTACCTTTTCATTGGTGAATCGAGTCCATTTACATTTCGAGTGATTACTGATATATGAGGATTTCCTATAACCATTTTTTCTTTTGTTTTCCGGTAGCTTGGTGTCTCCATTGTTTCTTTGCCTTTTTGCTTCTGTCTGTTATTTCAGTTTGGTGGCATTCTATGATGTTTCCCTCTGTTTCCTCCTTTTTATGTTATGTGTCTCAGTTCTGGATTTTTTTTTTTTAGGTAGTTACCATTAAGTTTATGTAAAAGAAAATTTTATATATACAGTAGACCTTTTTCTTCAGCATACATCTTATCTCCATCCCCCTTTGTAAATTCAGAACTTTTACTCCCACCCCTTTTAAGGTTTTGTTGTCATAAGTGATCCCTATTTATGCTGTGAGTTCATTTCTGAGTTGAAGTAGCAGCAAACTGTCTTCTTCTTTTTTCGTTTCTTTTTTTTTTTTTTAATCTTCTTTGTACTTTATGTTATGTTTAAATGCATAGTGCCCTATTCTGTGTGGGGGTTGCCATTGCCTGCTTCTGTCTGTCTGTTAGTAATCTTGCTCACAGTTTTGTAATCTTTTGTCTTTTATGTTTCTGGTCAAACAGCCTCCTTCAGTATTTCCTGTGGTGCAGTCCTTATGGTAGAAAATTTCCTCAGCTTCTGTATGTCTGGAAAAGCCTTTATCCCTCCTTTATATCTAAATGATAACTTTGCAGGATACGTTATTCTTGGCTGGTAATTTCTCTCTTTTCAATTGTTTGAATATTTGATTCCACTCCCTCCTTGCTTGTAGAGTTTCTGCTGAAAAGTCTGATGATAATCTAATGGGCTTTCCTCTGTAGCTTACTGTCTTCTTTTCCCTGGTTGCCTTGTAAATTCTTTCTTTGTCATTACTTTTTGACAGTTTCAATATAATGTGCCTTGGAGAAGCACTGTTAGGATTAAGGCAATTAGGTGTTCTGTTTGCTTCTTGGGTTTGAAGATCCAGTTCTTTCCATTGGTTTGGGAAGTTCTCATTGACTATGCTTAAATAGACTCTCTGTGCTCGTCTCCCTCTCTTCTCCTTCTGGTATACCCATTATTCTTGTGTTGCTATTTCTCTGGAATCACATAGTTCTTGTAGAGTTCTTTCAATTCTTTTAACAGCCCCCATCTCTGCACTTCGTCCTTCCCTTCTCCCCTCTTTGCTCCAATTAACTAACCCACCTTCACATGTTTTGATGCACAGATCTCTCAGACATATCTGTGTGTTGCATAGTGAATCCTTTGTTGAATTTTAGCTATTCAATTTGTTGTAACTTCAAGGGAAGATGTCAAGGAGCACCTCTCATGCTACAGTGTTTCTCTCGCTTCCACTGCCAAGCTTTTTGAAAAAATAGTTTAGGGTTTCTTTACTTTCTTTACTTTTTCTTGACTCCTCTCACCTTCTTGTAATCTGTTTCTGCCCCACAAAGTAAGAAACTACTTACTTAAATGTTACTAAAAACCTACAAGTCATCAAATCTAATTGCATCTTCAACTTTCATCAGTGACAATGATGGTGATGATAACAATAATACTGACAGCTGACTTCACTGAGCACGCGCTTTATGCCTGGCACTACACTATGTATTTTGCATGTGTTAGCAACACCTTTTCTTTACGAGTGGGTTAGGGAAGAATCCTCACAACAACCTTTTCTTTAACAATATTTTTAAAGAGCAACTTGAAGAAATTGCAGCTTCAGGATTTTTCCCAGGTTGCCCAATTTGTAAGTACCTGGTCACGTTGCAACATTTTGTATATTTTCTATTTTTATGAATAACCCATCTATTGTTTCATCTTTGATATACTATTATCATTGCCTGGCTATACCTGGCTTTCTTCCTGGCTACAGGAGGTGCTGCCTCTTTCTCCTTCTGTTAATTCCCTATGCCCATGCATCCTTCTCTTGAGGTCTGTTTCTCTCCATGATATTATTCTATTTGTACCATTTCAATCAACTCCCCCTAAGGATAAATTCTAGGTTTAGGTTACTGGCCAAGACTTCCCTCTTGTTTGGGGGCACATAAAGTATTGATACCTTCCTTCTTCTCCCTTCCTATCCACAGATCTCTTCCTTTCTTTCATCTACCCAATCTTGCAAATGCATAGAATCTCCTTTTACACTATTTTTAAAATCTGCCCCTTTCTTCTCACTTCCAACTGTCCAAGTGAAGAAACACATTATTTCTACCTAATTACTTGCAATTTCCTTGTAGTAAGAGAAAAAAATGAAGCCAAAAATTTAGGGTCAGAGAGTCCTAAATTTGAATAGCTTGGGGACTTACTGTGTGTTCTTGAATAAATTACTTTACCTTTCTATATCTCAGTCTTCCCCTCAGTAAAATGGAAATAATACAGTGTTGTTGTGTGGATTAAATGAAATCATAGATGTATCTCAATAACATAATAATGATTCAGGAAAAAAAGCCCTTTATTATATTATTAATCTCAATTTTTCACCACACATTCTTCCCCAACCCACTCGTCATAAAGCAATCCAAAAACATTGCATGATTTCTTTCCAGACTCAGTTCCCTTAAGCTTCCATGGTTTATCCCAAGTCTTCTTTTCCAAACATATCATCCATTATACCATCCCCCATTTCTCCATCCCACCAACCACACCTTAAATCCCTGTTTCATCTGGCATATTTCATCTGGCATGACTTCCCTTACTCACTTCCCTGACTTTTCTTAAATAGTTCTCTCAATATATTTTGACTCTAATATTCACAAATCAGAATTCAATCTACCTTTTAAAAAAGACATGAAATTTTCGACAATCAAAATTGTTGTTTTCTGGAATCACTCAATTAAGCTTAATTTCTCCCTCTTCTGTGTCCATATACCATTTATTTAATCAATTATTCAATTATTAAATCAATATCATTTATTAAAATATTTCCTTTGTTGGTTTTATTTAGTTTTATGTCTGTCTCTCCACAAACAGGAGGATACAGATGTTCCTGGTCTTCTTTGTGCCCTCTCACTTTACCAATCCGGTGTTTTGCACAGAGTCAGTTGTCAATAAATACTAGATAAATTTAAATGAATAAAATATTTTCACACTTGAAATCCTCTATAAGTAATGACAAGGAGGAATATTCAATTTTTTAAATATCAGACTCTCCTCCCAAGAAGACTTTGGTCTCTGTGCAAGGAATACTTGCTGTGCTCATTGGAATGAGGCAACGATAAGAGAAGCATAATACCCACATGGGGCATATTTGCAAAAACAACAGATGATCTATAAACTTTGCTTTCTGTGGGGTGTTCAGTTCATTGTAGACTTTGTGAGTGATTGGAGCAGTGAATGAAAAAAATAGCTAAATTTCTTATGTAAAACAAATAGGTTTCAGCGAAAAAGGATTTGATACTGAAGGAGATGAAGTTATATCTTTCCGAGAAGAACAGAGACATTGAATCAGTTTTCTTTTCTTTTCTTCTTTTTTTTTTTTTTCACATGTTGCCTGGTGCTATCAGGTATAAATTAGTTTTTCAACCTCCTCATGAAATTTTCAGTAAAATTTCCTGTTTCCTCCAAAGCACTCTAGACTTCCAACTGGTTTGGGAGAGTCATGTCAATGGACTGAATCCTCCTTCAAAATGGGCACAGAATAAGAATTGAATGGGTCAACCATATCTGGATTATATTTATATAATATTTCACAAATATCCTGTGTTTTCAAGAAATGGGGCATAATAATTTAATGTAATGGTGAGCATTGCCTGGTCCCTTTCTCACTTTATGCTCCAAATTCCATATTGCCTTAGTAATTACCATAACCACTTAAACATTTATAGAGAGCCAGCAAAATATAGTATTCTATTAAATAGAAAATAATAACAACAGTACCTACTATTTTTACTAATAATACCTTCTACCAATATGCCAGGCACTGTTCTAAGTATATGTCACTTAATCCTACCTACAACTCAGTATTACTAATTTTCCCATTTTACAGGCTTAAAGAGGTTAAGTCTCAAAATAAGTATGAAATGGGGTCAGAGGTTAAGTCTGTTTTAATTCACTTTAATGCAGATATTCTCACAGTATGTACTGCTATTAAGAAATCTCAAGGTTTATAATATATAAAGTTTAGCACCAAAATGCTTACAACATATTTAGGCAGATTAAGCAAATAGTCTTTAAAATATAACCCAACATGGCTGGGATTGAGATTCTAATTTATTTTCAAAATTATAGAAAGACACTTGAGACTTAAACATTCTGATTGCCTCAAAGTCTAAATTAGCAAGTATTGTTAACCATGCTTGGTAGGCCTGACCATATTTAGACAAAAAGAATACCAGATTGACCACTGCACTGAATAGCACTAAATAAGACAAATAGATGGGTTGCTTTGGTGAACCAGGTATATGTAATTTAAAAAGATATCTATAAAGATCTGGTCAAGATGGTAGAGTAGGTAAACACTGTGCTTACCTCCCCTCAGAACCACAACAAAATTATAACTAAACTACAGAAAAACCATCACTAAGAATCACCTAAAGTCAAACTGAACTGAAGCTATACAGCTAAGGACATTTAGAAGATGCTATCTCAAAATTGTTAGGAGGGGCAGAGACATGGAATGGGTTGGTCCCACATCAGTGTGTTACCATTAAAAATCAGGAGGGTATCTCAGATGCAGAGGTTCCCCCTCCACTGGAGAAGTGAGGGGTGCCAGCCCAGGGTTTCAGTGCCAGGTAGAGAAGTTGCCGTAACTTCTGGCTGTGAAAATCAGCAAAGATTGTGGCTGAGTGAGACTAGGGTGGCTTCAGTTCCAGATGCTACTCTTAAAGTTCCCGCATACAGACTTAATCACTGATGAACTCACTTGCTCTGAGCTCCAGCACTGGGGCAGCATCTAGAAAGGTGCCAGGGACATACAGGGAGGAACTGAATTGTCTGCCTTGAGGGCAAAGGGTTAGAGGAGCAGGTTTCTCCCAGAAGAAGAAGCTGGTGGAAGCCATAGTTTCTTTATTGAGGCCTCCCTATTCCTTGCATGCAGACACAGGTGGATGCCATATCTGAGTTTCCATCAACTTGGCTAACACTGTATATTTCCCCTTATTTCCTAAGACCCCACCCCACCCAACTTTCAAACACACCCAAACCACTTCCAGTGGCATTTCCATATGAAGAGCCTGCCCTGGCTCATGCTGTGGATTTTCCTAAAATATCTCAAAGATTCACAAAATCCAAACAAGCATCATCTGGCTTTGGCGTGTCTCGTACCTCTGGCTGAGCAACCCTAATCCTCGCACTAGTGACAGCTGGCCTCGGCTCATGACTTGGCCTCTGAAGGCACCTCCAAGCCCAACACAGGTGGTGGCCATCTACAGATTGCTTCATGGCTCATCCCAGGTGTCCCCAGCCAGGGCACAGGCTGCAGTTGACCTTGGCCTGTGGTAGGGCCTCTCTAAGTAGGCCCCAATGTTCGCACACCTGGCAGCCAGCTTCAGACCTAGTTGGTACATCACCTGGCTGGCTCCAGGGACAACACACCCAAAAGGCACATTGGGAAGACATCAGAGTCCCACTGAAGCAAATTCTGCTCCATAGGCTCAACCCTCGTACAACCGCTCCTACACTGTTGTCATGGCCAGTCTTCACAATCAATCAGTGTAAGGATCAATCCCTCTCATTGATGTGCCAACAGCAACCAAGGCTCAACTTCAATAGGATGGCACATACAACCCACAAGAGGGACACACCTGGAGCACCCGGATCAGGTGAACAGGAAGACTGTGCCACTGAGCGCCATAGCACACCTACTACATAAGACCACTCTACTAACCACGAGACCTCGCAGCCCTATATAATACATAGAAACAAACTCAGGGAGGCAGCAAAAATGGGTAGAAAAAGAAATACGTCCAAAATAAAAGAACAGAACAAACTCTAGAAAAAGAACTAAACAAAATGGAGACAAAAAATCTACACATGGAGAGTTCAAAACACTAGTTATGAGAATGCTCAACGAACTCAGGGAGAACGTCAACAAAGAGATAGGAAACAAAAATGGAGATGGAAAACATTAAATCAAAATCAGAAATGAAAGCTATAATAACTGAAATGAAGAATAAATTAGAGGTGATCAACGGTAGATTGGATGAAGCAGAGGATCAAATCAGTGATTTAGAAGATAAGGTAGCAGAAAACACCCAATCAGACGAGGAAAAAGAATCCAAAACAATGAGGATAGTTTAAGGGGCCTCTGGGGCAACATCAAGTGTACCAACATTCACATCATTGGGATACCAGTAGGAAAAGAGAGAGTGCAAGGAACTAAAAACCTATTTGAAGAAATAATGACAGAAAACTTCCCTAACCTGGAGAAGGAAATAAATATACAAGCCCCAGGGAATACATAGAGTCCAAAATAAAACAACCCAAAGAAGCCCACACCAAGACACATCATAATTAAAATGCTAAATGTTAAAAAGCAGCAAGAGGGATGTAATATACAACATAGGGAATATAGTCAATAATATTATAATAGAATGGTACAGTGTCTGATGGTTGCTGGACTTATCATGGTGATAATTTCCTTAGGTATATAAATACTGAATAACTACTGTGAACTATAATATTGTATGTTAGATATATTTTTAATAAAAATCTTTTTAGAAAATTAAAAATAAAAAGGTATATACAAGTATTTCTAAAGAACATCCTTTGTGACTTTAAAAAATGTCTACTTTATTTTCTTGGCTTTCTGGTAGCCTTTTAATAAATATCTTACTAGATTTAGAATACTTATTTCTCCATATGGCCACAAGTAAACACTGTATATAGTCTAATATAATTTTTAATTTCCTCTGCTGTTCTGGGTTAAATGGCTATTATATTTTCAGAATTTCATTTTGAGGTAGTCCTAAATTGTAAGCCAGTAAATTGTTGTGTTTCTACATTATGAATGTCCTAAGACAAACATCATAATTGTGTTTCTTTTCCTACTAAGAGACATTACAGTTTATTCTTGGGAATCATTTAAATGAGAGGAAATCCCTAGAAATTATATAGAAGTAAAGTTAAAGTTGATGCTGTTCGAACAAGGGAAAACAAGATTTTGCTTTGGAATTAGAATAAGAATTGCTCTTGGGACAGAGACTAATAAATTATACAAATAAAAATCAATTTAAATATAGATCAGATTTCTATGACAACACATAACAAGAAATTTAAAGTTAATGTAGATATTAAATATTACCTCAGGAATAAAACAAAGGCCAAATGATCTGAGATAAAGGAATATGTTATATATTGAATTTTAAAACAAATCATGCCCTTATTCAGTCTATACCGACTTTAATTCATGATGGCATTTTAATTTATATGACAAACAAAAGTGAAATCACATTTTTGTGCCTTTACACTTTATTCTGTATGTAAATATAGCTTCCACCTGAAGAAAATAAAGGTATTAGAATATAACATTTGTTGATGCAATCTTTTAATTGATAAATCTTAGTGGTTTATGTTAGGTTCTCAATATGTTGGTATGGTACATAATGACATTATTAGGCATTTTCTTTTATTAATTCTTGTCTATGTACCTAACAGACCAGATGCCTTCTTTGGAGGTTAAGATACAAATGACTTAATTATGCCTTATGCAATTAAATCACATATATGAAAGTTATAGACTAGCTACATGGTTATCCTGAATATTCCATTGCTTCTGAAAAAAAGTTGAATTCTTTGTCAAAGTCTCTCACCCCACCTTCATCATTATACCTCCTCCATGTATTTCCTATTCCAAATCTGTAGCAGGCTTTCAAGTTAAATTTGTAGGCAATCACATCAACCATTGTTCTTCTTGGTGAGGTACTTTGTGTTCACAATACTGTCATAAACAAATAATTTAACCAGAAATGATCATCCATTCAGTTATGAATTCTACAAATAAATGCATGTCTACCATATATCAGGCTCTGTTCTAGGCTCTGTAGCTATAGCAGGGTATAACAAACATAAAAATACTTGCCATCATGTATTCTGATCCTAACAATTGTTTCCTTTGAGTTGGGAAAATAAGCTAGCCAAACCTCAATCCTCATTCCCAGTAACCAGGCCAGTCTTAAGTGTGTCAACATAAAGTAGGTTTTAAGCTTTGCAAGATCATTTGAAAGGGTCCCCTTCATTTTGAAAATATGAGAAAGGTTTAAGAAAACACTTGCTTTCTTTGGGTGGCTTAGAGACAGTAGATTCTTGGTATAGTATTGGAGTGATTAGCAGAAGCAGCTCATGGATTATGTGTCTGCAAGAGCCTGATTCTACAGTTACTGAAGTCTCAGAGCTAAAGAGATTTGTCAGCAGAGAACAAAATAGCTGGGACCAAAACTTATAGACAGAAAGTGATGCTAATAACCACAAGAGAGATATCTCCAAGAACAAAGCAGAAGTTAGGACTGATGATTCTAGCTCTATGAGAAGACCTTAGGAAAATGGGAAGAACTGATTCTTATAGAGTGTGGAGAGTGGACTGAAAGCTCTTCATGTCCCGGGCCCTATTGTATGGAGTTTTGGCTTGGGAAACAATGAAGCTATGTATGCTTATGAAGTAAGACAACTATAGCTCTCGAGTCCCAACATATGGCACCACTGGGAGCTTTGCAGGGGCCTTGACAAATGGGTACTAACCAAATGGCAGGTAGAAACCTCAGGCTTTTTACTTCTCTCAAGATCAAACTTTAGGAAACAGGACACCTAAACCACACCAATTTCAAATAGCCAAGCCTCTGAGGTTCTTGAACAATTGAGGAGGTAGGAGGAGATTTCTCCCTACAGCAGACTTCCTGCTAATACACAAGTGTGGGGGTGGAGTGATGTACTGAAATGAGGAAATTATTACCAGACTTGTACTCCGGGATATTGAAAAACTACATTCAAGTTGAATTAAATTAATATCTAATTAGTATTTTCCATTTGTTTGACTTTTTTTTTTTTTGTATTTGCCCTGTACAATCAGGCTGATAAGAAAAGTTTAAACAACAAAAAGAAATGCTTAAACTCTGAATTTTCAAGGGAACATTCAATTTTAAATGGGAGGAGGTTTCTAACAACTCTTCTCCTGACCCTGTAAACATAAGCCAAGACAGAACAAAAAAAAAAATGTGTTGCTTCCAGGCTCTACTCAACTTTCGCCTGCATTTTACAACTACTCCCTACTGCGCTATCCCCAGAGGTGATAAAGGAGAACTGTTTATTACCAGACTTTTCCCAACCTCCATCTTCGTATTCCCTTGGGTCCATATACTGGAAGACTACCATTGTGTCTTAACTGAAATAAATTTTATGTGGAATATCTAAAATCTATAAGGAAGCCAAAACAAAACTCCACTACTTTTTGATAGAGTAGATACAATAACTTTTGCCTCTGAGGGCCTGTAAATGTCAGACAGGTAAGAGCATCTAAGATAACAAACTCATTAACCCAGCCTCCATAGCCCTGTAAGACCAGCTCTCTACCTACTTGAACCCCATGTCGCTCCGTTTTCCTGCACATCCTTGACTTCCCTTTGGTCTTCTTTCAGGCCCTTAATATGCATCATGCTGCTTTGTGCCACATACATTTTCTCCACTCTGTCATCTCTGTAACGAAACATCTTCCTTCACCTTTTCATTAGTTAACTCATCTTTCAGCTCTCAAGCCAATTGTCATTTCTTAGAGACAAATTAAAACCCCTATTGCAGATTTTCATGGTCGGACAAGCTGCAGGCACAGTTTCTACTTTGCATTGTGATTATGTTTTAATGCGTGTCTTGCCCCCAAGATTGTAAGTTTCAACAGAGCTGCTAAAGTCCTTGTTCTCTAGCTCTTTGTTGTATATCTATGCCTAATGCAAGGTAGATATTGAATTAATATTTACCCACTGACTGAATGAATGAAGGAGGTGAAGATCTTAATAACCTGTAATAATTCTGGCAACTATAACAAAATCTAATGGAAAATAAATAAATGCTAATTCCAACATTTATATCCCTAAAACCAACTACGCAAGTAGGGAATGCAGAGCATGAAACTTTAAAACAGCTCATATGAAAGTGTATTTCAGTTCTAGTTAATTATAATTTCCCAGTGAACCAATAGTCTGACACGACTGCCTCAAAACAAATCACTAGAAGTATAGTTTCCAAAATCATAGAAGAGATTGTTTCCTTTATAGTCCAAATTGATCAGATTGCATCAAGACAACTGTGGAATACCATTTTTATAGGAATGCCAATAAACTGGAGCATATTCAGAGAAAAGAAATTGCCATGAGGAAACCTGGAACATTATTACAATAGCTGAAAAGAGCTATCTTGTATTTGTTTATTCATTCATTCCCTCATTTAATGCATTCAATGAATATAATTGATTGTATCATACCAGGCACAAATCTGGGTGGTTGGATATATCAGCAAGCAAAATAGACAATGATCCCTGCCTCCTGTAGCTTACATTCTTTAAGAAATGAAACCAGTAAATTATTCTAGTATATTAAAAGGTAATAAGCACTATGGGGGAAAAAATCTTGAACAATTAAAGAGGATGTGGGATGCTAGGATGGAATGATAGGTTAAAGTATTAATACTGAGATGAAGATTGGCCTTATGGAGAAGTGATATTTGATCAAAGAATGGAAGGTAGTAACGGACATACGGGGACGAATGTTTTAGGCACAGGAAACACTCTCGTGAATGCCCTACGTCAAGATGGAGATTTCATGGCATGTTAGCGGGACAGCATGGCTGAAGCAGAGAGAGTCGGTGGGGAGAGCGCAGGAGACGCTGCCTGAGAAGTAGCAAGAGGTCAGAAGGCAATGCTTGGAAGACAGTGCACAGGCTTTGGCGCTTAGGATGAGTAAACAAATGAGACGGGAGAAAAATCTATGTTAAATTAAGCAAAGTGTGGACATTATAAAATGGCAAAATTTAACTCTACTTTAATATTACCACTAAGAATGAACATCATTTAAAATAGAATCAGCTAAAAATATTAAAACAATAAATAAAAAAACAAACAAAATGGAATAAAACAGAATAGAATAGGCTATCTCATCATGAACAATTTTTTTTTAATTCATAACTGTAATAAAATGGATCTTGAATGTACATTCTTTAACTCATGTCCATTTTATTTATGGAAAAACAGAGGCAGAAGACAAAAAATACAACTGAAATGAGATTTCAAGACCCCATAAATTCTATTTTCTTTTTCATTTTGTCATGTTTTAATGCAGATATTCCTTCATGGATCATCAGAACATAGGGAAAAGGACCCCAAATAACAGAATTTTAGTGCAGTTAGCATGTTTTGAATGATAATAATATACAATGCAATATTTTTAATATTATGTTAAAATTTATAATTAGCACATGCTTATAACACATAAGCATATAAAAGTATATATGTATACATATAAAATAGAAATATATTACATAAGTACTCAATATTATAAAGTAATATTAGCATATTTTAAACATTATGTCACAAACATTGTGAATGTATGTCATTGAAAACTGAGGATGATTTGCTTCTTACCATTTTTATCCTCCTGTTACATAATGAAAACAGTAAGATTTTCAGAGCATATATTCCTTCCTCATTCAGAAGATTTTAAAAAGTAAAATTTATCTTTTGAAAACCTTTCAAATTATTTTTAAATGCTACACAGTTTCTATTTGTTTTCCCAGATGAAAATAACTAGAATAATTTCAGTTGACAAAAATGCAACTCAGTACACTATTCAGCTCTTTTAAAATAAAGCTACTCCCTATATTTAAGCCACGTATCCATCCTGCAAATTCTGTATGAGGAAAAAATATACAAAGAAACACACACACACACACACACACACACACACACCCATTCCTAAAAATGTTTTCACTGCTTCTCAGAAGTCACCTAAACGAGACTAACTCACCCAGCTCACTAGTCAATTTAGAAAAAGAAGGAGGTCTTCAGAGTGAAGTAAGCGGACAGATTGAAGAACGAGGAGGGGTGTAATGTTTTCTGGAAGTAGCTCTTAGAAATCCTGTTCACAGCCTGGAACTGCATAAATTTTCTCTGCATATGTTATTGCTACCTTGGGGGCCATGATAGCATATGCATTTTGGATTTTTCAAAAACCAGATATGTGTACCTGAATATGTGTGTTTAATGCATAAATATTATGGTGACTTTCCCTCATAGGACTCTAGTTCCTTCAGATTGTACTATAGTATATACAGTAAATAAACAGTAATCCATTGAGAATGCATATATTTTTTTGAGAAAACACAAGGTAGGGTTGAAAAGGGGATGAATTTTATTGCCCAATTTAGAATACTGCAGAAGTGAAAAATCATGAAGCAAAATAAACTCAGCAAGACAGTACAGACATTTGGTGGCAACACAGACTCCAGCAGAAGAACCAATTTGAATATATAAACTGGAACACAGAATCTTGGAAGAGCAAGAAAATCACACTTATGAACTAGTATAACATCTAGAAAAGTTAAAAAAGCAAACTAACCTAGTGCTAAAATGCGTTATGTAATATGATTAGAAGGAAATGTATCTGCTGGTCAGGTGACTTTAATAAAACCAGTAAGTGTAGTTTCTTGAACACCTGTAGGTTATTATTATGAAAAGAATGTTATTATTTGAATATAAATTCAGTCCTTGATGTATTTTGTTTTTCAGAAAAGATAGATGTTCAATGTACTTAGTCTTTCTATTCTTTGTATATATGATAGACTAGGATGATAAAAGCAAATGATTGTAATCTATTTGGTTTCCCAATAAGCTCCTTCAAACAGAGACTGACAAATATAATATGAATCCCCAGAAATTTAGTTACTTCTAAGCTTCAGTACTCTGGAATACATAAAATAAATATATGATCAATGAAATGAAATATGACAAAACGTTTCATATTGATGTTTTCTTCTTTCAAAAAATGCCTTTTTGGTTAATGCCCCAAGTCTCTTTTTCCATACATTTTCTTTTTCACAATGTATAGATTTCCTAGTTCTGATCTCAAGTTCAGGGAGCCTGGGGAGAAGTGGGAGATTTCTTCAAACCAGGGCTGTTCCTCAGCCTTTCACATGAGAAAATTGTTAGGAGCATTAAAGTATTTCTGACTATGCTGCATTCCTTTGTTCAGAGTGAGTTTTGGGAACACATCCTTTTCTCATTATATTTCCATAAAATATATTTGATCTATTCTATTCTTAGAATACCTCTGATGTGGTCTGTGAGTGGAGCACAGTATAAAAATATTTCTTTTTTATATGAGACAAAATGTTTCCATTTCTTAGACACATAAAAAAATCACTATATAGCACTCTAAGAAAGTAAAACTTGTCGGATTCATAGTGCGCAAAACAGACCACTAAGGCCCCTTCTTCCTCTATTGTAGCTCAGAACCTCACCCAAGGCACGGAGCCCTCTGCAGAACAAAAGGAAATCAGAAAGAAAAAGGGGAGTCGGGAGGAGTGGGAAAGATCCTGGAGAATCCGGCAAAGAAAGCAAATGTATAGTTAGAAGAAATGAAACAAGCTAACCCTCTTCCTCTACGACTAAATAAGTTCGACTACATTTATATTGGGAACTAAAACCTTACCAAAGATTTTAATAGTTTAGTGTGAATAGTTAACGTTTGCAACTGGTGGTGAATAGTTGAAATATTTGCTTGGTTAATTCAATTTAGAAACTTCTGAAAGCCAAATGAGTCTGTCTTGAAGTTTTCTACCACATGCTTGGAGTACACAGCACCAGGCCACACATTTACAGTCTGGCCTGTTTAGGGCTCTTGATCATTCCAGGAGAAAGCAATTTTTTAAAAAACATTTCTTCAGAATACTTGTCTTGGCATCCCCTTTTAAAAGAACAACTACCTAAATCTGGTTTGTCAGGGTCCAGTTGAAACTAAAAGTTAATCCTGAAGGATTGCCACCCACAAACTCACTTCAAAACCAAAAACATAAATCTACCACTAATTCTCTTTAATTACTCATGTAACTGCATATATATAATTTTTATGATAAATATAAGTTCTCTGTTCTCTCAAAAGTTTGCCCTCTCTTACCACAATATCCAGCATGTCTAGAACAGTGCATGATAACACAATACTCAATTAATATTTGCCAATATTATGAATAAATGAATGAGTTGGGACACTGGACCTCATTCTTTATTCCCTTTATTGCTGAAAGGGAAATATAAGGAGTGGGAAAAATTGGCCCAGTTAAACTGAGAACTTGCTGATTACCCAAGAAGCCCTTATACTTCTCAAATGAGATGATTGCCTATATATTTGGGAAACAATTGCTCCGAGCAAAAGATACAATCATAGTTATGGGCATGTCTGAATTCTTTTTATAAGAGATAAATGCAATGTTCCAAAACCTCTAAATATTTCTGTAAAGTAAAATACCGGATAGTGCCATAGTTTTAAGCTTTCATACAGCGTCCACAGTATCATAGTTTTAACACCAGTGATATTACTGCTATTGATATTGGACCCAAATAAGCAGACTGCACAGTCCCTTCTGCTAGACTGGGATATATGCAAAATCATTCAATAAAAACAGTAGGACTTATGGAGAGAATGCTGTTGGGCACAACCGTCAAAAACTTTGTCAGTGACTCACTAAAGAAAGAGAGAAATATAATAAAAATGGAAGCATCGCTTTACACACAACAAATGCTCAAGAAATACATAGCTACTACAGTAAATGTCATCTGACCTTGAAAGAGACCGGAAGTTGGCTTTTGGAAGTGAACCTCAGAAGGGCTTAGCTAATGTATGTTATTGCGAAAGGATGGAAGGAGCGCTACATGAAATTAGACAGAAAGTTGTAAACTAGATGTGGAAGTGGGGGCTAATAGCACATGGGGTGAGCAAGGCAGTAGGTAGACGACAGAGGTTGTATGTTCCTGCACTTTGTGTACTCCTAAGCAGCTCAATTCTTCTGCGTGCAGTTTTCCATGTTCACCTTGCGTTTCTCGCCAACAAAATTGTGCATAAGCAATTGCAAAATTTGCATTATGCAAATTGTTCCCTAATATTTTAATCACATTAGAACAAATTCATGTTTTCAAAACAAGTGCTAGAGCAGAACTGCCTCTATCACCTTCCAACAGCATGAAAGAGAAATCAGGACATAAATCTCAGCCGCATCAATACAGGATCCTCCTAGCACAGTTTGCATTTCACTCTTCTACCCTAAATCAAATCTGTGATATCTGCATTTTAAACTTCTTAAAAGCAACAGACATTCAGTAGCATATCTAGGAGCACTTTCTCCAACTATATTTAATATAATAAGATTCAATAAATATTGTTTGTTAAAAAGTCTAGTAGAACTATTGCAATATGCCACTCCAATTATGTAGTCTTTGGCTGCTAAGGTGGCAGGAGTAAAGTGTAGAAATTACACTATAAAGCAAAAACATTGTAAGGTCACTGTTGTTTTAAATGGAGTTTAGCACCTGAGACCTCAAAATTTAAATATGGTCTGATAAATTACACATCTAATAAAAGAATAGGTCATGTGAAATTCCCATGACTCTACATAATATTGAAATTTACTAAATCTTAATTTTGATGTTCTCAAAATTGATTAATGTACCCCAACAGTTTTGCTTCTTGGCTTGCGATGTTCAATGGATATATAGATCTTGATATGCAGTTCCACATTCTAGTTATTTGGGCTATGTAAGAACAGATCTGCAGCAGTGGATTGCATAAGAATTAGCCATTTATCAAATACATCCAATATGTGAATCACTGTTCAAAATCATACTTAATATATTTTTAAAACCTGCTCCTCCTTTTATATAACCTATTTTAGTTATGTAGTTACTTAACACACCAAATCTCACTAGCTGTATTGGTATTTGTTGGCTGTCTTTGTAGTTGTTGCCTAAACAACAAATTTATTTTTCTTTTCCTCCACAAGTTTTGTACCTGTCAGCTGGGGTCACTTTCCTGCTCTGTCTTCATCCTCTCTCCAAGACTGAGGATAACAGAGCTACAGCAATATGGAATATCGCTGGTCATAATCAGAGGAAAATCATACACAGTCACTGAAAGTGTTTTGCCTAGGAATAACATTTGTTGTTGAAGACAATGACATTTCATTGGAGAAAGCATGTCAGGTGGTCACACCTAGTTCCAAGAGGTTACAGAATTTGCTTTTCTGCCATGGGCTGAGAAGGTGAGAATGCCAACATTTTTGTGACTAGTCATAGTAACTTCCATCAACTTAATATGCTCTAAAGTCCTTTGCATTTATTAAATTCTATGGTTATAAGAAAACAGCACTTTGCATTGAATGCATTAAGTTTTTGAAATTTGTCAGATTATTTAGTCTGGACATTTTTCTCATATGAAATAGATCATATAAAAATGGACCATATCTTATCCTTCAAAGATCCATTATTAATCACAGTAAACATTTCAGGCGATTAAAATTTGACATAAACTATCCAACCAGAATTTTAATGGTTAAAAGTGAAGCAAGGATTTCTTGTTTTGTTTTGAATGCTATTTAGATAACTCAAAAACACATGACCTAAATTGTTTCAATGGTAGTAGGAACTGGGCAGAAACAAAGAAAATAAATGTGTTCAGAAACTTGTAAATGTTAGGAAAATTGTCTAATCATGAAATAGCTAAGGTCTGATGTTAGCGGGAAACATGGAATGATCTCCATTACTGGGCCTGTGTCCTACATGTACAGGCTCACGTGTCAGCCTCGGATTTGCCCGGCCTGGTTAGATTTGTCTTCTTCAGTTACCACTCAGTTACTAACATAACCAGACTCAGCACCTCCTCCCCAGCATGGCTTGGCTGTCACATGTAAAAGTGATCTGGTTTGTTTAAACAGAATATTTTCTTACTGTTCTCTTTGTTATTATATATCATAGCAGAGAGCTTTGAGTTAATAAACCGGCATTTAACCACTGCCCACATGTCAAAATAGGTCATAGAACCTTCAAGGGAACATCAAATCCAAAGATTGATAACATCACCGTAGCCTGTGCCATACATTGTGGAATGTGACCACTCTGCCTTTTAGTCCATTGCCAATATATTCTGTCTTCCGTTAGTCTCATATTTTTGAGTATTGAACTTCCCTCTCCAACCTGATTAAAAACGTCTTTAGCACAGAAACCAAGCTGTGCACTTTTTTTTGGGGGTGGGGGGGTATGGGGGGATGTCAACCACAATACCTAACACAGGGTTGAGCACATTTTAAGTCCCCTGAAAAATGTGTCTTTCTTGTGACACCTATTCAAAACACAGAGAGGACAGAGAACTTTTATTTCTTCATTTGAAAACAAATATTTTTTAGCGGCTACCACAGAACCTGGACTGTATAAATTTTGAGTAAACAACAGAAAACCAGCTCCAAACCCTAGAGCAGTGGTTCTCAGGCAGGGTCAGTTTTCTCTCCAAGGGGCATTTAGCAATGTCTAGATATAGTTTGGGTTGTCACAGTTGAGGTGGGGGTGCTGCTGGCATCTAGTGGGTAGAGGTGAAGAATGCTGCTAAACATAGCTCACAGAACGGCCCCCACAACAAAGAATTATCCAGCCACAAATACCTGTCATGCCCCAGATGGGAGACCCTACCCTACAGTGTAGCTGGGGAGTTAGAGTAAAAAACAGTTTTAATACAAACTAACTAATAATGGTGTCATCTTTTCCCACTGTTCTTAAAGGCCATGATTTCAATATTTCCATCTCATTATAAAATATTGAGACCTCCACAGCTTGAGACCTAGTTAAGATAGGCTAAGACTCAAAATCTCTTTGCTCAAGGGTCTTGAGTAGAAATCTAGTGTCCAATAATTTCATATGTAAAAATAAATATATTGTATATTTCAAATGGATCAACAACATCCAGTTCACATATAAGGATTTTTTTGAACCAGATAAAGATAAATCATAACAAAGCAAATCCATTGGCATTTTGCAGCCTAGCCTTCTTGCCAGTACTCCAAAGTTCCGTTTCATAATGCTGTGCTCAGTAATAGAACGCAAACTTGTGTACTTTGACAGTAAAATCCCCACTATCCGAGGGCTAGCCTAGAGTGGGGAAATGTCCTGGGCACGACCAAATTGTGTCTAACTCATGGAGCAAGTGTCATGGAGCAACGCCCCATTTATGTCCATTACTTCAAAACTTCAATTAAATATTAACTCTTTATGCCCACCAGAGCTGCAAAGAATTATACTAATAAAAAGTTTCAAGGATATCCATCACACATTTGCTGTTGAGTCTAAGAAACGTACTTATCTTTGTGATTTGGTCTCTCTCTCTCCCTCTCCGTGTGTGTGTGTGTGTGTGTGTGTGTGTGTGTGTGTGTGTGTGTGTATGGAGTGTCTTGGAGAATATAAATACAGGGCACATCCTTTTCTACCTCACCTAGAGTGAAATTTGTTATCCTGTTATCACATTTTATACCCTGAGTCTTTTTTAATTCTTTAGCTATATGTCTCTTTCACTCCTATTGACCATTCTTAAGAACTAAACAGATGTTTTCCTTATTTTAGTAACTGAATTATTTTACATTTCATTTTAATTGTTCATCCATTCATTCACTCAATTATTTAACACATAATTACTGAAAACCTAGTATTGCTGGTTCATGTTAAGAACTATGAATATGAAAATTAAAAAAATATATTTCCAGTACCCTCACTATGCTTCAGAATTTTTGGAGATGATAGACAAGTAACCTGGCACTGATGTTACAGTGTGAAAAGCTCTCTGATAGATGTGGAGTTCTACGAGAATATATAGAAGAGGCAACTAAGTTAGTCCTAAAAGGGTTGAATATTGAGGAAAAATTTCCAGAGCTTTTGACATCAAGACTTAAATGGGAGGAACTGGGCAAAATTACCCTACTAGGCAATGCAGAATGGCTCTTCCAAGTGGTGCAAAGAGCATCCAAACAGTGACATGATCGGATGTGTATTTTCAATATATCACTTTCTTTTTTATACAGTACTACAGTGGGTCAGGATTGGAAGCAGAGAGATCAGCCAGGGGACTCTTACAGTTGTCGCTTCGAGAGATGAAGTTGGCTTGCAATAGAAGAGAGACAGAGGAAATTTGAAAGAGATTAACATCATTATTCTTAGCTGACGATGAGAGTGAGGGAGTTAAGGCTAATGCCAGTGTCCAACTTCGTGAATTAGTAGATGGTGGTACATTTCCTTGAACTGGAGAGCACAGAGGGAGGAGCAGCAGCACAGAAGTTGCAGGGGCAGGAGCAGGAGCAAGAATAGGATCAGTTCAATTTTAACCACATTCTATTTGAGTTACCTAGGAGACATCCTTAGGGAGGGGCCCCAGGGACAGCTGGCTATGAGTCTGAAACACAGAACGAAGCAAGTGCAGTAGATAAACTTCGAATATAAGTATTTTTTCTCAATGGAATGAATACATTGTCCACATATTCGGCTAAGTTTTTTCCAATATATATCCAGAAGTAAAGGATCTCCTGCCCAGTCCTTAATATGTGTCATGAAAGGCTTTAGACATTTCCCCCTTCTCATCATACACATGCATTTGTTATTTGTGTATTTGACATAAAGACCAAATCAATATAAGTTTATGAATCTCTTACATTTGTGTAGTCCTTCACAGTTTACTAAAGTTCTTTCCCATACAGCTCTGGACAAAGTTTCGAGTCTGTGAGCTGGCATTAGAGAAGCAGCCTAGGGCCAGGAAACCAGGATGGAACCACAGACCGGGAGTTCTAATAAGGTTGCTGCGAGAATTTATTCTGGGGTCACAGCCAGTGTTCAGAACCAGAAGTCACAGAGTTAACCAAGCCAAAGCCCAACCTCCAAGCCAAGAGTCAGAGCCAAAGTCATGGGCAAAGCCAAAAAGCAGTCACAGGATTAGCACATAGAACAAGCCCCAGAAACTGCTGCTGAACCCATTGTCCTCCCTCAGGCCCTGTGTCCTTTAGAGGCATTCTCTCTCCAGGGACTGGCATTCTCAGAGGAATGCAATCAATGAGGTGGGAATAGAGTATCTGAGGATTTCCCCTGCCTTTATGGGAACTTCGCTTTGAGAACACACCCAGAATCCCACCTAAGGTATCTTAACTATCTTCTGCACGGTTTTTAGAGACAGGTGAGGTTAACAAATCAACTTTGACTATTATTTATGAATTAATTAAAACTCTTGGATGTAAATAGAACATTATTTTACATTAAATTAAATTAACAGGAAAAAATATATAACGATTCCAAAATCAATTGGATTTCTTTCAAAGAATCCTAAAAATAGAAAATCTCAAACTCTATTTTGAATACTTTCCTATGAACTATCTTATGATAGTTCTTCCCTCGTTCACCCTCTTCTGAGGAACTTGAGGCTTCATATCTAAATTAATTTATTTTCTCTTTTTCAGCTTTGATGTTGCCAAAAGACCCTAAGTTCCACACAGGTTTGAAATCCAATCTTTTACTAAACCTGCATTCTCAGAAATTAATTTAGCAAAATAGACATGTCTTTTAAATATAATTTTGAATAGATAATACATTCGCATGGCTCCACAATTTCAAAGTACTTTTAAAAAATATACAGTGAAACTTGCATTCCCAGTTCATCTTTTCTGTTTAGTTGTACACCACTGCCCACAAGTAATTCTGGCCATTAATTCTAGTTATCCCTTCAGAGTTTTGTTATGCACATACAAGCATGAACAGGTATGTGTTCTCATTTGTCCCCTTTCTAAGCAAAACATAGCACACTAAGCACATTGCTCTGAACCTTGCTTTTTTCCATGTAAGTACAGATTTCTCTGTTCGTTTTAGAGTTGCATGGTATTATAGTGCATAGGTGTACCGTAATTTATTTACTCAGTCATTTAATCTAGACAATTAACAGAGACACTTAATTTTCAGCCTTTATTATTATAAACAATGTAGCCATGAATAATCTGTCTATATATGATTTTGCTTATATACAAGTATATCTGTAGGAAAAATTGCCAGAAGCGAAACGGATAAATTAAGAGACAGATGGATTTATAATTGTAACAGCGATAGCTAACTAACCTGCCATAATGTCATACGAATTTCCACTTCCCCACAGCCTCACCAACAGGGACTTTTAGCAAACATTTAGAGTTTTCCAATCTTTAAGTGAAAAGGGGTGTTACCTTTTCAAAACCTTTGTCCATGTTTCTGTAAGTTGTTGCTTTTTTAAATCATTGATATCTTTTTTAATTGAGATATAATTGACATATAACATTATATTAGTTTCACATGTACAACATAATTCAATAAATATACATATAAGTCAATGAATATATACATATATATATATATATATATACATACATACATTGAAATGACCACCACAATAAGTCCAGTTAACATTCATCATTACACATAAACACATTTTGTTCTTGTAATGAGAGCTTTTAAGACTTATGTACTTATAACATTAGCTCTTTTTTCTACAATGTGAGTTGTGAGTACTTTTCTCAGAGTTTTATTTTTTGACTTATATATGTTGTTCTTGGTCATGCAAAAATTAAAAAAAGAAAAACAATTTATGAGTTAAACTTATTAATCTGATTTTGGCTTCTAAAATAAAGTCAAAATACATGTATACCTCAACACGATAATATATTTTCTCCCAATCTAGCATATCATATTTGTTTAGAATACACTAGATGTAGAAACAAGACAAAAATGTCTAATATCACCACTATGATTAACATTGTATGAAAGGTACTGACCAATGAAATAAAAAAAGAATAAAATGGAGATTAAAGATATACGTAAGCATAACTACAAATAATTTGCAAGACTCATGCAAAAAGATCTTGTAAATGTTCCTGAATGACAAAAAATGAAGACTTAAACTAATGGAAAGACATACATTTCCTTGGACTAGAAGACCTCACATCACAAACATGCCAATTTGCCTTAAGTTAACTCACACATTTCACGTACAACCCTCCCAAAAATAACAACTGTGGTTTTTTGTGTGTTTCTGTTTGTTTGTTTTATTTTGTTTTGTTTTTTATTGTTTTGTTTTAAGAACTGGACAAGATAATTATAAAATCTGTGTGGAAAAATAAGTACATAAGAATATCTAAGGAAACCTTGATACAAAAGAGCAATAAAGATAAATTAGCTGTACAATATATTAAAATGTATTCTACATCCTCAATAATTAAAATAGTATTGTCACATAAATACTAACAAACTAGTAAAATATTATAACAAATCCAAAAACAGATCCAATATATATAGAAATTTATATATGATGATAAAGATGGTATCTCAAATCAGTGGATAAAGGTTAACTAGTCCATAAATGCTGCCGGGACACCTTAATCACCATCTAAAACAAAATATTGGATTCATATTTCATACATTCCGAATACTAGGTGTACTCAAAATGCATCACTATTCCTTAAAAAAAATAATAATAATCATAAAAGAAGAATGGAAGGAGAAATAGAGCGAGGGGAAGGAGGGAGGAATAATAAGGGAAGGGAGAAAAGGAGGCATAGAAGCAAGGAAGACTAAAGCACTAAAAATACATTATAGGTCAGTTCTTTTATAACTTTGAAATGGGGAAGACTTCTAAATATTGCTGTCCACAAGTATATTTGCTTCCCTGAAGCAAATATACATTTGGGTATGTTTTTCAATAATCTGTACAATTCTAAAACTTAAAAAAAAATTAGATAATAAAACAACAGATGTCAAAGGCTAAGCAGACATTTGTTGAGAAAAAAAGGAATAATCTTCTCTCTTTCAAGCAGAAAGATATACACCAGAATATCAGAAGACTATAAACACTGAGAAGTAATGGGATTTTAAAGGGCCCCTGATTGAAATACAAAAGAAAAGAAAAAGAAAAAGAAAAAAAAATCCTGAGTGATAGTTCAAGTTAAATATATTAAGACCTTGTACATTAAAAAAAAAAGTGGGTTATAGTGATTTATAATCAGAAGATACAGGTTCAAGTTCCTATTCTCTTACAAACCATATGACCTTGAGAAAATTAATCTTTCTGAAATTTAATTTTCTAATTAACAAATAAGATTAATGGGATAATTCCTGTTAAAATCAACAAGTTATTGTTTTGATTAAATAATGTAATATGAAAATACTTCATAATCTGTAAAAACTATACAAATGTTTATTGTTATATATGTTATATATTTAAGCACAACAGATATATATATCTATTAATCTGAATTTCTCATACTAATATATACGTATCTAAAATCAAGCATATTGAGATACTCTATACATCATCCTAGCAGTCTTGGAATTTATAGACTAGAAGTTAGAACAAGTTTATTACTGCCTCTGAAACTCCACGTTATTGATTGGAACCTTATTGTTTAAATCTAAACTGGATGAATATGTAGAAAAATCATTATTCCAAATGGCAAATTGCCATCTGTCAGAGGGCAACAGATAGAAATGGCAGCAATTACATGGGAAATTGAGGCACAAAAATCCCTGATGCCCATCCCTGAAGCCAGTCCACATAGCAGAGAAAACAAGAGTCTCGGCAGGGACAGCAGAGCTACAGAAGAAGCAAAGAAAGCAGCCATCTTTCTTCTTGTTCTGAACAGCCACCTCTGTGTCCAAGCCTTTCTATTAATAGCTTCCGAAGAGTCATACTAATGGAAAAAGGAAAATGATGGTTTCTTCTCCCCTCTGGGTTTTAGTAACACAAAGGATGAAACTTTCAAATACAATGTGTGACACATCCTGACAAGAAAAAAGCATTTTCGAATAGGGATGCTGGGAAGGGGGAGTGGTTTTGGTTTTGCTTTGGAATCTTAACTCTAATAGGCAAGGTAGGGCCAATTAATTCCAGGAAGCCCTATGTAACAAGACACAAATGGACTCTTTATTTCTAGAAAAGAAAAATGATTTGCTGAGAATGACTAGTCCCACCATTTGAGATTAAAAAAACATAAAAAGTATGTAATTTATTATATATACTTACATACTTTAAGGGACAGAGAGTGTATTCTGATCCTACTGTCTATTCTCAAAAATAAAACAAATTACACGTGAAAGACAAACACTCTTTCCCCTCCCCTCAAAAAATGAGGGGACGAAGGAAATCTTTTGTGATCTAGAAATAAAATTTGGTCAAACTCGTCTAAATGCTTTCATTGTGTTGCTCAATTTTCACCCCATAGAGTTTGCTCCTTTCTTTAGGATTCACAATTTTAAAAAATTCTTTTCTTGTGCTTAGTTACTTAAAGGATGACTTTTATCAATTGCATTACTAAGTAGTCTTCAGCAAAATTCTAAATGGGACAAAACTTCCCTGAATATGCTTTGCAGATTGTTCGTACCTGGGTTTCCACCTAGAATGACTAGGTGTTGTTCTAACCTAAGGGTTCTGCCTCTCAGTTCCACCTACTGCTAGTGGTATGCTGGAGTTGGCTTGCACCGCTTACCAGAATTCATCATGTACATTCTCTCCCCACCCTGAAACCAGTGACCTCACAGTGGTAGCTTGAAATCATCCATGGCAAGAATATTTACACCATGGAAATTGGTGAAAGCTAAAAATCAACCTCCATATCCCCCTCACCAAGAAAGCTAGTTAGTCACTTTCCAGCACACACAACTATAGTAGTGTTCTTTCCTGGGGACCACTGTTCTCCGACCAGTATAACAAAAGTGACACCTTCAACATATTTTGGTAGGAAGATTTGCAACTTACTTGTAATACAAACTGAAAATGAGCGCTTACTCATACTGAAATATAAAAAGCATGTTGAGCCAGGTATAATGCTGTGTGACATTCCCCAGAGCAGGACCTTGAGCCGTTAACTATATAATCACTTTATGGCACTATTGGGAACCTATTCTTGAAAGGCCATCATATTTCTTGCTGGCGCCAATTGACTCCGGTCTTTTTTGTAGTGAGTTGGTTTGGTTTTTGTTAACTTCCCCCAATGCACTAAGATCACCAGGATTTAGTTGTATCTTGCTGAGGCTGAAGTTGATTAGCTGAGGGAGGACAGCCAGATATAAGAAGGTGTCATAGTGTGGCTACTTTCCATGCCCTATTATTTGCAGCCAACCAAAAGTTCAAGTAATAAGTTGCAAGACTTGGAGTGTGGAGGGGTAGGACAGCTGTTGCTCAATGGTCAACTCATGAATCAGGAACCATTATTGTTCTGGGCCCACAGTACAGGAAACATGGTGAAAAGAGAATTATTTTTTTCCATAACTTACCTCCTTTCCCTGTCTCTGGCTTTCAGCAAATACGGTGGTGGGATGGCACAAAACACTTTCCCTCCAAGATACCAGACAATTTGATATCTGCTTTCAGTGGATGTCTTATAGCATTTGGTATGGGCTAAATTGTGTTCTGCGCCCCACAATTTATATGTTGAAACCCTAACTCTCAGTACTTCACAATGTGACTATCTGAAGAGAAGATCGTTAAAGAAATATTTAAGTTAAACCAGGGTCATTATACTATGCCCTAATCCAATATCACTGGTGACCTTATAAGAACAGGAGATTAGGATACAAACAATATCATACACTGGCACTATGTGAGGACATCAGAAGAGGCCAGTCATCTATAGGCCAAGGAGAGAGATTTCAGAATAAACAACCTTGCTGACACCTTGATCTTCGACTTCTAGCCTTTAGAACTGTGAGAAAAAAACGTTTCTGTTGTGTAAGCAACTCAGTCTGTGGTGCTTTGTTATGGCAGTCTTCACAAACTAATATAGCAATATAGCATTCCTCATTGTTACCAAGTATATTTTGCCCCGCCATTCATATATTTAAGTCCTAACCCCCATGGTGACTATATTTGGAGATAGGTCCCTTAGGGAGATAATTAAGTTTAAATAAGGTCCTAAGAATGGGGCCCTAATTTGATAGAACTAGTGTCATAAAAGGAAGAGACACCAGCAATTTCTCTTTCTCTGTGCCTACAAAGAGTAAAAGCCATGTGAGGACACAGTGAGAAGGTGGCCCGTCTATAGGCCAGGAATAGAGAGGCCTCGCCAGCATTTTGCCAGCACCTTGATCTTGAACTTCCAGCCTCTAGAACTGAGAGAAAACAAATTTTTGTTGTTTAAGCCACCCAGTATATGGTATGTTGTTACAGCAGCCTGCGCTAATTATTTAATACGCTCTTCCTTTATATATTTACTGCTGAGTAGGTATCAGAGCATTATGAAATGAATGCTATTACCTGTGAAGCTAAATCCAAAATGGATCTGAGAAGAAAATAATGGCAGTTTGTTTTCTAAAACTTCAAGTGTATTTCAAATGAGAAATGAATAAGAAAAAAAGGTTACATATAATATTTCACTACCCTGTGGTTTTCGGCTTTCAAAGGCTTCATTCCCAAAATTAGAAACATAAAGATTAGAGAGACATTTAGTTACTGGTAGACAGTGACCCTAAAAGAGACTACCTATTCTGCTCACGAGGCATAATTCTTCACTTAAGTCACCCAGCAACATAGTTATTTAGAAGGAAACATGAACACTTCCTGACCACTAGGTTATCATGTGGTTTACCAATGTCAGAGTCATTCAATTGTATGGTGTGTTCCTGTGACGCCCCCCTCAGACTCTGCACTCTGGAAGACCCCTAACTGAATCAGCGCCTGCACTAGGGAGGAAATTGCAACGAGAGCTGTACTGGATGTTTCTTCTTAGCCTTTCCATATCTATCCTCCATCCTTTTCAATCCTGCTCTGTACCTTGGGAAGTGACTAGTTTGGATAGTGTCCACACACTAACGTTGCCCTCTAGCTTCTGGTTGGGTTTACCAACGAAGCATACCCAAGGACTACAGGAGAGTGGGGCTAAGGTCTTTATTCCCTTGCCTGCCCGTCCCTCTTCCAGATCACTGAAGATGGACTGTGTTTCTCTACTGCAGATCGCAGCTCCAGCCTGCAGCTCTCTCTATTAAAAAACCCTCTCTGAGCACCTGTAACCTCCTTTCTTCTTTCCTCTTTAGGCCTAGGTTGTAAAGGCTCCCCTTCTTCCCAGTGACTAGCTACTGCGTTGATTCTAATTCATTTCCCCAAATACTTCCCACAGCTTGTATACAATCCTGTCCAAAACAATGAAACTCTGCTGAATTAGTTTGAGTGAACTATCTCTTTTCTGTCAGGACTCTGAAAGGTATAAGAGCCAGGGAGGATCAAGGTCGTCATTGAGCTGGATGACACCAAAATATCTCAACTCCTCTGCACACCCCAACCCAATTGACTATGTTCTAAAACATTCCCATCTCAGCATCTTTGTGCTTAGTGCTTGTTATCTCTTCTAAAGAGCTTTTCTCTGTTCTCCTTTACATGATTGCCTCCATTGCATAATTTCAGATAATCCTTTTCAGAGTCTTTTTCTATATAAAAAAAAGCTAGTCTCTCCCCTTGTTACTGCTCCATTGCATTTCCTTCTAACAGTTATCAGAATTTGAACATATCTTTATTCAGTTTGTTGTCTTTCACCCCCTTCTATTTTATAGGTTCCAAGAGATTACGCATCATGGCTGTCTTACCTCTCTAGTGCCCACAACTGTGCCTGGGGCATAGTAGGGTCTCAATAACTATAGACATCTACCTATCAATTTCCTACTCCTTTCTTCTTTTCCTCCATACAAATACACACACCTCCACATACTCTAGCCACCATGCACATACACCTTTAAGATTATTAATATCAATTTTAACAATTTCTACAGGTTGCTTTGGATGTTATTTTCATGGGGTTCCATATTAGAATTATTGAGGAATGAGGGCACTCGCCATAGTATTGATTGCCCTAACCCTAGGTCCTCCAGGTGCCTTAAAAATATATTTTGACTAAGACAGCAAAGTAATAAATTATTGCTAACACGGAGTGCTTCATTCCCAGGGAGGGACTTGGGCACTGGGGAGAAATAGTCGCAATCATTGATTCATTTGGCCAATTTCTATTTCTTTAAATAAAAAGTGGTACATCAATAGAAAATTTAAGGATAATGATGGAACACTTAATATCAAATGAAAGGAAAGCCAAGGAGATGTGGATGAGATTTGAAAGACTTTGAAGTTCACAGGAGAAGGGATTTATGTGGTCTTTCGCCTTCCACCTAGAATACATAATCAGGATGACTTTGGCTCCAATGGGGCACATGGGGACTGTAGACTGCTTGAACATTGTAAGGATTTAGAACATGTCTAAAGTTGTCTCTGCCTTAATTACATCAGGGGAAAGCTTTTATTTTAACTCTGGCCAAGGAAACCCTAGTCAGGAAACTGTTTTTATTTGACGAAATGTTTACTCTCACAGGAAAGAGGCAGGGTTGTGCACAGTTGATGAGCCAACACTGAAGTGGTTATACATGAGCAGAGGGAGAGATCCAAGGAATGGGCACGGAAACCTTGCCAAAATTATCATGACATCAGGGTCATAGATCAAGTCAGTGACCTTTGTGCAAATCTTGGGAAATTCATGTTTACAAAATACATGGCACAGTCATGAAACTTCTAAAGATATTCTCCAAACAGTCATATATCCCAAACTGCTAAATTGTATATCACAATGAATAAAATGTTACTGTTTCAAAGACTTTGAAAGCAAACATGCTTATATATGCAGATTTCAGTTATAGAGAAACCCTTGTCCTAAATCAACTGTGCATACCTTTTCTATGCACAAATGTAGCCAAGCTGCCAAGCAGCAGAAAGATAAAGGCAAACATGGAGAACAAAGCACAGCACTAGAGCTACGAGAGCTTTGATTCATGTTCCGAAGGTCCATGTCTCTACTGACTGCGATGGGATGTTTACTGTTCACGAAGGACCTGGCCTGTGCACGGTGACTATGAGCTCACGTCCAAGTCTCTCACACCCAATAAACTGGGTTGCATTTAGGAGAGCTGGTTGAAAATGGTGGAGAACATTCTATCAGTTTGACTCCTCTGAAAGTTCTGAGATAATCTTGCATAGTTACAAACACTATTAATCAATAAAAACCTAATTTTGCAATGTTTGATTGATGAAGATAAATAATGCATACACAATTAATGACTATGGCAAGGGTCTGGAAATCACCAGCCTTGAGATCTGGTCTCCGTCCATCCTGAGCTCTGAAATCCAAAACACTTGAGCTCTTTTCCTCAGTTTCCTGATTCAGTTCCATTTACTAGCACGTACAAGTCACTTTGCTAGAAGATGAGAGATACCAAGATAAACAAGAAATTCACTATGCAATAATGATCCTAACCCAATCACAGTAACATAAATCAATACCTACAGAATAGGAAACATAAGGATTAACAATGTAAGGAGTCACCAAGTCTTAAAGCTGAGAGAAAATGGAGGACATGTATAGTCAACCCCTGTGTGTTTAGCTCATTAAAGACAGTACAAACTAAACATGGTGGGTTTTTATTTACTCTTGATTTGTATCTATTGATTGTTCACATATGCTTGACCATTTAAGGGAGGGCACAGTTTTTATCCTTATACAAATGTGATTCTAACTAGGACCAATCTGGATTTCCATGAGGTAGGTATAAGCCATACCATTTCTGGAGAAAAATAAAATATCATTGAAATTGTGTAGCAAATAACACATCTATGCAAATTTGTCAGTTTTCATTGGGGCATGGCATTGGGAATTCCATTTTCCTTTAATTTATATCCCCAACTATATTGTAAGTTTGTAAAAGATAAAAATCTGATATTTTTTTCTTATGGGTTAAGGGTACCTATCACTGAAAATTAAACATACCCTGAAAAACTTTTCCACAGCATTGGACATTCATGTGAGCCAACATCTACTCATGCAATCTCTCATTACAGTGAAAGCAAGAAAAAGTGTTAAAGTAAGTCAAAAGAAGTTTAATGATGGTGGAAGGGGAAATTTATTAAAAATTACAAAACAGAAGGGTAAAAATCCTGAACTATGTGTATATGCACGTCACTGAGTCCCCAACACCTATAAGAGTGGTATCCTTTAAATGTTTATTCAATGAGTTAATGAATTAATCATCAGCCTCCCTCTATGACAAAATGGTAACTCCAAAGGGTCTCAGATATCAAGTAGTTTGGCTATGTCCCATGAGAGGAATCACATGATCTGTTGGGCTCAAATGACAATAGGAAGTCATCAGCCATCATTCACATATATAAAACAGAGTGAGAGATGTGGAGAAGCAAATAAGGAAAAGGATAAACTTCATGGAGGACTCATTATGTGGTAAGCATTGCGTTAGGTCCTTTAAACAAGAGGTCTTATTTAATCCTTAAACATCCCTATAAATTAGATGCTACTTATTATTCTACAGATTTTTAAAACACTGAGTAATAAGTATAACAAGCAGACTCATTCAAAAGAAAGGGAAAAGTAAAACTCGTTCAGGTCAAAGATGTCAAACATCAGAAAATCAATTATCCTTCAAAATGTTGACTTACTAATTTAACACTTTTATTAAAAATAATGACAAGCAAAATACTAAGACATGTATTTGCATTTATTTGCACACATAGGTACATTTTCATTGGATGATAAAATTAAAGTACCCCTTGGAGAAATATAATGAACAAATCCAAAAAAACTGTTTTACCAAAACCTCCTATAACTGATCCCAGTTCTGTTTTGGAAGAAACTGCTCTCTAAGGAGAAATAAAATAAGTTTTAGTTTCAACAGTCACTGTCTTTCTCTGCTGTTCATGAATATATTGGGCTAATTGTTGAATGTGAGAAGTGATAGTTTTATGATACACATGACCACCCCAAAATTATTGGTTGCTAAATTTGTCATCTTTAACCAATAAGTTAGGCTGAATCTTAGAAGAAAGAGATGATTCTCAATGTGGAACCCCCTAAGTTCTTTGCAATCCCCCTGTGCATCTGCAACAGGTAACCCCAGTTATCAATTACACAAACTTGAAACACTGAAGGAGTTTCAAATATCACATAACATTTCAATATTTAATATGTATTTTAAGCATATCAATTTCTGCATATAAAGAGTGACTAGCACATCATGCATTACAATGTCATACTAGCTCTGAGGAACAACGGCTTTCAATTTAAAGAATAAAACACCCTCCAGCTGAAGAAAATTCTCACATTACAATATGTTTAAAAGAATCTATTCCAGTTGTGGTTGGTTGTCTATGAGAAATCTTTTTCATAGGGGGAAAAAATTGAACATTCCCATGTGAAAGTCTTTCTTGCAAAAGAAAAAAAAAAACTGTATGTTGCATTTTATACAAACTAGGTGAATTCAAAATGATGGATCATTTCAAAAATATTCATTATACTATTTACTTACATAAATGTGGTTGTATAAAAAGTAAAAGAGGAATGCATTCACAATTGGTTTAAGTAATTTTCTCTTGGCAAACCACCATATAAAACAGGGGCGTCATGGCGCCACGGAATTCTGAATTGTGGTGGAGCATCATCAGTACACATGGCATTAATCTTTGTCTCGTTGCAGGAGACACCCTTGCTTGCATTAGCAGGCTGCCTCTTAAATGTAAGATGGTGTAATGTAACTCAGGTTTAAATAACACAATAAATAAGATCTATTTTTCTTTAGTCTTTCTCACCAATCCCTTCCAAGACCTCTTCGTTAAAGTGCTTCATTGTTTACACATTTTAATGTAAATAACAACTTCTTGGAGTGGGGGAGGGGACTTTTCCAAAAGAGCATGGTAAAGGAAGAAGCTCAAGAGGTTATTATCAAATTATTTTTATTGAATGTGATAAGCAATTAAAATACTTTTTTTTTTCAATCAGCTTATGTATGTGAACACAGCATATTTAGTTACCTTACTTTCTTACTTGTCTTTTAACAAATTGACAATCCCAATATTTTGGAAATCTCACTGTTTTATATCACTTCATGATCCCCATGACAAGAGAGACATTTAGCTGTCTTTAATGTCTTCTAATTAAATACTCAAAGCATTCTTAAAGTCTTCTTTTTCCAAATATAGATATATTTTTAAAATAACAGACTTTTCCAAATGCATTTTTCTATTGAACTGAGAGGCTTTCAGAAACTGTCCCCACTGAATATAATGACTATTTAAGGAAACAAGCTATTTATGTGGAAATATTAAGAGGGATGATTTTGATAACCCACACTCAAGGCCAAAATAAGGATCATTGGGACTTTTACTGAGGAAGTTAATGGAGGCCAGGCCATTGGCAAATGACCTTGAAATCCCTCGATGTAGCCTCAAATTGGCTTCAGTACAAGCTTATTATTAATGCAGACAGCTAGTTTATACCATGAAAAGCACATGGCATCCCTCTCTGAAACCATAGCTGTCACTCAGGCACCCCCATATCCAAGTATAAGCATCAACGTGACAGCACTTTTTCATGCTTTTAATAAATATCCCCAGTTTACTAATCATATTTTATGTGGCCTGAGAAAATTAGAATTTATCTGCTTAATAGCAACTTTACATATATATTAAAGAACTATCATATAAAGACATTTAAATGAAGCATATTACCTTACAAGACTTGAATCAGATTTTAAATTATATTTTCCTCTCTGATTTCTAATACCCCAGAGACACATATCAAAACCTTTATTTTTAGATATCTCAACATGTTATAACTATTTTCTCTAATGTTTTTGAAAATTGATATGATATATTTCAGAACTTGCACACACACACACACACACACACACACACACACTCACTCACTCTACCCAGTCAGAAAGGAATTGTTAGCTCAGTTCACAGATATGAAATCATTAGGGACTGGGTTTTACTTTGGGAAATTTGAGTACCATGTATTGTTAATGTAAAATAAAGAAATAAAGCCTGGGAAGTTAGAAGATTATTTTTTTTGGAAATGCATGTTTAGAGTTTAAAAAAAAGAAAAAAGAAAAAATCTCCTAATGGTAAAGCATTAACAAATACTTTTTCATATGAATAAAATCTGTAATCAGTTAGATAAGAGCAATGTGCCTTTTTTTGGCATTTAATCAAACAATGAAATCATATACACATTTCCTGACACAAAAGACAAATGATGTAATAATCTGAAGGAGTTTCTCTATCTCCTTGGAACTTTGCATACTTGACTTGTTTTCCATATTTTGTGACTTTAAATGGTGGGAAAATTATATTAAAATGCTTGTAGCAGTTCCTCTAAACTAGCATCCTTTTTGTTTTATTGTATTTAATATAAAAGCAGCAATTATTTGATTTCAAAGTTATGAAAATATGTACCTTATGAGAAAACAAGCAATTTAAGCTTTAATTGGTGTCATTTTTCACAGAACTGGCAAGATTCTTGCATCCCTGGCACGTTGTTTTTCTATAAAACTGCAGAGCTGCCTTCAATGAATGTTTTACGAACACAAAAGTTGTTATATGAAGGTATATGCATAGATGCCTGGAAATATAAGATTTCTGGTGGGAGTTATTTACAAAAGATGTATTTCATTTGTTACTGTGCATGGAACAACTCCTATTATTCTAAATGTTTCTCTCTTCTCAATAAGACTGTTTTTAGCTCATGTCTGCGAAATGTTGAGGCTTGTATCTAAAGTAGAATAAAAGCGGATGCTTTGATGAGGGAAAAACACACTTGTGAGAAAAGTAAAATGAAATAATAATTTTTACTGAAAAGAGACCATGCTGTAATATATTGAAAGGCTAATTCTGGTTTTAATCAGAAGAAAGACAATATAGGAAAGCTTGCCTTATATAAATTATATATATGAACCGCAAAACTTTCTATTTTCTGAAATGTTGGTTTACCATGAATACTTTGACTTATTCTGTTCAGATTACACATTTTCCACATTTTTCAAAGTTACTTTCTGAAGGACAACAGTTTCTGTCTATTTATTGAGAGATTTCACAGCCTTTGCATTTCTAAGGACTTTAGAGGTTTCCATACCTGAGAAAGTGTTTGTTTGTTCTGGTTGTTTCAATGCAAAATACCAGAGCTACAGCCAAGGTTTCTTATTCAAAACATCAAAATAAAGATAAAGAAATATATATACATACATATATATATATATATATATATATATATTTTGGTATGCCTAGATGAGTCCTATGATCAGTCAGTTTGGAGAAATGCTGCAGATGCATGGATTTAATGCAGGAAGTCCTTGTTGGGTAACTGGAGATTATAACAGACAAGCATTCTTATACTCTGTTTACACCTTTGACTTTTGTTTGCAATATTTATTGATAACAAAGTTTAACATATATTAAGAGTTACTATATGCCAAGCACTGGGCTTACCATCTTATATGCCTGCTTCCCAACAGTCCTGTGAAACAGAGATCATCATTCTCCCCTCTTTAGAAATGAAGGAATTCTTTGTTAGGGAGTAATTTACAATGGTCACATAGCAGGTAATGAACAAATAAGAATTAGAATCCAGGTCTGTGTGACTTCTAACCACTGTTCTAGACTAGCAGATTCAAACACAAACCAGACCACAAGTGTTTTGCGTGCCTTTTTATGTTGGCTGCCCAAGTTAAGCATTAATTCCATTGGAGCTGATGGGACCCAACTATTGCTGTTCCTCTCATTATTATCGTCATTGGTTTGATTCCATTTTGATCCAAAGTGAACCACTCAACACTGACTGAATTACATGAGAATAAGCTCTCCATTGCTGCCACTTTCTATGAATATCAATATTAAATGGTTTTAATTCGTTTCTCAGTGGAAACAAAAGTATGTTCAATCCATGTTTAAACTGCCATCTATTCACTCACTAATCCAGGACTGCTTGACGATACTACCAAAATATGACCCGAGATACTGGCAGGGAAGTTAAAAAGTTTTTTTCTGGGAAATCAATAAATTCATTCCCAAATGGATATCAATGTATTGTGCATCTTTGAATCATGTGCTTTGATCCTGGACGTTTCCCATGATGCTTCCAGTCTGGGTTATAGGTCCGTCCTTAGTTCCTCCTGGCACTCCGCTCTCACTCCTATCCGAGCAATATCCTGTGAACCCCTGAGGTATAGAGCTTCTGACATTTGTCTCTCTATCCCAAGATAGAGGCACATTGTTCTGAGCATACTCCAGTCCATGGTCAACAAATTTTTTCTATATAGGGCCAGATAATAAATATTTCAGGCCTTCAGGGCTATACAGTATCTGTGGCAACTACTCAATTCTGGTACCATAATGCAAACACAGTGATAGACAATACATAAGTAAATGGGTATTCACAATAAAGATTTATTCGTGGACACTGAAATTTGAGCTTCTGACAATTTTTATATGATACAAATAGTATTCTTCTTTTGATATTTGTCAACCGTTTTAAAACCTGAAAACAATTTTTCACTCATGGGCCATACAAAACGGTCAGAGGGCCAGAACTGGCCCGAGGGCCATAACTTGCTGACTCCTACTCTAGGCAATTAATATACATTTGTTGAGTAGTGAATGGCTAGATGATTGTGAAAAATTAGTCTCTGTTTAGGCTGAACACAATGAGGCTGTGCATATGATAAATGAAAGCCTGTGTCATGACACTCAATTCCTGATTTAGAAATAATTATAAAGGACGGAAAAATTACTTCTGTGGTGGGAATCAATAGGCAAAGCCAAAATGATGCAGATCCACAGGATTAATATCAAACTAAAGATTTCTGGAAAAATCCAGATTGTATGTACATTGACACAACATAAAACTCTCGCAGCCCATCCTCACTAAAAGACAAGGACTTTGGTGTCTTTTCAGCTGCTTCTGTGATATCTTGCTTGGCATCCTATTTGATCTGTTTTGAGGGATCAGGGAACACCTATTCCCACATTTGGCTCTCACTCTGTGCTCCTCATCCAGGCTCAGAGCAAGTATTTAATTATTTAAGCTCATTGGCTGCCTTGCTTTCAAAATTCTCGTAGGTAACTCTTTGAGCAGGTCTGATAACCTTCACATATAATTGCATTGTTGTACTCGGGCATTTTGCACATTACTGTTTTAGGATTTAAAGTAATTTTTAGCTTGTGAGGAGAAAACATCTTGCAAGCTAGAGCCCATCCAGGTGGATTCAGGATGGTAATAGCAGGGTGAGCCTGAGGCAATGGGAGAAGTGGACACACTTTGTCCTTGCCTGCCTCCTAAAATCCCTAACCTCAGAACAATTCCTGCCCCAAACCTATTAATCCCAGCTAAGAATGTTAAACAATAAGACTTTACATAATGTATTCCAACATTTTCTAATATTGATTTCTTACAATGGCCAGTCCTGACAGAAACAACACCCTTCTCCTCTTCTGACATTGCTACGATGCCTGAACTTCCACGAGCCAGTCAGGACCTGGGCTCCCTCCCTCTTAAACAGGCCAGGTCAATCCCATGTGCTCACATGCCATCACCTTCTTTTCCAACCCAAATCACTCAAAAGCAGGAGAATATATGAATATTTTCTTGGTTTACAAATCAGGGAAAGTGGCGCGCCTTATTTTAGAATTGGTTCTTTGAACTCGATAACTTTATAAACTAGTATCTGACTCTGTTTACAAAATGTAGTGTTTAATCTCTTCTCTGGCCTAAAAATACTTGACTCCAAAAGGAAATGGCAGATGGAATTATGATACGGGGGTTCAAGACGAGGGCTCAAAGTAATCATCATAATATGTGATCATAGACTCATTTGCTGGAGTACTTGTTCATTGTCACCCTCCTAGACTGTGAGCCCCACAGGCATGGGGCCTCTGTCATGTAAACAGGGCCCAGTATACAACAGGCACTCAATAAAATGTATTGAACAAATAAATGGTTGAAGTGATCCAAAGCTAGCTGACAGATGAGCATAGCTGTTTACTTGTAACAGGAGATAAAAAGCCACTTCCAATCCTACACACACCACAGTGCCAGGTGAAACACTCAATAAATGTCTCTGCTTCAATTCAAGATCTACTCTTCTCTAGCACATGTTTGTCTGCTTCTACTCAACTAGTCCCTCATGTGATTTTTGACCTTCTGCTCCATCCACCTTATATTCCAGTTTCTGTGATAAATCCATATTACCTCATTGACTTGCTTCCCCCCCCCTCCATCTTTAGGTACTTCCTTAACTCCTGAAAGCCTAAATAATATATCCTGCTCCCTGAAGAACCACTTCCCTAGTGTATGCCAGTAGTGAGGATGTTACTAGTTGTCCTAACTGCTAGTTGTCTTAGATACCTCATGGCACATACCAATTATATCCATCTGCTTGTGAACATCAGTCACAAAGTCTAAGTCTTCTGTAATGTGACAGGAGATCAGGAATATTGAGAAATAGTGGCCAGATTACTCAGGAACTTATGAGTGTCTACACTGAGAAAGCAACCATGGAAGTACGATGATATGAATACCGGATTGTAAAGAAAAAATGCTACCATTTGCCAACCAATTCATTAGGGTATATGAAGGAAAATTAGTTAGGACACTTATGGTCAACTGGCAGAAACCAAAATTTAGCTACCCTGTACGAAAAGAAAATTTATTATAAAGGTGCTAGGCTATGTTGTGATACCCAAGGCTAGGAACTTAGTTCAGTCTTAGGGGAAAGATACAATCAAGGACTCACAAGTAGCAGGTTTCTCTGTCTTTCTCTCTCATGTTTGTTCTCTGCAGGCATATTCAATTCTTCTCTGTTTCTCTGCTTTCCTCAGTTTTTTAGACCATATGACCTTTTTTAATGATAGTAGAGAACCTGTTCCAAACACTTGATGTTCCAAATACATATTTCTGGAAAGAGATTTCTTAGTTCACGTGCTTATCCCTGTACTAGTTCACTATTAAGCCATAGCCATGTGGGAGAGGGTGGATGAGTAGAGGAAACGGCACCAGATGTATGCAACCTGGCAGACAATCTTATGAAGAGTGTACAACAAAAGGGTAAGAATGAGTTAAATATGGCTCCAAAATCAATACCTCTGACTTTAAGGAATGATAGATTTCTCCCTGTGAATGGAGAAAACAAGGAAACAGGAGAGGTTACATTGGACGGACGAGTAATTCTCTCCAACCCATGTCAAAAGTGAAGGGGGTTTCAGATAATGTTAGTTTACTCTAAGATATCAAAGATTGCTAGTGGATGAGTCATTAAACTTTCATGTGTTAGATCTTCATCTCCTATTTTATTCTAAGTGAAGCCCAGAAATGGAGAAACCAATATTAGCTAAAACTAAATGAATAACATGTGGTAAATCTAGGGAATTTCTCAAGGAGCACTGTATGTTAAACTCCAACTGGACAATCAACAGATCTTATTTATTGGTTCCACCTTGATGCACCGTGTTCAGGCCCTGTGCTAATGACTATGAAATCAAATTGAATAATATGAGGTCTCTTCCCTAAAAAATCTCACTTCCAAGTAAATGTCTATAAAATATTGTTAATACTATAAGAGAATTACATACACAGTTATGGGCTCATGATGGAAGATGATTTAATTCAGTTGGACTATCAAGAAGGACTTCATAGAGGAAGTAGCATTTCACTCACAGCTTGGCAAATGAACAGAAGTTTGCCAAGTAAAGAAAGTGTAGGAAAGATATTTTTTTCTATGCAAATGACACGATGCAAACAATATTTGACAGTATCATGCTTTCTAGTTTTGTTCACTCTAAGGATCAGATAGTTGATAAGGAATAATTAAATCTAACCCATTTAAGGCCAAACCAGAGTTGTTTGCACTTTATGAAGACAACAAAGTAGCAGATGAAATTATTAAAATAACTCCACGGAACCAGAAAAATATATACAATTCTCTAAATCATAATTCTACACAGAAATCACTATGTGACAGTCTGGACATCTGTGCTTCCACCTATTCAACTGCTGCTGGTCCTTCTTCATGAGCCACCTGCTATTCTAGACCCTCACTAATGTGCACTGGTCTTGCTATCATTTGTTGTCCTTTGTAGAAAATTCTTATTCTTTGTGATGCTCTCATTTCACTAAACATCAAGCCTTCCGTAGGATATTTAAGGAGGTCAGGTTTCCTCTGCAAATGATTTGGCCCTAAGGACAGTGTCTCTCCTTTAGGACAGCTCTTCCTATGGCTCTTCAGGTCTGAGTCTGTTTAGTATCGCATCCATTTGTTCAGGCTCACATTCTGCACACCCCGTTGAGAAGGCAGATGCTATTCTTTCCAGTGCGCATTTTGTCCCTTTGTGCTCTATGTGGCAATGAGTTCCCGAACTGGAAACAAAACTCCCATAAAGCAGAAATAGGACTGCCACCACATTTCTGGGCAAATACTATCAAATATCCTACCATGGTGCTACATGTCGGCATTGTATTTTACCATTTCACTCTTATAGTCATGTACCTTCTTAAAAGGTATAGGAGAGTGATGTACATACACTTTTTGTGGAAAAATAAATAATTATAATAATTGTCTCTGAGTGGTTGTGAGTGGCAGAGGAAAGGGCACGCTCCAGGAAGGGTAAGAGAATAAACGGATATAAACGGTGATTTTCAACTACAGAAAAAATGGAGGCTGAGATGGGACTTCAGACTATTCTTAATGTACTCAACAAACATACAACCAGAATTGACTAGAGCTAAAATTAAAGAAGGAAAAAACATAGAGGTATGATTTTTTATGGGTGAGTCCATGAAGAATAGAAATAACTAAAATATTAGGGACTTTTAAAATAATTTTTCTTTTGGATGGAATGTTCTCATTTCTCATTAGATTACCAATAGAGTAGGAGAAATGTTTTAATTTTTACATTGCCACTGTAAAAGAATTCAATGAGAATGAAACAACTAACGGAAAAGCAGAGCACTGAGAGTTGAAAGAGCATGAAAAGATTTGGGCTGAATTCTGTTTTATTTTTTTTATAGTCATTCCTTTTCTATAATCACTGCCATGAATCTGCTTGAATCTAGAAGTGAAATGCTGTATATTTTCAAAGCACTAAAAATTCCTCAAAATAGCTCCAGTGGTTCAAAACATGCATGGGGATCAAAATAGCCACCTAGAAATACTGTCAATCTATCACGTGATAAATGAACATTATCAATTATTTGAACATTCACATATGTATATATATGGAGTGGAAGGAGAGAAGGCAGAGAGAGAATATTTCTGTTAATGTTTGCAACTAATTGGCAAAATATATGCCCCACAATGTGACTACACTGCATGGGACTTATGGGAATGTGTCTTTGTGTATTGTATACATACACATAAACATAGAAGTTGGAATGTTCACATGTACACACGCATACATATTTTAAATAACATCTTAAATGCAGTTTGAAAACACATATGTATATACATACTCACACATATTCTGAAATGCCATCATTCAACATAATTCATGATGTGTATTGAAATGTATCAAAGCAGAAACACATTCCAGAAAGAAATACTCACTGGTGCAATTAAATCATAAAGGAATTTAATTTGTTCGCTTAGTAGCTAAATGTTTATTTCAACATTTTGGCCAGCAGTTTCTTTAGAGAACGTACCTGGAATGAATTAAATTTGGTTATTATTTAAGCTCATGAGTTAAAGTGTTTCTTCAGGGAGTGCACTTATGCTTTGATGCATTTCAATGAATACTGTTCTTGAAAATGTCTGTTTCGACTACTTTAAACTTGAAACTTGAAAATCCTCATTGTAGTCTGGTTTATGAAACTAATCATGAATATCTGTGGGATACACAGGCTGGATAAGCAACTGACTTTTTTATTCTTTACAAAACAGCTTTATTGAGATATAATTCACATATACAATTTACCCATTACAGGTGTACAATTTAATGTTCTTTTAAGATATTCACAGACTTGTGCAACCAGTACCACAGTGAATTTTTGCACATATTCATCACCCCAAAAAGAAGCCCAGTACCAATCAGAAGTCATTCCCCATTTTCTCCCACCTCACCCCACCTGCAGTCATAGGCAACCTCTAATCTACTTTATGCCTATATGGATTTTTCTATTCTGGACATTTCATATTAATAGAACCTACAATATGTAGTCTTTTGTTATCGGCTTCTTTCATTTGGAAAAGTTTTTTTTTTTTTTTTTTTTTTTTTTTTTTTAAGGTTAATCCATGGGGTGGCATGTAATTGCTGAGTAATTATTGCTGAGTAATATTCCACTCTATGGTTATATCACATTTTATTTATCTACTTATCAGTTGATGGACATTTGTGTTGTTGCCACTTTTTAGCTATAATGAATAATGCTGCTATGAACATTTATATACAAGTTTTTGCATGGGCAGGTTTTCATTTATTTTGGGTGTACACCAAGGAAAAGTATACACCAAATCGCTGGGTCATATGGTAACTCTATGTTTAACATTTTGAGACTCCTAGATTGTTTTCTCCAAAGTGCCTGCCCAATTTTACATTTCTGCCAGCCATATATAAGAATTCCAATATTTCCATGGGTAACTCACTTTGATGTCTATGGTCATTCTTCCTAACTTATCAAAACAATGTTTTTCTTAAATGTCTCCTGTGTCTTTCCAATGGACATAAATGAGTGTAGCCACACAGATAAGATATGACCTCCTTGATTTGCTCCTCTTGAATGCATAGTCAAAACATTCTGTAGGCCCAGAAATACCAGCCTTCCTACAAGCACACAATTAAAGTTGTCCCAAGAACACCACGTTCACAGTTTTATCAACTGTAAAATGGGGGAGATTGGTCCAGAGTGAACAAGGCCATTTATATACTTATTTGTGGAATTGTTTCTGTTTGAAGCCTATTTGGCACATCCAGTTCCACGAGTAAGCCAGGAATACAAAGAGACATACGAGTAGATACTATTTTATATCAACTTAATATATTTTAAAAATACAAACCTTAAAGCTGTTTAAACAATAGCCACTTGAGAAATATATAAGTTCAGTGAGAGAAAATAATCCTATAGGTTGTTTAGATTCTTTTGAATAAGTGCCCTCCAATGTCCACAGAAGAAACTTCAATCTCACACTGCTAGAGTAATTTAGGGACACTGTTCTTTTTTCCTAAAATTATCACATGGCACATGCCATATGAACATTTTGAATGAATTGTAACTTACTGTATTATGTAAAAGTTCCAACTTGTTCTGCTATATCCAAAACATCCTTGAACAGAGCATAAGAGAAATACTAATGAAGGTCAATAAATTTAAGTAACTGAACTGTTCACTTCTTCATGTTTTTAGCATACTATATACACAATCTCACTGAATAATTAATATAAATACCAACCCTGACCATAGTGGAATCCTCTATTTTGTAGTGAGGTTTAGGGGGTTAATAGCACAAGAACAATGATGATAATGATGGTATCAGTAACATCCCGAAATACATACTGTGTGCTAGGAAATATGCTAATTATTTTACACATATAATATAACTTAATCTACCCAGCAACCCACTAAAGTAGGTGTCATTAGCATCTCCAATTTACAAATGAGTAAACTGAGACTTGGGAAGTGAAATTACTCATTATTATTATGCAGTGAGTGATGCTGGGCCACACCCAGGAGCCAGGACTGTGTGATTCCAATGTAAACTCCAAGCCACCCTATAGCTAGCCAAAAGGGCTTTAACCACCCCCCAAAAATAAGACGATTCTGAAATATATTTTCTACAGCTGCACTGCTCAGTGTATTTACCCCCACTGAAACACCCGTTATTTTAGTGGGTCATTGGGAAGAAAACACTCTCTGTTGAGTCATAAAACTGTATAGCTCTTATACATATTAACTATGTTTCAAAAATACGTAGAATATTTAACGTTTGATAAAATACAACCTCACAAATAATAAATTATACTAGCCTTACTACTGTTGTATAATATTTCAATCAAGAGATAATGAAAATATAACTATCAATATGTTAGATATGGAAAATTGTATTATATTGGAAAGGGAGCTGGCACCTATAGAACTAAAGGGTTTTTATAACCTTAATGAATGAAATGTATTTCTAAGCATAAAGTAGTTGTACATTCCTAATAATAATAAAATATTATGAAATAACAGCTATAAAATATAGCATTTGCTTGAAAATCACTTAGTTATTTCCATTTCGTATATGTGAAATCTAAAATCTAAATACTAAAAGACTACTTTTCTTAGTCTTAACAGAAATAAGGAATCTTTGTCATAATAACTGCATTTTGCCTATTCACTCAGAGTCCAGCTCCTGGAACATACTAGAAATTTAACCAATATTTTTAAATAAATGTTTAATTTGTGGCCTGCATTCTGTGCTACCCTGCAGGATACTTTTCATTTATTTTGCTAAAACTCCAATGTCTTTCAAGTTTGCTAAATTTAGAGCAGCAGTCTTAGCATTGTCCTTAATTAAAATTCAATAAAACCCCTCAATTTAAAAGTTACTGTGGTCTACACCAGCATCACCACAAACTCATGAGTAATGTATTACGCTATGATGTTATAACAACTACGACATAACTAGGCAATAGGAATTTTTCAGTTGCTACCAGTCATATACAAGTATAGCACATACAATTATGTATGGTACATAATACGTGATAATGATAATAAATGACTGTTACTGGTTTATGTAGTTATTATACTATACTTTGTATCATTATTTTAGAATGTACTCTTCCTGCTAATAAAGCAAAGCTTGCTGTATGCCACAGTTACACCGGCAGCTGCCTCATGC